>NW_010972720.1:3124169-3155802 GCF_000737465.1 Haliaeetus leucocephalus | reverse complement strand
GCCCCCCCCCCCCCCCCCCCCCCCCCCCCAGCGGGGGGCGCTGTGCTGCCGCCGGCCGCCGTCGGGAGGACGCGCTTGGCCTGGGCTCGTCAACGCTCGTGTGAGCTGTTTCCCGTCACTTCCCATCTCCTCAGGTGTAGCTGTTCTTCGCTGAGAATTCGTGAAGGGCGGAGCGCAAGTTTTAACTGGAGAGCATTTAAGAACAGTGGAACGGGGGAAAAGTGAGGACGTGATCTGGAATGATTTTGTCTCTGGGCAGCCTGCTGTCTCTTTTCTAGATTTAATTCTTTCTTTCCAGTAGCAGTTACCTCTGTTGTATTAAAAAAAAAAAAAAAAGGCACCGACCGCCCCCTCTGTTTTTGCAGGGGGGGGCAACCCTTTTTTTTTTGAGGAGGAGAGTGAAGCCAGGCCGGTGACGTTCTCTCGCAGCAGGACGTGCGGGGTGCGGGTGCGTCTGCCCGCCAGCAGGTGGAGAACGGGAGGATGAGTTACGGTCTGGGAGCGAGCGCCTCACGGGGGAGGGCGCCGGGGGCAACGCCCGTCCCAGCCGTCGGCAGCAATCTCTTGAAGTCGGAATCCTCGCTCGTGATTCAAGTCACTGTCCTATCGTAACACTAGCCACTTTTTTCCTGCTTGATTGGAGTCGGTTTGGTTCACGGAGGGGTGCAGTTTCTGTTGAAGCCAATGCGTGTCCCACTCGGTGCTAGCAAAGTAAGGGCAATCTAAAGCAAGGACCGTGAAGGCACGTGAGAGGTAGGAGCACTGTGTTGCCCGACCTTGTTTTATGGAACTGCCCCCTGGAAAAAACAATCTCTCTCTTAGCATCTCCCAAAAGAAAAGAAATTGCTCCCAAGCCTTTTAAAATAGCCTTTCTGACAGGTCTTCATTAGTTGCAACAGGCTGAGTTAAAATTCAAGGGGCTTTTATTAAAACAAAATTAGCTTGTAGCCTTTCTCAAAAACTGGGGAAACTAAATCCAATCATCTAGGCACTATATGTATAATCTACCTCTGCTTAGAGGTAAATAACCAAATAATACTTTTCAGGGTGGGGACAGCAAGGAGAAGGGAGAAGGTTAGGGAGAGGGGAGGAAAAAGAGCATATCACATCACTTTGGCTGTTTACTGCTTTCACCCTTCTTTCAGTTTGGCTCCAGTACAAGTTTCTAAGGCTCTACGGTTCAACACAGTTTAGACTTAGGGGTAGAGATCTTCAAAGGATTTGTGAATGATCCTGAAGGATGTGTTCTGTACACTGGTTGTTGTTCAGTATTAACTTCTGCTTTACAAGAGGTGTGGGGGGGTAAGGTCTGGAGGGATCGATGTAAAATCTGTGTAGTGGAAGGGAGACTTCCTATATACTTTTCTGCCCTCTTCAAAAGATTTTGCTGGTCTTTATCCAGAACTTGTTTTACCAGGTCTGCGAACTGAAGCATTAGGTGTCTGCTGACCTGCAGTACAGTTTTGTTATCCAGATGCTCCAGGTATGGTGAAATGGGACATTATCTCTTGGTAGACCTTATCAAGGACCTTATTTTGTCTTTCTATTCAGCTTCCCTTATTTAACAGCAAGTCTTTTGAAGCATCTCAGATTTTCAGTCTCGTCCCTCTGAAAACCTCAAGGAGGGACTGCTTTTTTCTTCTGTTCTATTAAACTGTTCTTATCTCAACCCACGAGTTTTACTTTTCTTCTGATTCCCTCCCCCATCCCACTGGTGGGGGGGAAGTGAGTGGCTGCGTGGTGCTTAGTTGCTGGCTGGGGTTAAACCATGACACTTGGTCTTCAGGTCAGCATACTTATACACAGATACAGGCTTAGGAAGCCTTTATGGTATCATGCTTGGCATAAAAAGGTAGGGAAAGGTAGGGAAATGTAGGGAATTTTTATTCTAGGGACTTTAACTGTGGTACAGCATGAGGTTGTGATGCAGATTGTGATCTGATAATCAATCTGGGTAAAAATACAAGGTTTTGATAAATGAGTGCAGATTGCTTATAATGTTACAACCCCATTTCTCAATCAAGGTATTGCTGATTTTGGTTTGTTTTGGAAATGCTGCATTGTAAGATGGAGCTTGTAAACTGTAGTCTGGGATCTTATTGAGGAATAGCTCATATGCCTGCACAAGGAAACAGAGTGAAAAATTCCTGTCCCTGTCAGTCAGAGCCCTCAAACTCCACTCTTCTAAAGAAAATAATGTATAATAGTACATAGCATAATGGTTCTTCCTGTTCTGAAATCCTTTCATTGTAATGAAGGAAAAGCAGATGTGTTGCTGATATAATATCTGGGCTTTTCCTAGTTTCAAGTGCAATCTCCTTGTATTGTATTCTCTACTTCTCAAACTAAAATCTTATGAACTGATTTCTTTCATGTAGATCTGTTTGTGTCACTACCAGCCAGCATGCACTGAAGGCTGCAAAATGCCAGTATGTACTCAGTATTTATTCCACAGAAACAGATCTAAAAATGTAAAAGTGATTTGTGCAGTGCTTTTAACTTGAACATAGTTCCATTAATTTGTGCATGTTTCTATTATCGGTCATCATGCTCTGCCTATAGGATGGTAATCCTGTGTAGGAGCACAGGTTTTTAAATTGCCACCTATATGATGTTACTTTTCCTTTATTTAGTAATTTGTTTTCTCGTAGAGCAGTTCTTAGTAAAAACAGAGCCATGATAAGGGTGATACAAATCTTACTGGTGATACTGGCTATTGTGGCCCAGGACTGGCTGCAGGTAAATAGTAATGACTGATAGTAGGTGCCGGTGGCACCACACCAACTCATCTGGATTATTGCCAAGAGAAATATTTATTTAGTCCTGGAAGGTGATTGTTTCTGTCTTTCTAAGCATATGAAGCAGTCCAGCAGTTGCTTCAGATGTTGTTGAGGTGGGTAGGCAGTGGCTCAACAAAGTTGCAGTAATCAATTTTCTGTTAAAAAGAAAAGTGTATACATATATATATATATATATATACACTGCTAGTAGTGAGTGGGAGGGAGTGTGTTGGAGAAGGCTGGTTCCAAAATGTTGCTTGTGAAATATACAACATTTTGGTGATCTTTGAAAAGAGAAATGCTCTCGAGTGTGCTGAAAAAACCCTTTTTGTGATATCTTCTTGAGAAATTTTGACTTTTGGTGAGAATCCTGTTGCTAATAGTGAAACTGGTCGGGGTATTGTCAGATATGCTTTGATACTGTATGAGGAAGTTAGTGCAGTGATTGAAGTTATTAGTGTGGGGAAAGAGAGGATGATAATAGCATAAATGAATGAAGGGACTGATACTGGTGTAGGAAAACATGACTATTTTGCTATTGACTTGTGTGTTTAGGACTTCTCACTTTCATTAACAGAACGGGTGAAATTTCACAGGTAAACTAGCTAGACTTGATCTCTTTATCCTGGATACTAATTCATTTTATTGAAGCTTTTTTGTTTCTGTTTCTCCCCAAAACCACTTAAATTCATTGGCAACATCCCTATACTCTGAGAGGTGACATTTTTCAACCGACTTCTAAAAGTATAATCATTCCAATAGCATAGTAAAGATATTAATTGGAGGTGTTTCCTCATCTTTCAGTGCAAAAGTTGTATAGGTTGTGAGAAATGGACATGGCTAATCAGCATGTTTTTATAGATATGGACTTTTACATTCTCTTCTCTTTCAGCTGTAAAAATACAGTTGCAAAACCAAACCCAGGTTTATATTTGTAACCTTTTTTTCCCAAAGTTGGGAAGAAATTATTACATATATCTACTGATGAAGGTGTGACTTCAAATGCAGAAAAAAATGTTGAATGTAGTCACTGTACGGGTCACAGATTTTGGATTTAAAGATGAAGATAATAACAGTTTTCCTTACTGAAGTGATGCTGGTATGATGAATGTAGATGAGGTCCTGTCAAAATCGCTGGTTCTACTAGATTTCCTTCCTTTAGCACAGAGATACAGAGCTTTTAGCTCCCCTGAAGTAGAGGAAACACTTTTTGAAGCAAAAACCCCAGGCAGAAGTGGCAGGAAAAAAAAAAAAAAGATGTCTGTGTCCTTCAAAGTGTTGCTCTGCATATTTTGTTTTATGAATATTTGCACTGGTGCACTGGTGATGGGAGGCAGCAGCAGGAGTAGCCCAGGAAAGTGCTTAACTGAGAATGATGAAATTGAACTTTTTGGACTAAGTGCTTTCTTGAAAAGAGACTTAGAAGTGTAAGATTTATCTGCTTTTGTATTGATTATTTTGGAAGTCAGAAAAAAAAATTTAGTTTGTTCTATATGATGTTTTCATTTCAAAACATGTTCCCAATCAACAACGAAATTTTTTCTGACCCATGTCAATGTCAGATCTTTCATACTGGAAAAATGCTTAAGTCTGAAGGTACTGATATTAAGCATCATATCCAAAATGTTTATTTGTTGTTTGTCACAGCCCAGAGAATGGCATATATTTGGACTAGGTCCCCTGCCACTGTCGTCTTCTGAGAAAAGTGTGTTTTCTGAACAGTTGTCTTACATTAATGGCCCAGTAATGTACCAAATATTGGCACAGAGTGGGATAAATTGTCCCTTTGTGAAGGCAGGTACAGTTTGTGAATCTGTAATATGGCTAACATACCTAATGTTTTACCATTTTAAGATTTGAAAATCTTCAAGTGCTCTCTTTGGGCCTCTGGTCACTAGCCTCACAGACCTCTGTGCCTACTCAGAGAGTTTGGGGGAGAGAAATACTACCTATGTTAGAGGAAGATTGAGTTAAGAGTCCACGTAAGCAAACTGAGACTGCTGGATGTGCATCCAATGTTGCTGTTATTGTGAGGGGGCTATTCCCCCCCTTTTTTGAAAGCTTGTAGTGATTATGAGAGGTCTTCAGTGACTGGAGAAAAGTAAATAACATGCCCACTTTCAAGAGGGAAAAGAAGGATATCCAGGGAAATGTACATGGGATAGTCTCCTCTCAATTCCTGGGAAGATTATGGAATAAATCTTCCTGGAAGCCATTGCTAGGCATAGGAAGGTAAATAAGGTGGTTGAGAACAGCCACCGTGGCTTTACCAAAGACAAATCATATCTGACTAACCTTTCTGTAATGAGACAGCTGGCTCTGTGGACAAGGCGAGAACAGATAAACAATGATGTTTACCTTGACTTAATCAAGTATTCTGTCGTGATTTCTTACAGCATTATAGACTGGTGGCCACAACATGGGTGGGAAAGCAGCTGCCACTCTATGCCTCAAAGAGCAGAGGTGAACAGCTTGGAGCCTAATTAGTAGCTGCTTACAGGTGATGCACTTTAGAGGCTGATACTGGTGCAAATATTGCTTAACATTGTCATCATTGACCTGGATAATGGAATGGAAGGTGCCCTTACGTTTGTGAATGACAGTGAAATGGGTCGGGGAGGGAGGCAGTCTATAGACTGGGCTATATGCAGGACTAGTATTCAAAGGGGCCTCAACTAGCTGTAGGAGTGGACCAAAAGGTACCTGGTAAAATTCGGTAAGAACAGACATTAAGTCCTGCAGCTGGGCTGGCATAACCCCATGAAACAGCATAAGCTGATGAGTGACTGGCCACAGAACAGCTCTTTAGCAAAGGACCCAAGGGTGAATGAGAATTTAAATATGAGTCAGCACTGTGTGATGAAAGCTATCTGCATGCCTGGTGGCCACAGTATGAGTAGCCAGCATAGCAAGGGAAGTGATTCTTCCCTCTTGTTCAGCACTTGAGATAGCACCAGGTGAGTACTGCATGGAGATATGTCCATCCTTCCCCCCCCCCCCCCCCCGAAGGAGATTGCTAAATTGGAATATGTTCAGCAGATGGCTATCAGAATGGTTAAGGGGATGGAGCACAGTGGAGATTTTACACTCTTGAAACCACAGAGTTCTCATTTTACAAAGGGATAAATATATACAATTATTTAATACAAAATAGTTCACTAAAAATTGTGTGCTTTTAACACCTAAGATTGTCTGGGCTGAGAAGTTCTGATGTGAAAACAAAATCTAATAGGAACCAGTTTGGAAAAAATACTGTTCTTTCCAAACATACAAAGGTTAAGAAAAATAAAGTAATATCTACCCTTAGTATTCCAATTTGCATTACGAAAAAGATTAAAAATAAACAGATTAAAGGAGTTTTATGATTGGCTTATTCAGTATTCTTCTTTTACACTTATTCTAGTCTGCTTTGGTTTCCATAGCTACTAGTTTAATCATGATGCACAGAGCTATTTCTAATTACAGTATATGCCAGCATAAAATTAATTCTTCAAGTATCTTAAGTAACAAACAGCAGCTTGCAGCTTGTTCTTTGGCATTTTATTACCACAAATCCTGAAGTAGCACATTAGCACATCATATTTAATCTGTTCAATTTTATTAAAAAGAAAATAAGTCTTTAAATATATACCTGCTTAGATCTGTGTCAAGGGAGACGCATTAGAGAAGGAATGTATTGTACCCAAGGTTGATGCATTCATTTCAAATTATATATCACTTGTAAATGATCAGTGGCTATTATAGAAAAGACTTGTCATACTGAACATCCAATATAATCCATTTTTTTCTCTCTAGTTTTTATCAATGTGAAGTCTCTGCTACGTCTTTAAATTCTCCTTAGGCAAATATATTTTTTTTTCCTTACAAAATAAAGAGAATTATTTAAATATATCTTCTGTCCTGAAGAACTTGCAGTATGCAGGACTTGGGTTTTACAACTAAGTGCAGGTGAAGCAGATATATAGTCCAGTGAGAAGTTATTCAAGTGCAGTGATTGCAGGATAGGTCACAAATGAAGAAAAGCTGGATTTTCCAAGAAGTGCTAAACATAAACAGTAGAGAGGTCAGTGGCAGTTGATGATCAGTACTGTCAAAAACCATGCCAAGGCTTGTTGATATTTGTTTTCTAAATGAAACAGGCATTTGTCTTATTATTTTACCTTATTAATGTACAATCTTCTCATGTCAAATAATATTTGTATTTTATTTCCTTTTCCACTGTCTTCCACCTTCGAAGCCCTGGCCATACTAACACATTATCTTCCCAAATCTATTTCCGCAGTGTAAAGTAGAAAGAAAAGAATCAGAACTTTCTTGTGTTGTGATTGTTGTCTGACAATAATAGCATGCTTAATTAAAAGGTCTTCTCCATCTTTCTGACTGTTAATAATCTGTGTTTTCAGGAATCCAAAATAGTCTTTTCTTAAATGTTTAGGATTAAGGTAGAGATTTGCAGATTTGTAGAGATTTGAACTGGAATTAAAATTTAAGTTTTTTTGAAAAACAGAATTTTGAAATATATCTAAGTAAAACTATTTTACGACTTGCTATACAGGTCATCCATTTATCAAACCTGGAGTGAAGTGTGAAATACAGACTTCCTATGTGATGAGTGTTCTGGCAGTTTACTACTTTTTATGTTGTTTCATTGACTCACCTAAACAGTGAAGTAGTATGCATTCAGAAATATGGTGTATCCAAAGAGCTAATTTAAATAATTCTAAAATTGAGATAATTATCATTCAAACTGGTGTACAGGTGGCTTATTGAATGTACTTAACTGATGCAATTTTTAAACTCTTGTTTCTGGCTTGAGAATAGTGTAGATCTTTCTTCTGAGTTTCTGCTAATTAGCAGAAAAGATTAGATCTCTGTTAGGGATGAAATTCTGCTTCCTATGTGAAAAACTTAACATCAGTAGAACTCTGAACTGCTACACAATGAATGCTTTTGATATTAATCTTCCCTCTGACTTCAGTAAAAGTCTTTCTGTAAGCAAAGGATATGAATTGGGATCTGAATACATTTGTAAACAAGATCTAGAATTTTAAACTTTTAAAAATGATACACTGACTTTGCTTGACTTACAGGTATTAACTATGTTTAATGAGTATGGAAAGCTGATGCTTCTATTTCCCTTTGACAGTATTTGGACCATGGAATAGACAGAAGAACCAGTGTCTCTCCCATTTGATTCTTCCATAAACATCCTTGCTATAATGTATAGGGAACTCTGTGTTTTTATATAATGTATATTATGTGCTGGCAGTTCTTAAAAAACTTTGCCAACCTATATTGATTCAATCACTTCTGGATTAGTTTTCATATGTACATCAAAAGATGCTACACTCATTGTAAGAGAATCATTATACTTTCATTTGTCACTTGGAAAATTATTTGCAGACTGGGATTTTTCATTTTTTTTAATATTAAATCTGTCTTGCTTCATCTTTAGTCTTCATCTCCAAACTTTCTAAGATTTCTTATGTAGAAATCTACCTGCTTGAGATAACTGGTCTAATAGATCTTAAAGGTATTTTTTTTACATTTTGAAATATATGCTTTTTTTCAGGGACCTTATTTCTGGTCTTGCATTACAACAAATTAGAATATGCTTTTAACTGAAAAATGTGAAACTGTTTCACTGTCTCATCTGTAAAGTATTCTTTAAGAATGTGAAATATTAATGTGATTAAGAACATAGTTCTGTGAGCACTGTGTGTGTGGTGGGTTGACCCTGGCTGGACCCCAGGTGCCCACCAAAACTACTCTATAACTCCCCTTCTCAGCTGGATAGGGGTGAGAAAATATAATGAAAGGCTCTTTGGTCAAGATAAAGACAGGGAGAGATCACTCACCCATTACCGTCACAGGCAAACAGACTTGACTTGGGGAAATTAGTTTCATTTATTACCAACCAAATCTAAGTAGGATAATGAGAAATAAAACCAAATCTTTAAATGCTTTCCCCCCACCCCTCCCTTCTTCCTGGGCACAGCTTTATGTGGGAGCAGTTCAGAACACCTGGCATTTGTTTTCAAGAGTGACCGTTAGAATTTGTTGTGCTGCGTGTTTGCCAAGCCTTTGAAGAACTAGTTTCACACGGTCGGGTTGGAGGATGGCCTTGTGCATGCCTGAGATGTGGCTGAAGACAGTCATGAGTATGTCTATGGAATGTTTTTATCTTTAACTGTCCTGAGGACTGGCAAACATCCCAGCTGGGCCAGATATGCCCTCCTGTGTTAGTAGTATTGACTGTATGCCATTAGTGCTTTCTAGATCTTTGTTGAAACATATATAAGTTGGATTCTTTTGTGAAATAAAGGGGATCTTGCACAGAGAGCTTGAGCGCTTGATTGAGTTGCCGCACTTTACTCCTGATTTTCTCTACTTCCTCCCCTGCAGTGGCACAGGGGGAAGGGAAATAGAGGTTGTGGTCAGTTCATCACACGTTGTTTCTGCTGCTCTGTCCTCCTCAGGGGCAGGACTTTTCATACTCTTCCCCTGCTCCAGCGTGGGGTCCCTCCCATGGGAAACAGTCCTCCACAAACTTCTCCAGCATGGGTCCTTCCCACAGGCTGCAGTCCTTCAGGCACAGACTGCTCCAGCATGGATCCCCCCCAGGATCACAAGTCCGGCCAGAAAATCTGCTCCAGCATGGGATCCTCTCTTCACAGGGCCACAGGTCCTGCCAGGAGCCTGCTCCAGCATGGGCTTCCCACAGGGTCACAGCCTCCTTTGGGCACCCACCTGCTCTGGCATGGAGTCCTCCATGGGCTGCAGGTGGAGATGTGCTCCACCGAGGACCTCCATGGACTGCAGGGGGACAGCCTGCCTCACCATGGTCTTCCCCACGGGCTGCAGGGGAATCTCTGCTCCGGCAGCTGGAGCATCTCCTCCCCCTCCTTCTTCACTGACCTTGGTGTCTGCAGGGTTGTGTCTCTCACATGTGCTCACTCCTCTCTCTGGCTGAAGTTGCCCTCGCACAGTTTTTTTTCCCCTTCTTAAATATGTGATCCCAGAGGCACTACCACTGTCACTGATGGGCTTGGCCTTGGCCAGTGGTGGGTCCATCTTGGAGCTGGCTGGTATTGGCCCTATCTGACATAGGGGAAGCTTCTAGCAGCTTCTCACAGAAACCAACCCTGTACCACACCACCCCCCCCCCCCCCCCCCCCAAACCTTGCCACACAAACCCGTTACAATGTGTAAAAAAAATTCTGTTTCACCAGTACTGGTAGAGCTACTAATCTAAATTGATCTGGTGATAAAAGAACCAAAGTTAAAAGAAACAAAAACAAACAAAAAACCCCCCAACCACCCCCCAAACAAAAATAGTAACTTTGCCAAGTTTGATGCAGAATGGCTGGAATGTTTCTTTTTATGCTTTCTCAGTTGTTGGGCACTCCCATCATGTTACTATCAAAAAGTGCTGTTGCAAAAAATTAGAGTAATCCATAGAAGTTGGCATGTAGCACAGCACACTCATCAAAATCCAGTGTAAAACCTCCCACAGTTCTTAATATTCTCATATATTCCTATGATCACTGTTCTTAAAGTTCAAGTAAATAGGCAAGTATTGGTTTTCAAAACCATGGGGCTGTAGTAATAATACCTAATCACTTGCTTCTCTCATTAGGATGAACTGTGAAATTCCATGTGAAATTTCAAAATGGGTTGTGGATTCTTGCTTCAAAATGTATTGACATTTTCAAGTAAATTGGCATCTTATTTGAACAGAGCAGTTGCTCATCATTTATTATTGGCAGATGGAAGTTATAATCTCTGTGTTATGGTTTATAGTCAACTCAAACCTTGTTCTGTCCTGATTCTTCAAGCCTAATGGATATAGCATAAAGGACTGCTTACATCCATTTGTTTTAAATATATTAACAATTTACTCTTTTATTTCACTGTCTAAATGATCTTGTAACTATCCTGGTATGTTTGAATAACCAAATAATTGCTAGATACTTCTCTGGTGAACTGAGGAGGGAGGGGAAAAAAAATACAGAAGAGACACAAGAACTCATGTATCATGTGAGAATGTATTTTGATTTTTCCTCATATTTAGTGATAGAGGAAGTGTGAATTTAGCCTACAAACTTAAAGAAGTTAATGTTAGCCAGTTCAGAGTTAAAATAACATGGCTTGTTTTAAAGGTAGCTGAATCCAATGAACTTTGCTAGATGCGAGGTGGCAGCTTCTCTTTGTTTCCAGCCAGTCTGTAGCCAGGCTATTTCCCAGTGGGCACACACATAAACACACATATTACAGGCACAGCCAGCCTTTCTAGGCACCTGTATAAACACACACAGCGCTCATAAGCATGAACAACATGAGCCAGTGTGCTGGTTTTAGCTAGGGTAGAGTTAATTTTCTTCATAGCAGCTATTATGGGGCTATGTTCTGGATTTGTGACCAAAACAGTGTTGATAACACAGGGATGTTTTCATTATCGCTGAGCAGTGCTTACACAGAGCCAAGGCCTTTTCTATTTCTCCCACCACTCTGCCAGTGAGTAGGCTGGGGGGGCACAAGAAGTTGGGAGGGGACACATATGGGACAGCTGACCCCCACTGGCCAACGGGATATCCCAGACCATATGACATCATGCTCAGCATATAAAGCTGGGGGAAGAAGAAGGAAGCGGAGGGGGGGATTCAGAGTGATGGTGTTTGTCTTCCCAAGTCACTGTTACACGTGATGGAGCCCTGCTTTCCTGGAGGTGGCTGAGCACCTGCCTGCTGATGGGAAGTACTGAATAAATTCCTTATTTTGCTTTGCTTGCATGCGTGGCTTTTGCTTTGCCTGTTAAACTGTCTTTATCTCAACCCAGGAGTTTTCTCACTTTTACTCTTCCAATTCTCTCCCCTATCCCGCTGCAGGGGGAGTGAGTGAGGGGCTGTGTGCAGCTTAGCTGCCAGCTGGGATTAAACCATGACAGCCAGACAAACATAGTGAACAGTAGCTTGCTTAACGTGTGTCAGGTCTCTTTTATTCCCCAGCTCCTCTCCATTTTGCTGGTCTTGCTCCTTCTTGATCAATCTTGATCACTCCTTATCGCCACCCTTGTCTTCCCAAAATTAACACCTTGCATGTAATTCTACCACATGGGTCCCAGTTGTACCTAGGTAACACTGGCTTTGCAAGAGTCCACTCACCAGAAGTTCCCCATTGCCCCCCTTTAATTATCCATGAGATCTGACCACTTCTGTCCTGACTCTCCCTAAACCACCTGTGAAATCTGGCCATTCCTCTCAGTGTGATTTGCAACTTTTGTCAGATTCTCACTCTGTTATTCAGTATGTCCAGCAATTTCTCATATCACATTCAATAGTTATGTTGTGTTCAGGCAGCTAACCCAATGCCAGAGCCCAGTCATCTGCCCGCATACATTAACAACTCAAACAAACACAGAACAAACACTGAAACATCATCTGTTGATGAAATACTGCAACATATTTTTCACAAGCAATTCAATATGGTGTCCTATTCAGTGAGTGCAACCTCCAGGCTTTTTTCTTCTGAGGCAGTGGGTTGGTTTGTCTGGGGTGGTTTTGTTTTTGTTTTTTTTTTTTAACTTCCCAGCACTTCAGTACACATGGGATAGAATCCAGATTCTTCAAAATAATTTTCAGGTTCACCCGTGCTATTTCTTTGCACAGGTGTTTTGTACATACAGAAAATCTGCATGTACCAAGGAACAGGTGTATGAAAATTGTGCCTGCATGAAAGGAGATTCTATTTACTAAAGCTGTACTTAGGCAGCTGTGTGCTTGTTAGATTTGTGGGAAGTTGTAGGTGCTGAGCAGCTAAGGGTTATTATCTAGCCTTTATGCAGGCTGTTCAAGCCCACTTCTGAAAGAAAAAAACAAATTCTTAAGAAAAGTGTGGCCTGGTGAAGTGACATAAATGTTACAGCCTTGCTCCTCTCTGTCTCTGAAAACATGATTCTACTGGGGCAAAATAAGATCTTCTTGAACAGAAGATAGTATCGGTTTGACTATGACTTTCCTTGGTATGTGACCTGCCATTAAATTGGTATAATTTTCAAATAAACTCTTAATGCTTTGAGTTTTAAAGCTTGGGGGTTTTTTTTGTTTTAATTTAGAATGCTCATGTTCAAATTCTTGTGGTTTAGATTAGAATTATCATCAACAACAACAATGGAAAGCAAACTCTGAGCTGTAATGCTGGAATAATTTAGGAGACACTGCTTGTATTTCAAGTTATATAAAAATGGTTACTAAAACCATATCAAAACTCTTATGAAGACTTCCTGACTATAGTTATCTATAGTTCTTTTCTAGGAGGCATTTTTGAGACTTGTAGACATGTTTACATTTCTGGAAAAGAGGTAACATACTGTTTATTATAATTAAGGTAATTTCTTCTGTCACAGAATACCTGCTGCCTTACTTTCAGTGAAGTCAAAGATACTTTTTAAAATTTATGAGACTTTGTAGTGCATTATAAGGAGGTTTGTTTTTCCACAGGATGTAGGTGACTTCAGCGTTAGGACATGCTAGTCTAGTTATATGCGTAGAGGTTGCAGTCGCTGTTGAAAATACATAAACGTGGATTTGATTTGGAAAATGGTTGTACAAGTAGCATAGTTTCCATCTATGCTATGAGCTGTACTATAATAATACTTTACTCTTTTCTCTTTGGTAAAATGAGGCCATTTGGTTCATCTAACCTACCCAACTATTCATACTGTTTCGTCTAAAATGGTGCGTGTGGGGTTGTTATTGTTGCTAGTTAGAGGACATAGGCATTTGCCTCAACAATGAAAACAGATTTTGATAACAACAGGATTGTTCATAATATTTTAGTTCATGTTGTATCAGACCTTTAATGTGAAACATTAGTTAAAAATCTTACTTTATTCTAAAAGGCTTAAAAATATTCTGTGTGATTCATTTAGGGTTTACGGCTTTGTTCTCAATGTAAACTACAGTAGTGTGATTTTGTAATATCTATTGGCTTTGAAGTACCGTGTATACTTTATAAGCAAAGAAATTCGCACTGTTTAACAAGCATGAAATACAGACATTTAGCATTATGCGAAGTGCTTATTTTGACTGGGTGAATGTTCTGATGGGCAACGATGCAAACATTTAGATTTCATAAATGGTTGCTTTTCAGTGTCGCCGGTAATGGAATTGAAAAAAATAGCAGTATCTCTTGATTTTAGCCTTGAGCAGTACACAAGACCTAGTTTGGGATGCAGTTATGAAAATGATAGTTCTATGAAGAGTTTTATATATATGGTAATGGTAATAGTTAAATTCAAAATCTTTGTAGGAATAATCCACCCATTCAGTTTCGTAGTGGCTATGTACAGATTAAAATTTTCTAAGAGGGAATTAGAAGGGGCAAATAAATAGTTAAAATGCTCACAGATATCAGGGAATTTTTTAGAGCATGGGGGGAAAAAAAAAAAGTTCAGCATTCCTATGCAGGTTCCTGTTGGAAGTAAAAAGACAGTATTTTTGAAAGTGAAAATTGTATCTAAACACAGAAAAGAGCAAAAGCTCAGGCGTAATATTGTGGTACTGTGTTTAAGTCAAATGAAAAGAGGTTTGAGCAGCAGCTTTAGGCACAATCCCCCCACCCCCAAAACTTCTTGAAGTCACAGAGATGCTGCTAGAGGGGAACTGATAGACCACTGAGGTATAAAATTTGAACTCAAGAAATATGTAGCCATAACACACAAAGCTAAATCATTGTGATCATTACTCACTGCATTGTTACTTAACATACAGGAGCTAGATTCCACCTAATGAGGAGCAAAATCTAAAGCATAGCCTCAAACATCGTGCAGTGGAAGAGTTATTTAATTGGAAAGATAGTAATCAATTGCCAGAATCAAATAAAACTCATCTGAGACTACTGAAAGAAACCTGAAATTGCTTAATTGGTAACTGTAGTGTTTAATCTACAATTTAAACCAGCCTTGGTGGTAGGTAAGTGGCAGATGGCAAAGGAATGCACTTTTTTTTTTCTTCCCCTTTGAAAAGAGGCAAGAGGGCTCCCAGGAATTTTTTAGGGTGCTACAGACTAAATTTGTTTGAATAATAAGGCTGTATTGTATAAGAGGTATATTCATTTTACTTCTGAAAGTGTCTATTAATGAATTTTTTTTTTTTTAAGGCTAAGGATTCAGCTAGTGAGATGTTTTGGTCTGATCCACTAGGGCTATTTCAAGTGGTTTTGTGTTTTATTAGGCTCATGGAATTTTGACTAAGCTTTCATGTTTATGGGTGGAAAGGTACTTTAAAGATTGAAAGGGCCTATCAAAAGTTAGGCTAGCAAGGGCTATGTCTAATTTTTCATAAAATGTGCCCACTAACTGTTAGTGAATTCATATTGTATCATTGTTCCCAGCATGCGTATCTTTATAGTATTTCAGGAGGTCCCTTATGGTCTGTATAATGAGCTTAGTAGCAGTTATGAAAGAGTATTAAAATCTGTGAGGAAGAAAACTAATTTCTAGTTTTGGTTCTTAAATATTTGAAGTAGCAAGAAGAGATTGATGTTCAAAACTGTAATGTTACAATCCGTTGGACAAGAGAAAAGGAACAGAAAATAACTCTGAATTGACTTGGCCAAGGAGAACACAAGAAGGGATCATTGAGTACAGGGTGTCAAAATCATAGCAACTGAGTCACTGATCTGCTTGGGGAAAAGTCATAGGACAGAGACCAGAATTACCTTTGACTGTTCGGTAGGTTTTGGAATGTGGGTGGGGTGGGGTGTTTTGTTATTTTCTTAACATTAGGTGGGAGGAATGTCCTGTCCAGAGAATGCTACAATTTGATGATGAGGATGCATCATTAAAGCTGTGTTTGAATCACCTCAGGCAGAAAAGTCAAGTGAATTTGCATCTTCCATTTCACAGGTGAGTGTTCTTGGATTGTACTTTGGTGTAAAATATGTTTTCTTTCTTCACCATCTGTATTGTACGATAGAATCATGATCTGCTAATTACTGAAAGAAAAGCAGTTGGCACTTAACCTCATTCTGACATCTACTTTATGGAAGGTATGCCAGGAAGGGAGTGGATTTTTATATATTTTGCTTTTCTTAGTCTTCCTCTTGGTTATGCCTAGGCAACTTCCTGATTGGTGTGCAAGTTATTCTTTATAGCCTTTAAAATGTCTAGCTTTTGTTCCTGGAGTCCTGTCATAGGATCCTAACTTTCAGACTTGGGAATAAGCAGCTAAAAATTAAAATGAAAAGTAACTTGTAGATGCCCAAGTCTTTTTTTTTATTACATCTAATTCTTATCAAAGTATTGAAAAACATCTGGAAACGTGAAAATTTAACTGCACAGTGATCTCAAATCAGCGAGAAGTAGGAGACATGGAAGTTACTTGTGTAAATAGTTTTTTCTTATTCTAGTGCTGCTCTCTGGGAATCTGTTCAAGCCTCAAAGAAAGAACTATTTAGTAAGAATCGTTTGGCTGCAACTGCCAGCAAGCACTTGCACTTCCATGAATTAACTTACTAACTAGGCCATTTTTTTGCTTTCCTTTTTTGTAACATTAATGTTTCCATCAGATATTTTTAGATATTATGATATGATGTTGAATAAGTCCTAGAAAATCAATCCTTATCTATTACATCTAGATTCATGAGATCTCTCTGATCCTTAGCCAATCGTTAGAGACTTTAATTGCTGTTGTATCCCTTGCTTGGACTGACAAATGTGGAACCTGCTTCTGAGTCATTTCTGCACAGAGCATACAGAGACTATCGTGCTGAACACACACCAGCCATGTGACTGAGAAGTCTGATATATGATTTATCTTGAATCATACCTTGCTTTTTTTCTGGAACAAACAAGATATATTTGCAACAGCTAGGAGCATAGCAAGCCTTACTGGTTTTCTAAATATTTTTGAGACAGACACTGCAGTAAGCACTTTAAAAGAGTAGAAAAGTTAAAGCTTATCCTAGCTTGTGCCAGGAGATTTAGACTGTATTCCCAGGCCTATTTTCTGTCTTTTTGATATGCAGGGACAATTTAGCCTCCTTGCTTGTTTCACACACGTTTTCTTCACTGGATGTGTTTGCGCTTTTGACTGCATAATCCAGATATTGGTTATGTATTAGGTAATCTGTGAGTCTGAGCCACAAAAGATGCAAAATCATTACAGTCTTTTGGTACAAAGCCTGCCTTGAGTTAGAGGCAGACTTTTTTTTTTTTTCCTGACCTCTGGGGAAGAGTAGAGCCTCATCTTCACTGTCTTTGTAGGCAAGTTCTGGGGTGTTCCCTGGGTTAATAGGGATACTGTCCAGAGTGTCTCGTTCTGCCATGCCTTAGGAAAGGAGCATAGGTACTTAAAGGGGAGAATAGTCTGTAGCTATTACTATAAATATATAACAGTTAAAACAAACTCTGTAACAACAGCTTTCAGGTGACTTTAAAAATCTTTTTGTAGAGATGCTTTCTGTTTTATCTTTTTATTTAAGGCCTAATAAAGTTTTTAGAATCCTAACTGCTGCATTCTTTAAATAGAGGTTTTTGAAAATTAATATTCCTGTCACTAGAACAGTACTGTAAACAGAAAGTAGTCATATTGCCAAGTGACAGTGAATGCAAGATTGCTTCTGGAACTGAACGGAGTTCTTCTGGTGTAGCTTACACTGTGAAATGTTTTTAAATGTTATGTGCTTTTCCACAGTATATAAATGGAAATAAGAGTATGTCAAAATATAGAGCTTTAAAATAAGTAGTATGTTTTTTTTGCAGATTTTACTTTGTATGCCCCAGAGTGCAAAGATTTTTTTTTTTTCCCCTAGTGGAATTCAGTAAGTGTTGAATTGGAATTGTATTTATAGTAGAAAATCTATTTCAGAAACTACTTGCCTCGAAAGAATAAGCATGTTAATTTTAACTAGTCACAGTCCGCTAAGTTTATTCTAAAAGTAAAATAGAAACTTTTCTTTATTAATGTACTATTTGCTGCCTTCCAGGCAAGCTAAAATAATTTTGTGCCTTCCTAGTACATCTATTTTGGAATTACCACCACAATTGCATTCTGAATCCTAACAAAGTCTGCAAAGAGATATACTGTAAGACCAATTCATCCACTATTTGAAAACACAGATATATATTTATGCTATTTTAAGGAAGTAAGATGAGGTGGTTTTAGCATACGGGGGTTCATATTATGGTACCTGTATGTATGTATGTATGTTATAGCTTCGTCTGTATTGAATGAAAAGATTAATGGATGTATTTTGAGATATGCAACAGTTAGGATTTGCTTTTTAAATATATAGCTGAACAGATTCTTTGGAGCAGGTAGGCAGACATGGATACTAGCAAATGTTTATTCTCCTTTTTTTTGTGTGCATGAATAGCAAGATCGTTATGTTTGGTATTTATATCTGATCCACAGTGGCAAAGCTATTTTGTTTAAACGTTAAGTTTGTTAAAGTATTTCTTTCCTTTGCTGCACTGCCTATAGAATTGTTAGCAGCAGAATGGAGTATATTCTAATATTTTTAATTCACTCTCCAATGAATATCTGAAAGAAGAAAGTATTCCAACATCAGTCATGTCACACATGCTGATGTGACTCTAATTAACATAAAAATGTAAGTGATTACTCTTAAGGTTTTACTATGAAATATAACAAAAGCATGTTTCTTCACTCTCCCTTGAACAGCACGTATCTTTCTTAGAAACATCTTAAATTGTATGTTGCAGTGCTTCTTCCAGGGTTTTTTTTTTTTAACATTAAAAGCTATATACACTGTTTCCATTTAAATTGTAATTTCTTACAAAGCTAAATGAGAGTAGCATTAGTTTGTCAGGTATGTGGACATCTGGAATTTTCTGTGGCCTTTCTATTGAGTAATAACACAAGAAGGTCTGTTCTATATCTTTATAAAGCTGTAGTCTTAAGTTTCAGTTATTTGTGTGTTCTGGTAAGTTGATTTTGCCCTTGATGGATACCTTTTTCAGGTGTAGCACCTGTTTAGAATTATAAATCAAATTCTTTCTTACTTAATCTTACTACTATATATATATGCTTTGAATTTTCACATGGATGGTCTAAGAACTGAAAATCTTTGTCAGGAGTCTAACTGGACACATGGCCTGAGTGTCAAATGCCCAGATTTCACAATTTGATGGAATATACAGGCCTGACAGTCTGTTGTCAGGAGGTGCAACTTTAAGGCTATGCTCTGTTCACTGTCATTACTGGCTGTACGCGATAAGAACAGCTTAAAATAGGCACTAGATTAACTGAATCATATAAAACTTCATTGCACGAGTGTTATGGAGAAGGTACTGGGTGCTGATGGGCATTCAGTAGTGGTGGTGGTGTTCAACAAAGGGGAGCAGTAAAGCACCACACTATCTTCTATTAAATCTCTTAATTCCTAGCTGTGTGCTATAGTATCATAACATCCCTAAGGCTATTGCATATCGATCTCATTAACTTTCTCATAAATCTTAGCTACAAATAGCTACCAGAACAAGAGAGCAAAATTATATTCTACTTTAGATATCTTCTACATAAAAATATTTATTAAAAATCATAAGCAAAACCCTGACCATCGCCAAACCCCTTCTGCTAAGAAAAGCTCCTTTTTAACATAGGCAGGCTAACTTTTTGTCTTCATTGCTTGACTAGAGTTCTAGCATCTGTATCATTGGCCTGAAGGCCTTATCCTTTCCAGGAACAGTCTTCAGACTATACCTGCTTTATTTAGCTGGATTAGGATGAAACAGATGGCTGGTTGCAAAGGAGAATATAAAAATGCATAGAAATATTCTAAATGGTCTACTGCTTCTTGTCTTGTTTAACACAAAGTCATTTTGTGATTTTCTTATCCAAATCCTTGCTGAAGATGAACATGTGCTGTGGGTTGTAAAACTCTTAATTCCCCACCCTTAATGGCCTGTTGAAAGATTGAATAATCCTCATGCAAGTTAGAACATTAACATTAAGTCCACAGAGGCGGAAAGAAACCAGGAAAGCCTAAAAAAGAAAGATCAACAACTTCTGATTAAACAACACATTATTTTAATTCTGTCTTGACTTAGTGGATGAGTTCAAATCAGTGGATTTCCAATAAAATCTCTGCTACACAGTTCATGTAGTATGTGTCTGATGAAAGTTGGTATTCAGCATAGAGGTTTATCGTCCCAGGAAGCTGTTTACTAGTTTGGGGTGACCCAGCTTTGTTGATCTTTAAGGGATAGAGTTCTTACTTTTAATGAGCTTGAAGGTCTTTATGCTTAATTTATTAGGTAGATTTTTAAAGTAGTAGCGCATGAATTGCTTAGCTTGAAAAGTTATTTTTGCCTGTGGTCCAGGGCATTTTCCAGTATAACCATGAAGGATACTGAACTTTTTAGTCTGATAATGTTTTCTTTTTTCACTTTTCCTCTGGTTATCATCTCCTGTTTTATCCCTGGGCCTTCTGATGTGTTTTTATTTTTAAATATTAGTCTGATGGATTATTTGCATGCTAGATTATCAGTTCAAAAGGTGAGTCAGTGGAAGACTGATGAACCCAGTGCTGCATTGAATAGGGTAAAAGATGTTTTCTACATAGTAATACTTATTCCTGATTATCAGGTAGTGTGCTTAGCATCTCATCTTCTAAGATCTGTGCATCTCCTGGTATCTTCACCTGAGAATACTTTGCAGTCTGTGGCATTCCACAATATTGGTATTTTGTTTTGAAGACTGTGGGACTGTGGTACTTGCATCAGCAGTTTTTAGTAGTCAGACTTCTGCTATTCCTTGGGAAATGGAAAATGAGGCAAAATGAAGAACTTCCATTGTGGCTGATTTCACTTGGTTTTGAGGGTCAGCTGGCTCTCAAATTTGAATTCTAGATTTGAAATTGAAGATAGTGAATGTTGATATTTTGCTCTGTGGTCCAGGGAATAAAGTGAAATGGTTGGGTCTTATCTGACTTGCTCCAGGTCAGTCATGACTAGCCCTACTGAAATCAATGAGGTTAGAATAGTATAAAATCAGTGCTAGGTATATGTCAGGGTAAAGTTCAACACTCTTTAGAACTGAACATTATCGGTGTTATTTCTATAGCCTAGTATTTTATCTTTTACTGTCACCTGGAGCATCACTGCAGTCTCCGCCAAGCCCTCCATAGGAGCTCTATGCCCGGCTAAATACTAACTAAATCACTTTGAGAAGTAGTTGACAGAAAACCTTGTTCATAACCTCTATCCCAGTGTGCTATAACCAAAGTGATAAATAACCTGCCTTCTCACTGTCTGCCTCTGGAATGTTTGCAGAAGCAGACTTTCCCTTTCTTTTTCTTAACTAGCATAATTTCTTGTATGTAATGTGGATAATGAAGACAAGGCTATGAAGTTTTATTTAAAATACTTGCTGTTAGTTAACATTTTAACTGTTTCAGATTTCCATAAAGGTGTAAATTTCATAAAATTTCTCTTAAACAGCGGATAAATGGTGGCACTACTTCAAAAGAGTTTGTTTTGCTTAGAAATAAATATTTCTAAGGCAAGAATGGTCATCTAACAGCTATGTTGCCAGCAAGATCACCTCAAAAGGCACCAAAAACATTCTTAAGACTTGTTCAAGATCATGTTTTAATACGTTATTTATTTATTTTCTTGTGATCCTATAAATTACAAAGTAGAGTTTACAGAGAGCTCTTTGAGGCTCTGAATTGATAGATTAAATGGCAACCTAGGCGATGCTTTCTGAAGAGTCTCAAGGAATGGATCAAAGAATGTCTTTTGCACTTGTGAGACTGCTGTTTGAGTTTATAGCTTCATTGAACTAATACTGCTCTGGAATATAGCTATGCTGTTTAGCAGAGAAAAAGAGGTCACGTTCTTGGAGCCTGTGGCCAATTTCCCAGTTGCAAAATATTTATTCCACTTGAAAATCTGCTAGATGCTCTGGAAAAGGTAGTTTGAAGATTTTGAACATTAAAAGAACTGATTCTTTCTTGGGATTGAATTTTTGAAGATCTGTCAAAATATCTCTGGCCTTTAGAGAAAACTCTAAAGGTCAACCCATTCTCACTCAATTTATGTATAATAGCTGACATTGTGGGTTAGCATGTGTACCTATTCTGAAAGACCTCAAGATTAAAACAAGGAACACGTGATAGCTCCAGAGTCTCTTGTAACCTCTAGGTTTGGTATGTGTGCCATTGCTTTTCACTTCCATAAATCCTTAGTTTCTTTCATATTATATCTAAATACTTCCTAATACCAATGTCCTCATGCTTTGAGGAAGTATAATGAAGGAAAGGAGACTAGTTACTTCAGTTTGTTGAGAAGGTTATTCTTAAAGACAAGAAAAACATTAAATTTCTGACTTGTCAAACATCACATTTTCTATCACAATTTTTTCATGATGAAAACATCTTTGAGACGTTCCATGAAAAGAAAATGGTTCTAAGGACCTTGGGAAATGTAATCCAGTCTTTCATTTTTAATATTGTGATCAAGTAGCTGCTGTTGTTTTGAACTGAAATTGATGAGATTGTGTATTAAGTAACAAAGCTGCCCCCAATGAGGCAGAGAGAGATGCTTGTGCATATCAGTAAAGCTAGTGGGATGTTAGGTGAAGACAGGGACTGTAATTCCCCTGAATGAAAGGACAAGGGGATTTTCTGGCAATCCCTAAATGGAAGCTCCTGCCCAAAGATGTGTTAAATTGCAATGTATGCTTTGGAGACGAGAATCCTTACTGGTATATAACTCTTTCAGGCATATCTGTATATTCACAGAGTTGCTATAGGAACATGATTTTAGATAGAATTAAGTAGAGAAGAAACTGAGAACTTAATGTACAGTACTTTCTGATGAATGAGATGTCCTTTAATGCCTCACATCTTGATGCCATCTGGACTACAGTTCATTATTATTCCACTATGCCATATAGGTTTCTTCTAAAATATACTTTTAATTATGCTTCAGCAATAATTGCTGAGTACAATAAACTATTTGAGTGGTGAAGGAAGTGCTACTCTACAGGGGATGGGTCATTCACAACAATAAGTAGAAGGCTTAATAACGTATCTCTCAATTTCCTTTTACATATGTTAAAAATATGCCTGTAAAAATCCCTAAGCAGACATGCAATTTGCATAAAACTTCAAATAACAATTCTGGGAATTGACTGTACCAAATTCTATTTTAAGCATAATAGTCTTTTTAATTTAGAATTCTGGTGGAAGACAGTGCCTGACTGCAGTGTATTTTCAAAGTTAATGAATGTTTCCTTTGGTTATATTGACTGAGAAATAAATGGCAGCACTGACTCTAGTTCCTGGTGTTCAAATGGTGTTCCTGGTGTTCAAATATAAGGGCTGATATTGAGAAATGCTGAACTAGTTAGTCATCAAGAGGGTGATTTGGAATGACATATTTAGATGTTTAAAAAAGGAAAAAAAATAGGCAAAATAGAAGTCTACATCAGTGAAAGATGTATGGTGAGGGTAATGACAGATTTGATGAACTGATAATTTAACAGGCTTTAGAAAAGCACAGTGAAAACTTAGAAGTGTAATGCACCATAATATTCCTTTTGTTACAAAGAAGCATTCTCTAGGTGATAAAGACTGCTACCAAGGCTTCATATTAGTTTCCTCTAAACACCATTTTCCCTATTCTCAGTCTTAAGGATGTGTAGCTGTGACCTGAAACCCAGTAGTTTCGAGAGAGGTTCTGTGCTCCCTGTGAGATCCCCACTTGCCTCATTGCAGTCTCTTTCTTTTTTCTTTTTCTGTGTGCTTTTCTTTTTCTGTGTGCTTTTCTTGTCCCCCTCCTTTCCCCCCTTTCTCCCCTTTGTTTTTTCCCCTTCATTTTTTTTTCCTTTCCCCTCAATCAGAGACAAGCAATTTTACATATCAGACAAACTGTAATCAGTGTCTTATCTTTTGACTGACATCTAGGCCTTTAGATTTTGAGTATATGTTTGTGTTGTGGATTCATTCTGCATAAAATCTCCAGATACTGAAATCTTTTGTCTTCTTCTACATGACTCAAACTTCTACCTTGGGTCTCATTATTTTGAGATATAATCAAGATATAAGGTTTTTAAGTTAAAGGAAATTTATTTAAACTGTCTGTAATTTATCATTTTAGGATATTATGTGGTTTCTTTATTTTAGCTTTGTGTCTTTGATTTTAAAAATGTCTCTTGTAGCATGAGATCCCCTTCTTATTGTAAATAATGACATGATGAAGTGGAACCAAGAAATTAAACTGAATTAGTTTTCAGTAAGTAGGAACAACGGCTTTTGATGTATGTGGGGGTATATGTATTACAGACATGACAGATGGGAAAAATCTTTCTGCATAAATCTATGAAAGTTTTGACTGAACAAGGATGTTGATCCTTATTAGATTGTGTTCTTGATTTGCTGAGTGTGTGGACCCATGTAGCCCCACTGAAGGCACTCCAGAGTGCCCACTTGGGTGAGAGGGATGTATTAGTGGAAACTCTTTGGTTGCATTAGCGAGAGGTTTGGACATAGAAGACAAGGAAACACAAGAAAGTTGTCATTGGGAGGTTTTTAGATAGTTTGGAAAGACTATAGTGCTGGAAGGGAAAAAAGGAGAACTGGTTCACAAGAAGCATGCCTTCTGGCACAGCAGAGAGTGTGCTACTTCCTTCTTCCAGCCATGTTATATCTGGCAAGCATGGCAAACATATGGCATATTACAAAAATCTGTGAGAATTTGGGAGTTTGGAGAAGAAAGGGCCACATACAATAAAAATTGGCAAGCACGTCCCCTCACCCCTCTCCACCCCCAGTGAAAAAAAAAATTATTTAAGATTGTTTGACTTGCCGTTCTGGGAGATGGACTGCTTGACTGAACCCAAAATCTCAGACCTAATGGCAAAGTGATTCTCAAATGCTATGGAGGTGGTAAGAGACTGTAAATATCTCTTGGTGAAATTTTACTTGAATAATGGGAGGATCCAGAGGATTGACTTGAGGTTTATAGGGGATGTACCTAGCATATCTGTAAGAAATCTGTTGTTCCTAAGTGAAAAATTAGTAATGGGAATAGCTTAGATTTGACTCTGACTAGTAGAAAGGAGGACTTTCTTGAACTGAAAAACTGAGTGAGAATTTAGATTAAAACAAAAAAGTCAAGTTCATGAGTCTTAAAAAAAGGGAAGAATTCATGTCAAAAAGTAGAGTTAAGCAAACTTGAGGAACTTACAGGAAGGCCATCTGCAGGAAAACAATAATGCAGAAGTTCTTGCTGCTAATAAAAGAAATTGTCAACTGCAACTATCCTGATGGGGAGAAATTACAGGAAAGTAATGATAGATCAGTAAGTCTGCACCAGAAACCCCAAAAGATCTTGTGGAACAAAGACAAAGAGCATGAAGCTACAGGAAAAACAGGAAAAGGATAGGGCTGAAAAGGTTTATTAAAAAAAAAAATCATATAACAATAAAGAGAAATATCTGACTGATGTGGTAAAGGCATTTAAAGCTTCAGACTTCTTAAACAAGGTTATTTCTTGGTTGCTTATTTTTAAAAAGCAACTGGCAGAAAATGACTAGTACGGGGAGCTAGAGATTGAAGACATTCAAGTCTGCAGGGCAATAGAATAACTACTGCGCAAACAGATGCACTCTCTGAACAAATGGACAGTTTGAGAAGGATGGTTGAAGTCCTACAAGAGGAAAAACACAGTATACATTTTTGAAATGCCAGGCCTGCCAGTCTAATTCTTTCTGTGCAGAACAGATTTATTTTATTTTATTTTATTTATCAGGGTAACTTGGCTAATGCAACAGAAGAAGCAGTGCATCTAAAATCTTTATTAGCACTTTGATACTGTCTCATATTGGCAAAGTAGAGAGGGAAAAACCCCCGGTAGTTTCATCTAGCTATAAGATCAGTGCACAAGTATTTGAAAATTTTTATTCAAAATAGGTAGAATTCATATACAAAATGATCTTA
The DNA here is from genome assembly GCF_000737465.1 of Haliaeetus leucocephalus. Classification (NCBI taxonomy): domain Eukaryota; kingdom Metazoa; phylum Chordata; class Aves; order Accipitriformes; family Accipitridae; genus Haliaeetus; species Haliaeetus leucocephalus. The sequence goes on along the minus strand of NW_010972720.1, from coordinate 3,130,051 downwards.
TAAATTGGAGAAGATGTCTGATATCAACAAGATGAAATACAATATCAATATGTACAAAGTCAAATGCAAATGAGAATAGCAGAATAGAAAGAGCTATCACAGAAAAGGGAAATCTTACACTGGGAGCTACTGAAGCAAGCATTGCATGAAGATCCTGAATGTGCTTATTTCTCATTAATGTTCCAGGTATTGTATTAGACAGCATCTGTCAAGTTTTGGCCATTACTGTGATGGAGTGGTTTACACAAAATGGTGAGGCTTAAAAGGAAGGGAAAAGTAATAAGAGGTTTGCATAGAAAGACTTGAAAAACTTGTTCCTTCAGTCCTTTCATAAGAGAGGAAAAAAGGAGAGTAATGGAGAAATAAAATATAGTTTATTAGAACAATGATCACAATAAAGTTCCCCCCCCACCAATGTGGTAAGACATTAAGTTCCCAGGAGGCAAGAACAATATGCAGAAAATTTCATGAATTATAGAATTAGAAGAACATCTACGTTAAACAGTCAAGTCTGTTCAAAGTGAAGTTGTACGTATTTTACCTCAACTGTACAGTTAGTTTGCATCAGAAAGGCTTGCTACATTTTTGTTCAAATTTCTATAACCACTTGTCCTCTGAAAATTTATCATTTAATCTGATTATTTAAAATTATTATTGTTTCCATTATAAAATGGATTTGACTTGAAACTATATTTGTATATTGTGTGAGGATGCTCAGTGCAAAGTTAGATGAAATTAGGTGGAAAGATGCATGATTTCAGAATATAGGACAAGTATCTTACATAGAATTATATATATCCATTCACTTTTTTAATTGAAGATGTCTGTTCTGCACAAAGTATAATTCAGGTTAATATAAGAATGTTTTCAGTGTGAAGAATTCTTCTTCTCAGGAAAGTACACATGACATTACATTAGGCTTCTAGTAACAGAAGAGAAACTAGTGAAATATAGGAATTTATTCTACTTATTAATGGAGTAGTATTTAATCAAACATTTTACACCTACATTATAATAAAAATCCATATTCTTATTAATGATGTGAAAATATTTTTTAGATACTTTATTGTGGACAGAAAGGATGAAACTTCTTTTACACAATCCTGTTTGCAGCTATTTGAATAAATTTCTTCTGTATTCTGTGGGAAGAAAACTTGCTTAAGAAGTGCAGCATGGAGTATAAGAATAGAGAATTTTATTACCCGACTTGTTTTCAATATGAATTATTAAAAGAGAGTCAGACTTACTTCTGTGTGGCAGTGTCTATTTGAGAATGTTTGAATATCTGCTACTGATGGAGCACTCCTAAGTTTTCAAATGGCTGTCAGTTGCTTAAGAATTTATTTCAGATCTTACTTATAATACCTGTTTAATAATATGTAGATCCATGATACCTTATATTGGATATGCTATTGTGACAGGAACCTGAATTTTCCAGAATGATCAGGTGCATTTGTCTAAATATTCTTCTATAGTGACTCTCCAGAGAAGTAAGGTTGTTTTTTTCCTAACACCACAAAAGCCAGGTTTTATAAGAATAAAACTAGAATAATTACCTTCTTAAATATAGAAAACTCAAAGTGATTACATTAGGGAAAGCAGAAATAAAAAAGGGAGGTTGTAAACATCTGCCCACAGTGCTCTGGCATGTGGGGTCTTACTCAGGTTAGTTCAATGACTTTCTGACCTACAGGAAATTCTGTGGACTTCTCTCTGGTATGTGGGATGTTTTTCCTCTGAGACTTGGTTGTGTGTTTCACATGCTGCTCAGCAGTAATCTTATTCTCTTTGCTTAAACTGCATCTTGAAGTTCCTTGGTGCCACTCTCTTACTTCCTCCTTTGCCTGCTACCCCCTTCAAAGTTATCTCCACCATAAGCATGCTCAGCTGCTCCTTGGGGAAAGACAAATCTAACCCTGCCATCCATTCCCATTTTTTTTCTTAAGGGTCTTACCGGAGCTAGATAGTCTATTAAAGGCACATAGCATAAATGAAGAACAAACAAATAAACCACTATCTGTTACATATATGCATATTCTTTTAATTTCAGGGTTTTTTAAAGACCATTATATGAATCATATCAGTAAACAGAATAACAACCTTCTGCTTCAGTTCCTTAGGGACTTTACTGTACCACAATAAAACAAGTGACATGAAAACCCTTTTAGCTATAATGAAACCCAAATAATTGTTTAAACTTTTATGAAGTAAACTGATCTCAAATAATCTCAGTGGGTATTCTGGCTACATCTGGCTATGTAATAAAAGCATTAGATCAGATGTATTTCCCTCTAGTATTAGAAGGGTAATATGAGTGGGGAATTTTTGTTTATAAAAGCTGTCTTTCCTAAGTTTCCTTTCAAGTCTGTTCTGCTATTTCTCTTCTCATTTGCTTCTCTGATTCCTTATTCTTTCCACCCTTTTATTTAAGCTCTTCTTTTACAGAAGAGGGCATTACAAAAGAGATTTCCTGAAGCTGTTTCAGAGGAGCATGTTTGACTTATTTTGTGGTGTTTCTCACTCCTCATTCTATTCACTTTCTCAGCTAGTCTGGGCTGTGGAGCCACTGTTTCTTTCTCTTCTGGTGGCTTTTTATCACATACCTGCCCACTTAGTCTGCAGTCAATTCCGTCCACTTTGACTAGAGAGGCAGTTAAAGCAGCTGTTACGTAGCCAAACTGTGAAATAAGGATTAGACCTTAATCCTTGCATGATAGTCAGGGCTAAAGCCAGTCCAGTCTTTTGATGAGAGAGACTGAGATTTGCATTTTAAAGATTTAATTAAACTGTGAGTTTCAAAGGCACTCAGCACTGACTTGGTTAATATTTAATCCCCCCCCCCCCCCCTCCCATGGACTTCATTAAATTTCCTTAGTGTAAGTGTTGGTGATAACTTCCTAGGTATAGGGGATGATCCCCAAAAGACAGTGGTTTTCATGGACTTTTTTCTCATGCTAATATAGAAGACAATAAGTAGTCCTCTTCTGCGTTCCAGTGCCCTTCCATGGATCTTTTCTAAATTTAACTTCTGCAAATGTGAAATTCCCCTGTAGAGGTGCTTTCTTTTGCTACATATCCAGTTTGGGCAGAAGACTGGTGGTGGGGGAGAGTAGCACTACTCTGGATTGCCATACGTGTGTACTGTAGCTGGAGAAAACATAAGCTGCTGCTCCCTGGTAGATCTGTGTTGCTGAGAAGATAAGGTGCTGTGATAAATATCTAGGTATGTTCACCCAGCCCCATTGCACAAGGGCAAACTAAGTGATCTCTAAAGACCTGAGAATAGCTTCACTTTTATTACAAATTTGAATCTGGCAAGCTAAGAATATGTACTATACCTACGCTCTGACCTAAAACCTAGATATGGCCTCTGGGAATGTCACAGAAGCTGAATCCAGAGCAAAAGAGACTGATTGCACAGTATGTGCCAGATAAAAAAGCAAATGTTGTACATCTGAAGAAATAAAATACCTCTGTCTTTCTAATACTGTCCCTAGCCAAAGTGATCTGCAGTACCTAAAAAGTTGTCACTGGATGTGTGGTCTCATAGTTTATGTTACTGTGGCTTAGTTCAACACTAACACAAATAAGTCACGGATGTTTTACGCAAATATAATCCCTTGTGTTATTATATGGAGCATCCTGGAATGCACTGTAATTCATTTTGCTGTCAGAAAATGGATGGATTCTAGCTGCATTATCAATACTTAAGGCACACCCTTTTGTGTAAGATAGGATACTTTGCCATAGATTTATGCATCTGAATAATTATTGCATGCAGTTTTGGCTTGTAGGTTGTTTTTTTTTTTACACTTAGTCACGTGACAGGTTGAATGAAGATTAGTTGAAGAACATTAGTTAGATGAATAACATTCATCCAGTTATTAATAGACCTTGAAAATATTTCTGGCTTCTGGAACCATTCAGCTATTTTCTTTGGCAGAGAATGTCTTAATGAAAATGAAAATCATGAAGGGTATGCTTTTGTTCTTACTCAGTTCCTTTAGTGCTTTCTGAAAGCAGTGTTTGTGGTTCCAAGAACTGCTTTACTGTTTGCTCTATATTATATTACTGGGCTTACTTATAAGTGATATTTCCATTAAAAGAACTGACATTAGCTGGGTGCGCACCTGTCTGGATTCTGTATGTATGTGTATAATAAAGATATTTATAAAACCAATTGCATGCATTTAAAGAAAATAATTATCTGTTTTTCAAGATTTTATTTTAAAACATTATTTTGCTTGCTACATCTAGTCTTTACATTTCTGCTTTTCTGCTTTCTGTTTTTAATGTGTTACCTCTATTCCTCTCTTTTTCCAGTTACTGTGTCTTAGCTTCTGGGTAATTACAGTAACACAATTGATTGTTTCAGGCCCTAGAGGTTGATGTCCTTGATGTACTGATGTCTGCTGATAACCTTAGTGTAATAGCATGGATAAAGACATAGCCATTATAGCTTTTCACTATTATCCTTGATCCCATAGCATGGTAGGTGGCTAGGTTAGATTTTGGGTTGTGTTTAGCAAAGCTAATAAATAAGGTCTTGCTACTAGTCAGTCAGGGGGTTTGCTAACTGCTGATCACTTTCAGGAAAAATGTAGGAACTGGAATGACTACCCAGCTCGAAATTGAAGACTTGAAGATGCATCAAGATGCATATATAAATGGTGTTGTAATTCCAGGTAGCAGTTCAGACTGACATAATTAATTTAAGCTCTCTGTCCTAGATCACTAATTATCTTACACATCTTAAGATCACTGAATATTGCAAAAATTAGTATGCCTTAAGATCCCAGAAGTTGCCATAAATTTGCCAGAAGGTTGCACCTGATAACTTCTGGATTGGCAAATGGCAGTCATTAATGATGTAGTCTTAAAACACAGTGAGACTCTTACTGTGGATTAAAGGCAACTCCTTCCTTTGGCTTCCACAATGGGGGGATATAATGGATAGAAGTCATATTGGAATATGAGCTGGTTGCTTTTCCCAGTACTGAGGAACAGCAATGGAAGTGGATCAGTAGAGAGGCACTTCAGTTAAAACATCTGACTTAAATTGGAGATTAAAGGTAAAATGCTATTTTCCGATATGCACCAAAACAAGCTGTAGTGGGTTGACCCTGGCTGAATGCCAGGTGCCTATCAAAGCCACTCTATCACTCCCCTTCTCAGCTGGACAGGGGAGAGAAAATACAATGAAAGGCTCATGAGTTGAGGTAAGGACAGGGAGAGATCACTCACCGATTACCATCATTGGCAAAACAGACTCAATTTGGGGGAAATTAACTCAATTTATTACCAACCAAATCCAAGTAGGAGAATGAGAAAAAAAACAAATCTTAAAACACCTTCCCCCCACCCCTCCCTTCTTCCTGGCCAGAGCTTCACTCAAATTCTCTTCCTTGTCCCCCCGCAACAGCACATGGGGACAGGGAATGGAGGTTGCGCTCAGTTCATCACATGTTGTCTCTGCTGCTCCTTCCTCCTCAGGGGCAGGACTTGTCACACTCTTCCCCTGGTCCAGCCTGGGATCCCTCCCACAGGAAACAGTCCTCCACAAACTGCTCCAGCATTGATCCCTTCCATGGGCTGCAGTCCTTCAGGCACAGACTGCTCCAGCATGGGTCCCCCGTGGGGTCACAAAGCCTGCCAGAAAACCTGCTCCAGCGTGGGCTTCTCTCTCCGCGGGTCCACAGGTCCTGCCAGGAGCCTGCTCCAGTGTGGTCTTCTCACAGGGTCACAGCCTCCTTCGGGCATCCACCTGCTCTGGCATGGAGTCTTCCACAGGCTGCAGGTGGATAACTGCTCCACCGTGGACCTCCATGGACTGCAGGAGGACAGCCTGCCTCACCATGGTCTTCCCCACAGGCTGCCGGGGG
>NW_010972720.1:3095807-3124149 GCF_000737465.1 Haliaeetus leucocephalus | reverse complement strand
CCCCCCCTCCCTGGCGTGAGGTCCCCCCCCGCCCGGTCCCCCCCCCCCCCCCCCTTCTTAAATATGTGATCCCAGAGGCACTACCACCGTCACTGATGGGCTTGGCCTTGGCCAGTGGTGGGTCCGACTTGGGGCTGGCTGGTATTGGCTCTATCTGACATAGGGGAAGCTTCCAGCAGCTTCTTGCAGAAGCCACCGCTGTAGACCCCCTGCTACCAAAACATTGCTATCCAAAACCAGTACACAAGCTTTACTAGATTTAGTCTAATAAACTGTCCAAATAATAGGTGAATTAAAATAATAATTAACATAAATACAACTAATATTGCAAAATGGATGAAAACAGTTCATAATATCTTTTGCTGCGCCAACTAAAATATACTCGTTCAGTGATAATTTCATCATTGATGGAGCTAGTACAATAGCCCACAATGAATTAGTAGGGATAATTGTTTGCTGCAATAATAACTAAACAAAGATGTGGCGACTTAGGGTTCAGATTGGTTATTGGAACCATAAAATCTTCTTTTGTACAGCAGCTTTGACTCTTGTGAAAGGATGTTTTTTTTTTTTCTTTTTATACTTAAGTTTACCAAAGGCATGAAGTGAAAAAAGGAATTGGCAAGCTGCAAAAAGTTACAGTTCACATTGCAGACATATTTTGTCTTGATTAATTGCTTTGTAGTGTCTAGGTCAGAATTTGCAGGACCATATAGAGAGAGTAAGATAGAAATCCTCATTAGAAAGATGACGTGGATTAATCTGCCTCCTACACTGTGGCTCACTGACATCTACCATGAACATGAGGATTTATTTTCAGGCTGAAGTTCGGTTTCACAATTACACCTCTAGATGTTGATATGTTTGATTCTTTGGCTTTTGTAATGCCATAGGTCAAGTAGATGGTCTTTTCAGGTTTGAGAAATATGGGAAAACTTGCAGTTGCTGAAGGAGAGTGTTCAACACATGAGAATTCTCATTGCATAATGGTTGTGGTTTTTAGAAATGGTGATGTTGAAACCTAATCATATAGATTTTGTAGCAAATTGTATATTTTTGCAAACTTGGCTTATGCTAGAGCTTACAGAAATTTTAGGGGTAGAACAGTGAGAGAAATGTCCAAATGTTTGAATCTCTGTAGATTTTCTATAATAGCACTAAGGCCTTGTGTTCATCACATTAACAGAAATAAGTTCTAACTAATACTTCTCCTTACTGCAGATGCAGTCCAACTATCTCCATCACTGGACTGTGATTTTGATTCCAGTTGAAAGTTTGGGCTGCAACTTGTTAGTGCAAATTACTGTACATCAATGTAACCATTCAATATTATGGACGTATTGGATGGCAATAGGAGGCGATATAGGATGGCAAATGTCTATTCAGGTGGCATACAGTTCTTGCCATAATTTATGAGAAAATTCCTCAGATAGTTCTACTTAGTATAGAGATATAAGGAGATATGGTTTGTGAGCCTGTAATTTCAGTGTTATTTTTGCACTAGCTAGCCTACCTAGTTACCAAGTCACAAATGAGTATAGCTCGAGGTGTAACAGCTCCAATTAACACCACAGCAGGTGTTTAAGTCTAGATAATTTACTTCATGCTTACAGAAGGTGTGGAAGATGAGAAGTGAGGATTTGGACAGACAGTAATTCTTAAGTGATTAGGTGCAGTAATTTATCTTGAAAACAGAGATGCAAATAAAGTAACAAAAATGACTGAGGTTTGGTCTTGCATTGAGTTTTGTGTTATAGTGCTAACATGTTCCAAAGTCTAAGAGCTCACCAAGTGGCTAAGTATCATGTTAAAATTATGAATATCAAACCTCTGCTCCTGATCCTCAGACATTTTACTAATCCTTCTGCCCTTAACCCTCTCTTGTACTGAAGACCCCTCCACTCTCTGCTTAGCTTTTTATTTTTTAGGACTATTTCAGGGGATATGTAAATGGCTTGCTGTTTTGCTCCTTTTTGTGATAGAGAATTTGGTTTAACAGTTGAAGTAGTAGTTCTTTGGGACATGACCCATGTCTCTGATTTTATCTTTTGACAGTGCATGGCACTGCAGATCTGTGTTACTTCACTGAATTTCTAGACAGTACCACAGTATTGCTAGAAAAATGTTGTGGTTCACTTCCACTTTCCGTGTAATTAACCTTCCTGGTTGAATAGGAATTTAACAATATTGTATACTTCTTCAAATGCTGTATAAGGACTTTTAGGAAAAAGATCAAATAAATAGTATGGTATCTCTATCAATATTTATTATAGAAAGTTGTACATATGCTCAAGTACATATGTTACATATGTACATATGTTGCATATACTGAAAGTGGGACCATCAAGTTCTGCTAATTAGTAGACAAGATGCTGCTCACATTACAGTTTCATGAAAATGAAAATTTTGAGTCTTTTTTTTTCACAGGTTATGCCATATGGCTTCACTTTTATTTGGTGCATGGTTAGCATTAACTTTTAATTCTTTTCATGTACAAGCTGCCTAAATTAACTCCTTTATTTCCTGTGTCTTCTAAGTTGTTAGCCTAATTAAGAGCTCATCAGAACACTGCATACTAATCATATGGCCTCTTCTAATAATATGCTAATTTATTAGGACAAAATAACACTGTAACACTTCAAGAAATGGCACTTTCATAGTGTTTCTATTCATGCTATCTGAATTTTCAGAATTATCAGCAGATATCATCACCCAGCGTTCTTACTGAGTTAAATATGTGGCAACAGTGCTTAATGATGGAAATTTAATTTTCTTTATGGTAATATTACTTTCAATCTCTCTTCTTTGAGACAGTGTCAGCAGCATAATATTAAGTTGGACCTCCTTCAGAAAGAGGACTTTCTGTTACTCTGTGGTTTAGTATGTCATTTTACTTGCAGAAATATGAAATAGTGTATATGTGCTTTTGAAATTTAATTCCAAACCACGAAAGCCTCTCAGGTTTATATGAGCAATCATCTATAAAATGAATTTATTTCTAATGTCTGTATTGTTTAGTTAGAGTTTACTGTTGCAGATAACACTGGAAGTATGTGATTTTTAAAAAACTTCTTTTAGCATTATCAAGAACAATGTTTATCGCATTATTAATTCAGTAGAATAGTCACAGAAAGTCTGTTTTTCTTTCTGTTGCATCTCCAACTCAGTAAGATAATTTGGTTGTGTGAATTGAATAGTTCCACCAGAAACAATTGGCCTGACCATATGCTTGAACATACAGATATGCTTTGAACAAATACATATTTAAAGACTAATTTGTACATATTGAACTTAACTTGTCAGGAAAGCTGAGTAATTGCACTGAGTGAACTGGTCATGAAACATAATGCAACTTCTGAATGCTGGAGTAGATCCTAAGAGTTTGTAAATTTTGCTTGGCAGCACCGTTGGTGTCACAGATTATACTATGTTTTATGTAGCCAGATATCTCTGAAAGCCCAATGTTTTGCCTTCAAACTATTTCACGTACTAGTGAAAACTTATCTTTTAGTTGATGTTTGAGTGGTGTCAGCAAATGGTGGGCTATTTTCAAGCCCTATTAGTAAATTTCAGCTTTTATGGATTCACTCTACGATTCTGGTCTTACTCTCCATGCTTGGAAGAGGCAATGCTTAGAGGCCCTCCTAACTGTCAAAACATGCATCCTATTTATGTGCCTTTTATAATTTCTCTCTTATCCTGAAGAGATAAAAGAGCAGCCTACAAAAGCCTTTTAGTTTTAAGAACTAGCTTTGTTAGGTTTCCTAAAAAAACACCTGTACAACAGAGGTAGTAGCTCTTGAAACCTGGCATAACAGTTCCAATATTGGAAAAGGATAGGGTGAAAGAAATAAGTATTTCTATTCTTATCAGTCTGATGCTGATCCCAGGCAAGAGATTAAATGTTTCCTATGAGACTTGGTTAATCAGAAACTGAAGGAATATAATATAATTAATGCAGTCAGGTGGGGTTAATGGAGAGTAGATCTTACTTGACAAAATTATTGTAAAGATGTATTTAAGAGCAGACAGGGGATGCTGGAAGTCAATGTCCTTAAAAATAGATGTGATATAAGTTTAAAATGGTACACTTTAGAGCAGAAGTTGGCTGATGGCTTCCAAATTAATTTTAAAGGGGGAGTAGGTACCTGTGTGCTATATTTTAAGCGGGATTATAAACTTTAACATTTTTTTCAGGGATGTGGAGCAAAATATAAAATCAATGGTTATAATGAAACACTCAGAGAATGCAGTGCATCATTTAGCTAAAAAGAAGAGATTCTAAGATGGTCACATTCTGAAGTATGATATAAACAAAAATTTGACACTAGAAAGCTGTTTCATCTAGTCAATAAAACATAGTAGACCCAAGTGCTGGAAGTTGAAAATGTTTTTCAGACCACTATTTGACTAGGTAGAACTTTGAATGGTGCAGATAGTCTTCTGTTGGAACAACTTCCTACTGGCTATTGTGCTGGTTCTCTGACCTTGCAGTGATGCAACCCACATGGATGGGTATGCATAAATGGGGTTACACAACTGGAAAATCTGCTTTTCAAATCTTAAAAAAGTTGAGGCTTGTCAACATTTTATTAGGTTGCTATGCATATATGCTGTAGAGCTGATTTGAGTTGAAAATCTATTTGACATGACTAGTATATTGGAATCTATCTTTCAGGATTTTGTCAGAGCCATGACTTTCTGTTACCATGTGTATTCTGGCACAAAATACATGTGAAGAAAATAACTACTTTTCTTACACTCTCTTCCCCCCTGCCCCCTTATAAGGCTCTTTTATTTTCTAAATGTAACAGTCTCTTACATCTATGTCCTAAACCTGAAAACTGAGGAATGAAAAGGAAAGTTCTAGGAGTCTTTGGCATTTGGAGTATTATTTCCATTTTATTCACTTTTCAAGCTATTCATTGCAGCTAATAACTTTCTAAGACCAAAGAATTAAAGTGCCTATGAATGTAAATTTTCAAGTAAGTCATAGCAGCAGTTACAATGCTTGCTGAATTCTGAATACATTGTGCCCAAATAGTTTAACAACTTTGATACGCCAAGCATCATGTGGTTAATCTAGTCTATTTTATAGGCTATCTAGGTTAAGTTCATGGCACAATTTGTTAGATAGTTTGGTTAGTCGGGTTTTTTTGTTTGTTTGTTTGTTTTCTCTCTTTCCTTCTGTACAGCATTGAGCAGTAATTCCAGAGTTTATTGTAACTGCTGAGGGAAAAATGCATATGTTTTCAGAAATGCCTTTATGGGTATTTTTCCAGTGTTTTGTTTGAGATTTTTGGGCTTATAAAAAGAATTCCTTTCAGAGAAAGAACTGAATATTTACCACAATACGGATTAGCATTTTCAGACTATGGAACAAATTTTCAGTTTACTAATTTCCCATGCAACATCATCTTGATACATCAGAACTAATGGATGTCTAAGGCCCAATTGACATTATTGAGTTAAGGCCCTCTACAGCTTATGGGAAGAAAGAAAAGACAGGAGATTCATTGTTATTCTACTGCACATATGCTTTATGATTTCAGTTATATGATACGAATGACAAAAACACCTCATTGGAAGGAATCAAAGATTTTGTTTTATGATAAACCATTATGATAAACAGATGGGTTATAAGAGTGAGGCGAACAAGGGTGTTTCAGACTCACTTTAAAGCATGCAGATTGGTTCTGATTGAAGACACTAATTTTGCTCCTAGACAATCCCCTTGTCTTCACTTAATGCTAATTTGCAGCAGCATTTTTGAGTCTGGACCCCTAACAGTTCTCATAGCAATTCAGTCCTTTAAGTTACTTTTGATTTATAAATAGATAAAGTAGGGAAGAGAGAGACCAAGTCTTATACTTCTCTAACCACATTTCCAGTAGGTGCATGAGTGCACTTACCTGACTGAAAGTTTTGTCTGAGTGCCATGTAATGAAAAAGCTACATTCTCATTCTGTAAAATGCTGTTAAATAGATTACAGCTATATCATGTAGCTAGTCAGACTGTCCATGCTTGGTGGAACTTGGACTTGGGAAAATCAAAATCCTGCAAGATGGTGTTATTAGTCCATCATTATCATCATATCACTGTAGAAGCAGCTATCAGCACTTAATTAGTGATAGCAAGGGTATTATGAGTCCTGCTACTCAAGGAAGTGATTTGTATTCTTTTCAGTCCTTGGATAGGAACAATCTATTCTCTACGCTTGCTTTAAATCAGTTTCAGTCTCCACTAGAGAGACTAGGAATTAGTAGGAGAAAAAATCGACAGGAACAGAATAAGGCAGACAAACCCGCAGCTGAGATAAATGTATAACACAGAAACTGTGGAGAATAAATGAGATGTCTTCAGCCCAAAGTATTCAAGGTTGTTGTTGTGGGTTTTTTTGGTTTGGTGGGGGTTTTTTTCTTCACAGTTTGCCTGATGTTAGTTACCTGGAAAGCAAACAGTGAGTGAGTGAGATACAGTTAAAGATATGTACTGTGTTGGGCATTTTGAAGAAATTTGAATCTGAGATTTGATCTTCTCTGAGAGTTTTGAGGATGTTACCATGGCTAGGAGGATACCTAAACTAGGAATGGAAGCTATAAGTTACGTAGGTGAGTTGCATGAGATGAAGGAGAGTGCTCTGCATATATGGCTGAAAATCTGAAAACTCCGGACGTAAAACCTGTGGGGCTTTAAGGCATAAGCTGTCCAGTGTGCACGCCTCTGCAGCACCATTGTCTCTGAGCAATCCCAGCCATCTGTGTTTTGTCTTTTAATAGCTTTGTCTGCAATAACAGCATAGTGTTAGCAAGAACAGTACTGTCTTTGGATGCGTTGTTCTGCAAATGTTCAGTAGTGACTGAAGAGACTTCATGGGAATTCAAAACATTTCAAAGATATTCCTCAAATGTGAATTGTCCCTTGTTTCATTTGTAACCCATTATCTCTCTTCCCATTGAATAAGAGTTATACCACCAAAACAAAGTTTTGGAGGTCCCTGGAAATGTTGCTTTTGTAATGATTCCTCTCTTGTTTCTCCAGAAGGGCCATTTTTGTCACCAGTTTCCACAGTGGTAGCGAGGAAGGATCTTGAGACCTACCTCGTTCTGACACCCAAAAGGACAGAATGTTTTTCTAGTCATCGTACGGACTTGTTGTGGTTTAACCCCAGCCAGCAACTAAGCACCATGCTGCTGCTCACACACTCCCCCCCCACCCAGTGGGATGGGGGAGAGAATCAGAAAAAAAAAGTAACACTCCTGGGTTGAGATAAGAACAGTTTAATAGAACAGAAAGGAAGAAACTAATAATGATAATAATAATAAAATGACAATAATTAAAGTATTGAAATATACAAAAGTGATGTACAATGCAGTTGCTCACCACCCGCTGACCGATGCCCAGTTAGTTCCCAAGCGGCGTTCCCCCCCAAGCCCCACTTCCCCCAGTTTATATACTGGGCATGACGTCACATGGTATGGAATACCCCTTTGGCCAGTTTGGGTCAGCTGCCCTGGCTGTGTCGCCTCCCAGCTTCTTGTGCCCCTTCAGCCTTCTTGCTGGCTGGGCATGAGAAGCTGAAAAATCCTTGACTTGGTCTAAACACTACTCAGCAACAACTGAAAACATCAGTGTGTTATCAACACTCTTCTTATGCTGATCCCAAAACATAACGCTATACCAGCTACTAGGAAGAAAGTTAACTCTGTCCCAGCCAAAACCAGGACAGGGCTCTACAGCATTGTGTGAGAGTTACCTAGATGTTGTTTTAAAAACCTTACCTCTTACTGTCCGGATTGGTGGCAAAGTTCTTCTCCAAGAGCGAATACAGAAAAACTATACCAGATAAAAAATGAGGTGTAAATTTCTGTTGGAAGAATTAACCTTGAGATCTGACATGTATACTAAACTAGGGAAGGGTATAGATAAACAGAATTAATATTTGTGCAATTTTACAACTGAAAAGGCCATGAAAAAATCAGATTGAGAAACAGATAAATACACATCTAATTAATACTGTGGAAGTAAATTGGTGATTATATCAACTACAGTTAAATTAAATATCCAAGCCAATGACACATCTACAGAAAGCAATTTTTCCACCTGGTGGAAGGTTGCCTTCCTTGTCTTCATGATCCACTTATTACAATGTCTCAACAACCTGAATTTATACATTAAAGTTCATATTAATAATTTCCTTAAAGTCATACAGATAATAGATGTGCTTATTCTTTTAGAACTGCATAAATAATGCAATGTACTTTGGGGACTTTTTGCTATATTTTTCTTTAGCATATTGTGTTGGGCTACTACATGCCCAAGTAAATAATTGATTCATGTGTAGTTTGGTTCAGGTGGCTGGAATGAGGCCTAGTAATTCTGTCTTTAAAAGAGTTAGAGGGTTATTCTGACTTCGAAGCAAGAGTTATGTGTCCATTATACATAACACTGGTAAAGGATAGGATAGCTGTCAGTCTGGATTAGAATCCAGAGACATTTCTACAGAGCTCTTCACATTAGTGTGTGACCTCTGTCGACTTCCCTTTCTCATTTCTGCTTAATGTCAGTGGGAAGGAGTGAAAGGATGTTTATTCATTTCTCACAGCAATGCTCCCAAACACAGGTCTTCAGGGTTGCATTTCTTTTTAAAGTAACAATTGACAAAGCTTCAGCAGTTATCTCTCAGTTTATTTTCAAGCTGTTACACTGCATGTAGTGACATTTTTCCCTTCATGGTGAATGTGTAACAGAAAATGTGACTGTAAGATCATACCGTAAGATATTACTGAAAGGAAATAATTAGCAGGGACAGGACTGTGGGAGATGGTCACCTACCCTTGCAGTCCTTTCAGAAGATGATCAAATATTGGAAAAAGTGTTGATAGAACCAAAACTTCATTTGCAATTTTTTTTGTCACAGGTTAAGCCTGTGGGTTTCATGTATGATCTACTATTCCTTTTAATGTCAACTTTAAGTGAAACAATTGTGGGATGACATCAGGTTTCCATCCTGTCTTAGTTGGCTAAATGTTTTGGTTTTGACCATGTTGCAATTCACAGAACTGCTAGATTTGCTGTTGCTTTTTTCTGTAACAGGTAGGAAAAAAGATGTAGTATTAAGCTATTAGTAGTCGAACTGCTCCCAAATATGGTAAAGCATTATAATTGAAGTAATTCTTATTCAACATATTTGAAATGTTTATTTTTTTGTTTGAAACTTAGTAAGAAAACCAAACAGAAATATTTGTCTTGAAAATATTTCTTCTACAGTTGTGTTTGGAGTTTTTTTATGCCCCAACTGCCCCATTCTCTTCCCCACTTGTTGCAGTGCAGTTGTGTGTGAATGCAGGCATTACTTGAATGTGGGAGATGGGGAGATCTTTGGATTGCTTGTTACAGTTTTATTTTTTTGACAGAACTCTGTCAGAACATCACTTCCTTAAAGTGTGTATACCAAACTGCTTTATGGATTTAAAGATATATTTTACTGGGACAAAAGCTAAAATATGGGTGCTTTTGAAATAGAAATTCAGATCCCTTGGGTGTTAAATGTTACAGTGATGGATCCTTTTCTCCTCTTCACTTTCTAGTCCATCTTCTTTCACTGGCATTCTTGGGAGCAGTAAGCAATGTAGTCCTTGCTGGGTTCCCTGGACAAAGCTTATGTGGTTCTGGTGTGTGGTGTGTTCCGTTTTTTTCCCCTCTTTTTTTTTATTTTTTTCTTTCTCTCTCTTCCCCCTCTCTTTCCCTCCTCCTTTCTCTTTCTCACCTCCTCCTCCCTCTTTTCGTCCTACTGTCTCTCTTTCTCCTCCCTCCCCCCCCCCCCTCCCCCCCCCCCTTTTTTTTTTTTGCTCTCTCTCGTCACCTCTGGTTGTATGCTCCTTTCTCCTTTTCAGGGTCTCCCATTGCATACTCCTGTAGGTTCCCGGCCTGCCTTCTGTAAGCCTGTAAGCTTTTGCCAAATGAAGGTGAGGTGTTGCTCTCCAAAAGCCTGCATTTGTCCTCATTAACAGCAGCAAACACAAGGCAAATAGACAGCCCTTCCTCTGCAGCTCAGCCATACCCGCAAAATACAGCTTGCAGATAGTAAGTGGTGTACAAATAAATGAAGCAGGTAATATCCATCACAGTTCATGATGGTGTCTTAAACAGGACAGAAGCCTCAGGAATAGGATGTCATTTGGCCCCATTGGAGATTATTGGGAATGAACAGGTACTTAGAAACAGCAAAACTTTGGATGTTGACTGTGTAGCGAGAGGCCTGCCTTGCTGGGTACCAATGCTCAAGAACCAAGCCAAGATGGACAGCTAGTGAAGAAGTTTGCCGCTAAAATTAGACTGCTGTGAACATTTCACAAAATACTGCATTAGAAAGAGGCTTTTTGGAGTCACCAGATTATAGCTTGTTTTGACAATTGTTCAGTAAAGATAGCTGCAGGCACTGTGCTAGTCAGTCAAGGAAATTGAGACTGTGTCCTGGGGAGGGGGGGGAGGCAGGTATTGGACTGTCTATACAAATGTGAAGCAGAAAAAATACCCTGAAGATACTTTCATAACTCACTCACACAAACATTTTAAATAAGGGAGAATAAAGCAGGAGGTTTGTAGTTTCTTTAGGCTTGGTTTATAACTAGTCTGGTTGCATATGTGTAAAAAATAAAACACAAGTGTAAAATAAAAAAATGTGTAAGAAGTAGAATTAGTGAAACAACTAATTGTAAGTAATTAAAGAAATCTAAATAGAGCCTTGCAAAATTTATCAAAACATTTAAACAGTTATAAAGCCTTCCATATATCTGAATGTTGGATTAGCTCCAGAAGTAATTTTCATACGGTAAATTCTAGCTGACGTGCTATGAGATGCTCAATTTCTCTGGTTGAGGATACAGTTCCTCAGCAACCCTATATCTTCAGGTTGTCTTTATGGAATGGTATGTGGATTTGATGTCATCCTTTTATTATATCCCAAAACCATTTTAGCTTAATAATCAGTTTCAAACACTCTGTTCTTTCCATTCCCCTCCCTTCTCTTCAACTCTCTCTGTCTGAAGCTCTTAAGTTATAATTTAGTTAGGAAGCTATTTCAGTCTTTCTTTTACTGTAGCATTGTTTATCCTCCCCAGCTCAGAGTCCATGGGAAAGATGAGGTATGACTTTTGTCTATTTAGATAGGAAAAAGTGGTCAGCTAAAAAGTATTCAGCTGATGACTCTGATGCTTTGATAGGGCCTGAGCAGAGTTTGTCCTTTTTCAGAGAAAAATTACCTTCCCCCCACTCAACACAGTGTTCAAATATCTGAATGAAATAATTTTCTATATTATCTATTCAATTTTTAATGCAGACCTATAACTTGTTAATGATAAATAACATGATATGCAAATTTAACATCCTACAATGGGTAGCTTAGTATGCTACTTTTGTTTTTAAATCTTGGATGGTCTTTTTGCTTCTTAATTATCTATGTATAAGAATACTAGTATTGTATGGTACTCAGAGACAAGATTTAAATTAATTAACATGTAAACAAGGATATTACAGAAAAAACTCAGCAGTGGTAGGGTCCTAATACTTTGCACGTCAACAATTTCTTTCCTCTACAAATTACACCCAAACATAAGAGTGTGCAGTTCTTTCAGATCTCTGCATAAGGCTGTTTTCTTGCAATTACAGGTTCTAAGATGATTTCACATATATCTTTGGGGTAAAGTTTAATATGTTTACTCTTTCAAAAAGAAGAGTGTTCTGAAGTTGTGTAGCAGAGGTCAGAATTACAGGTCACTCAAGACATATTTTGTACTCCAGAACTCTTATCTGTTGTTACTGGCCTGTGTCCATGCTATTGAGTAGACTTAATAACATAATGAAAAAGATAGAAGTGGGATTTATATTTACTGTCTTGCCTTTCCTATGTTTTTTTACACATTCTAAGGATCCATGCCAAAATTTAAGAAAAATGCAAGCTGTTCTATGAGAACAAAGGATGTTTAAGGAGGTATTTTGCTGAAGTTATTGACCTGTGAGAAGGGTTCCGCAATTTACTGTTCAAGTGCCTCCATTCATTGAAAAAAAAGAAAACACCCAAACTATTACTTAAGTCATTCTTGTACAAAGTGAAGCTTTAAGTGAGAGAAGATGATGAAGAGGTAAAACCTTGAACATTACACTTCAGTGTTTGTTAATACAATGAAGTACATTACTTTTATGCTCAACTGTAGTAGACAAAGCTTGGATCCTATTCTATTGCATGTTAGGTTGCTGTTGTTGCTGGTCCTCTTTAGTCGTTCATTCTCCTTTTCCAATCTGAAGAAAAATCTTATTCTTTCTGTGTAACTTATTTTGTACTACTGTGTGGTGGGTTGACCCTGGCTGGATGCCAGGTGTCCACCAAAGCCACTCTATCGCTCCCCTTCTCAGCTGGACAGGGGAGACAAAATACAATGAAAGGCTCATGAGTTGGGATAAGGACAGGGAGACATCACTCACTACCATCATGGGCAAAACAGACTCGATTTTGGGAAAATTAATTTAATTTATTACCAATCAAATCCAAGTAGGGTAATGAGAAATAAAACCAAATCTTAAAACACCTTCCCTCCACCCCTCCCTTCTTCCTGGGCACAGTTTCACTCCCAAATTCTCTACCTCCTCCCCTCCAGTGGTGCAGGGGGATGGGGATGGAGGTAGTGGTCAGTTCTTCACACGTTGTCTCTGCTGCTCCTTCCTCCTCAGGGGCAGGACTTGTCACACTCTTCCCCTGGTCCAGTGTGGGGTCCCTTCCATGGGCTGCAGTCCTTCAGGCACAGACTGCTCCAGCGTGGGTCCCCTGTGGGGTCACAAGGCCTGCCGGAAAACCTGCTCCAGTATGGGCTTCTCTCTCCACGGGTCCACAGGTCCTGCCAGGAGCCTGCTCCAGTGTGGTCTTCTCACAGGGTCACAGCCTCCTTTGGGCACCCACCTGCTCTAGCGTGGGGTCCTGCACGGGCTGCATGTGGAGATCTGCTCCACTGTGGACCTCCATGGACTGCAGGGGGACAGCCTGCCTCACCATGGTCTTCCCCACGGGCTGCAGGGGAATCTCTGCTCCGGCAGCTGGAGCATCTCCTCCCCCTCCTTCTTCACTGACCTTGGTGTCTGCAGGGTTGTGTCTCTCACATGTGCTCACTCCTCTCTCTGGCTGAAGTTGCCCTTGCACAGGTTTTTCCCCCCCCCCTTCTTAAATATGTGATCCCAGAGGCACTACCACCGTCACTGATGGGCTTGGCCTTGGCCAGTGGTGGGTCCATCTTGGAGCCGGCTGGTGTTGGCTCTGTCAGACACAGGGGAAGCTTCCAGCAGCTTCTCACAGAAGCCACCCCTGTAACTGCCCCCCGCTACCGAAACCTTGCCATGCAAACCAATACATAATAGTATACATGATACAATACAAAATTATGTAAAATGACAGCAAGGAGTACCTTGGACTTTGAGTACATTTGCTGCGTGCTTCACTCACATGTTCTCGCTCTCATCTCTGAAGTAGATTATTCTGTATACTATAGGACTGCAAAGTGAGTGGTAGTACAGTGAGTTTCAATTCCATCTTTAGCATTTAAGTGAGTAGGTTGGTAGCTTACTTAAAGTCAGATTTCATGGAATTACTATTTTATTAAATGTATAAACCTAAATATTCATAACATTCCCATGGAGAGTATAATCAAGACATATCAGAAGTTCTTTTTGACTTAATAGCAGGTAGCTCATTAGATTTCTGTCAAGGGTGTGATGTTTTATACAGTCTGGTAAGGAATTTTGAAGGAAGTCCATCCATGTCAGGCAGTAGCTAGGTGAATTTGAGTGACCAGTTTCCTGTATGGAATTGTTAAAACTAGCACATTTTTTAAACAAGTTCGTATAATCTACTTTGTGCAGTCTCAGAAGGATGTGTACACCCTCAAAGGGGTGAAAATCCTACCATTGAATGGACAGAATGTACCAACTCCTTGTCATCCAAAGTTACACACTTCTGATTATTTCATTTAAATAAGGTTTGAATAACCCTTCAGACCTGGTGTTTTTCCAGCTATGTCTGACCTCAGCATTTCTTCTTATTGCAGAAACAGTTTCTGTGGTCCAGAGATATATTTGCTGCCCTTCCCATATCTCAGAAAAGCTTAAATAGCCTTCTCTAGTAGATGGTAGTTATTCTCCATCGTTATAGTTAACACAATCAATGAAATATATGTATCATCATATATTGCAAGGATACTCTTCAGAGTTTAGAACCTTCTGCTGTTTTACAGTGGATAGTTTCTTTTTAAGTTATGTGTATGTGTGTTGGTCAGTTTATTTGCTTAATCATTGACATTTGCCATTGCACCGAACATAGCAGAGGTGCTATTACTACTTCACGAAGTTTGTAGTGTAAATAGTGACAAACATCAGTGTTAGGCAATCTAGCTGCTGATGGTCATAGATATCTCAGAATGCAGCATTTTTAATATAATATCATAATGATGTGTTATAAGGATATAGCAGTAAGATTATTTGTTTCTGAAAATTGTCATGTATCAAGTAGTTGTTGATCATCTATCCAAGTGGAGCATAACAACTCTGACCTAGAGTATATCATTTTTCAAGTTTAGCAGTGTACTTTCCTAAAATTATTTTTTAAATGCCTGTATTTTATGATCATGTATCAGTATTTTAAAGTAATTGAAGTAGTAAATTTTATTTTCGAAAACAGGACAAAAATCAAAGAAGGGGGGAAAGATTTAAAGTGGTCACCTTGCACAGCAGAGATAGAAATGAATTCCAGACGTACTAGTTGATATGCTAGAAAGTGGAAGAGCAAGAAACGAAAAAGGTAAGTGAGATGAGATTTCTTTGTGGATGACATTGATAAGATGAAAAGAGGTACTGGCAGTGGTGAAGTTGGATGGGGTCCTGAAATTGTGGTACTAGCAAGTTACAGCAGAAAGCTTGTGTCCAGTAAATGATGTTGTCCAGCTAATGAACCTGATATATAGCTGAAATTCTGGAATTTTGTTATGTTGGAAGAAACTAGGGAGAATAACAAGATGGAAATAGCATTAGGAAGGAGGTGGGGGTTTTTTGTTTGTTTGTTTGTTTTGGTTTGTTTAAAAATAGTGTAGAGAAAGGCATTATGTGTTTCAGTAACTAAAGCTAAAATGGTAATTTTTGTCCAGAACTAGGATCTTCATGAAGCGATGATATGGATACAGTTATAATGATATAAGAAGGCTGGTATACTTCCCTCATTAGGAAAGACTGATTTTGTTTCTTTGTCTTTACAGCTTGAATGTGTACTTAAATAAATGTGTAAAACATTGGGGCTACTGTGAAAAGATGGTGGCTGCTTATGTATAATGAACAAAGAGGAAGGAAATTTTTATATCTATAAATAACAATGTAGAACAGTCCCTTAATAGGAGAACTGTATGGACTTGTTTTTTAAATGAACTTCAGAAAACCACCTAGAATGGGTGTGTGAGAATTTTGTCGCATTTCTATAGTTTTATAACTAATCCATGGGCTTAATTTTGAGAGATAAGTGTGTTCAGCATTGCTCACAATAACTATGTTTCTTTCCTTTAAGTACTGTGCAGTGAGGTTTTCTTGCTTACATATCAAAAGAAACTGTTTGTCTTCTGTTCTATTATCAGTTTGTTTATGGGAAGACTCCAGAGGAACAGCTTTTTCTTTTTTAAAAAAATAATACAATAAAAATGCAGTTAGTGTACTGTATTAGAGAAAACAAGCTCTTCTGAAGTATACTGGCCCTTAATGATGTGTTTCTGTTGTCATGGAAATAGGGATTTTTTTTTTTCAAGTAGGTTTATTTGTTCTACTTTTGCTTTTTATAGTCCTCCCTTCATAAGTTTAGTTTTGTACTGGCAGCATTGTGCTTAATGAAGGAACAGCCATACTTTATCATCCTTTTACTTCTCTTTTATGTCCATTAGAATATGATGGCTAAAAGGCTGAGGAAGAAACAAATACTGGCAGATATGAAGGTACCAGGCATGTACTTCACCATATAGAAACAGTTAGCCTCAGTCTGGTAGGAAAAAGAAGGCATCCTTGTAATGAAACATGTATTAATAAAGTTAAAAATTGCATTGGACCAAATTATAGATATTGTTAGCACTTCCCTTTTCACACACACGTAAATTGTAGAGTTAAGTTACTGATGGAGGCCAAACAGTCCAATTCTTACTGTGTCTGTTCTCTGTCATTGACGGAACAGGAGATCTGCTGCTAAAAAAGGTTTTGTGCTTAAAGACAGTTTCAAGTCATTTACAGTTCTTTCATGCTTGCTTTTTCTGGATCTTGATAAGAAAAATGACTCAAACATATATGTGGTTAAATGCTGCTTACTAAATAATTAGAAAGTGAGAGTAATGAGTTACTCCTATGTCACTTCTTGATGCCAGGAACCCCTGAGGTGGGTCAGCATCAGACAGACGTCTTTAAGGTGTCCATGACATGCTGCACAGCATTCCCATCCATGGTGAAGTTCAACATACCTCACCACCTGCCATGCTTTTATAGTCTTCTTCCTCACCATTAAATTTATCAGTTAAAGATGGTCTTTTTCCTCACAATAAAACCATTAATTTGTCATCTAAAGAGTGTGAAATGTCCATGAAGGACAGGTCATACATGCTAGAACATCAGACAGGACCATCTGTACATCCTCCTGTAACATCTGTACATCCTCCTGTAACACCTGCAAGCTAGCATGACAGGACATAGCGTGGGGTCATTCAGCGGCCACTTAGGCTAACATATGGGTACTAGCTAGGGAGGCTTAGTTGGGTCAGCATATACCTCAGGATTGCTAATTCCTCATTATGTCTTCAGACATGCTTCTCACTGTAACAGTTTTTCTGTACATAGATGTTAAAATGAGCTGAAGCATTGTAAGTGTGTGACACCTGTAAAAATAAGCAAATAAACATTTTTGTGCTGATTCAGAGAGAGAGAAAGCATGATTCAGACTGTGCATAATTTGAGCCTCTGCTCTGAAGGTATGTGTTATTTGCTTCTGAGAAAAGGAGGGAAAGGTTAAAATAAATCATACTTCAGAAGCAAACTTTAGAATGTCACTTCTTTCATGGGAGACTTTGTTGCATTTACCATTGGTTTTGCTCTGATATGATATATCGTCTTTCCTTCCAAAGTTCATATTATAATGAAATATGTATGTAGTGAATGACAACTGCAGCTGGGTTCCTAAGGTGTAGATCTTGCAAACTTGAAATCATATGTTACTATAGTCTGTTTAAAGGATGAAAAACATGAGGGAAAAAAATCTGCTAGTCATAGCAAATCCCATGTTTATCCATGCCAGCTTCCACCCTTTCCCAGATCTTTATATTAGGTTCATGCTGTGCTTCCAGTATGAATTTCAGGAGTCTTTATGCCTTCTGCGAGGGTTTAATTTTTTTAGCTGTCCTGTTCATTTCTTTTTAACAAATTTCCTTATTTTTTACACAGTTCCCCATTTGAACTTTACTAAAACCATGGCTGATATTCTTTCTTCTTTTTCTCTGTCTTGTCATAGCTTTTTCTGTGTGTTGCTGTATATTTTGAAATCTAGCATTACAGTGTCTCACTGATTGTTTTCCTTCCATACTGATGTGCTTAGTTTGTCAATTGTCTTCACTCAGGGCAAAACTGTACTACATTTGGATATGTGTAAATTGGTCTTTCTCTTTAAAAATAAACAAACCACTAAAATGTACGATATTTTGATCCCTATTATTATTACAGGTATCCTAAATAATTATTTTATTAATTTCATTTATCTTGTTAGTGTAGGGTAATTTTAAAAGACACACTAGTAAGTCAGTATTTTATTAAATTTGTCATTTAAAAAATTTATGCAGGTGATAATTTTACACCTGAACATCTCAGATTACTTCTTTTAGATGCTGTATAAGTGTACAAAATATTTTTGAAATGGTTAGAAAATAATTTTTGAAGTAGATATGCATTCTTATGATCCACAGTATTAGCACATAAATTTAGAAAGACATAAAGAATCATGTTTATGATGCATTGCACAATTAAGGAAAGAGGGGTCAAGACTGTGACCCACATCTGAATTCTTAATGGTAAAACAAAAAAAATCCATTTTTTTTGTGCTAGTAGGATAAATGTCATGAGCATAATAGCATAAAAAAATAAAATCCTGATTTTGTTCAGCCACAATCTTCCATTATAATTTTGCTTTGGACCATAGTTTGAGAGACAGACCAGTAAACTTCTTTAGAATCTCTCATCAGAGTAAGTATTGGCTTTAAAATTATTATATTTATCCAAGGATTAGTGGAAAAAATATTTTGTGATACTTTAATTTAGTGAAATTTCTATAGTGTAGGGCGCAATTCCTCTCTTGTTAAAACACTAGATTTTAATAGGTGCAAAGAAGGCTTAGAGGTGTCTGATATCTAAAACACAAATCAGTTTACCT
This sequence comes from Haliaeetus leucocephalus, assembly GCF_000737465.1. Taxonomy (NCBI): domain Eukaryota; kingdom Metazoa; phylum Chordata; class Aves; order Accipitriformes; family Accipitridae; genus Haliaeetus; species Haliaeetus leucocephalus. Next base: position 3,105,670 of record NW_010972720.1, on the reverse strand, counting down.
ATGCTAGAGTAGAGGTGATAATTCAGGAAATGTGGTTTGGTTTGCTGTGTTTTCATCAACAGCTTTTACTCTTTTACTTTTTTTTTTGGTCATCTGAAAACTGAACTGCAATCCATTTATGTGATTTAGTTTTCCAGATTAGGAAGATCCTCTAATCGTGTTGTATTAAGAGATTGCAATTAGAGTTTGTAAAGGAATCTTAGCTTCAATACCACCCAAAATGTGCCACTTCAAAAAAAACAAACCAAAAAACCCAAACAACAAAAAACAACAAAAAAACCATCCCCAAAAGTTTTGTCAATCTTTTTTTCCCCCAACCTGTCCTGTTATAATGTTGCTGTGTAACAAGGATATTGTATGCTACTTTGAGCCTTTCAAAGGCACTAAGTATATAAGAGAGATTAAAAAAGGGATTACAGGATCCAGGGAGTTTGCTGAACCAGCATCATTAAACCAGTGCTCATGGAAGATATTTATAAACTGTTCTTTTGTAGCCTGTAACTGAACAGTCAATTTCAGTTATGGCTTTTAAATTTTTTTTCTCTGGTTTTCTAGGAATGATAAAGGGGTGGGGTGAAGGATGCAGTGCAGCACTTTGTGTATGTTCTGTTAGGACATGATTTACCTGCCTTTTGTTGCTGGGCATGCATATTGCAGAAAGGTCTCATTTGTTGAATATTTTGCAACTGAATAGAATTGCATAGGAGTATATGTGTGTGTGTGTTTTATATGTGTACATGTACATACGTATATACATACATACACATATATACTATATAAAGCACGCATGCATATAGATATACAGGTGCACTTCATCTCTAGAACTTCTCTCTCCTAACAGAAGTGTGCAATCTTTTTTCCCTGTTTTTGTTTTTGTTTTGTTTTTTTCAAAAAAAGTTAAGCTTTGTATTTGTGTTTTTGTCATGACAGTTACTCTAAGAGAATGACAATGATGCTTGTTTTAGATTCCTTATATTTGTCACATGTAGGCCATCAGAAACAGTGATGCATTGCTCATTAGGGGTTATACTAAGGAGTAAAAAGTTTGCTGGTATATTGTTATAAGCACAGTTTAACTTTCATTATTTTACAAATTGAATATTTGTGATCTCTCCAGTTTTAACAAATAAATACAGGCAACTAAAATTGATCTTAAACTAAGCATTAAACTTCTATGATTTTGTCAGCTTCACAGTCCTCCATAAGCCTTGAGCTTTCTATGCCAGTGGGAGGACCCACCCAGCAGCCTTTTGTTTATTTCTCTTTTTCACTGTACTGCTAATCTCCCTTTTTTGGCTTGTTTTTCCTTCCTTATTCCCTTCAGAGCTTGGATGAAATGGATGCAGTTGGAGAAAAGGCCATTGGTAGCAAAAACGTAGCTGGCATCTACACAAAGAATGTACTGTAGCTGCTCCCTAACCAGACCTTGAAGAAAAGAGTCCACAGTGGGACATCTGAACTTATTAGCAACCAAACATTTACTGCCATTGCAAGGACATCTTGTTTGTTCTATTCTTTTTTTCTTTCTCTAACTTCTTATATTCCATAGAGCTCAGCTGGATCTTCCATAATATTTTACCTTTGGTGACATGAAAATTCTCTGAAGCAAAATGACCTCCTCAGCACCCTGCCTGTGCCTCCCATGCACTTTATGATGTGTAGATGGTCTTAAATGCATAATTTTCATTAATGTTTCCGTGCGGCTAATGAGAAGCCATAATGCGCTGCTCTTCTCATGAGAAAATCATTACTATAAATTAGACAGTCTCAAAATTTATTGTATTCTTTCTTTTGAAATATATAGTAAGATATTAATTTTGCAGTTCTAAAAAGCAACAGTTTAAAAAGTCAGAACACTTTTCATGTCTGTGTTTTCTGAGTTTCTATTGAGAGTAAATAACACCTTCAGCTCTATGTAAGATCATTAGAATTTTTCCCATGGACTTTTGTTTTAAAATCTGGCACATACCATTCATACAGGTTTTTTTTTTGCATTCATTTTAGTTCACATGACTTTTCACTCCATGGTGCGGAAAGCCAAACATCAGTAATTCCTGATTATTATTCTTATATCTTGTGATATCTGAAAGTCTTAACTGCAAAGATTATTCTCTGTCAAATAATGTGTGAACAAAGACAATGTCTAAACTACAACTTGTAGGATAATGGAGAGAACTTAATTTAACTGACTTGGGTATTGCAGGTAGTCTATTTGGTAGCTTGCTGTTCTGTGGTTTGTGTGCTGTACATGTGCAGTAACTTGGCTATTTCTTCTGTGTAGTGATTCATGTGGAGAAACTGTCAAATCTGAGGTGGAAAGCAGAAGAAACGAATGAGTTTAGAGATGCCCCATCACTAAGTGTAAATCAACTCCTCCATCTGAATCTTGTAGGCAGGGTGTGGGTAAGAAATAGTGAATCTTGAGGTAAGATTTAAAGGATAATTGTGTTTTAATGCTGCCTTGACTTTTGTCGCTTACACTTGCACATGCTGAACTGTGATGGAAGTGAGGGAGCATAAGCTCACTTGTAAAAATGTGATGCTTTCTTTCCCTGTGAAGCAGCATCTCCAATGGAAGCTGCTGTTTCCCAAGGGGAATGGTCAAACTCTTCTTTCTCTCTGATAAGTAGAAGCAAGATATGACTGATAGTGAGAACCTTTTTGAAAAAAGGTGCATTCTTGTCTGTGCATTTTTATCTCCCCCCTTCTTCTTTCCATACTGTTATGTTTACTTGTTCTTGTTACTTTAATGGTATGTTGTGTGTATGTTGCATATTCTACTGTGCCCAGCTGCCTTCTCAGCTCCTAACTTAGAGGTAAATGTAGTCCTTGTCAGGACAAAGGGTTAGACCAAGTACAACCTTTTGAAATCTTCAAAAGGTCCTTTCAGAAATTTCTCAAACTTTGAACATGAGAGAGACTTTACAGAGCCAAAGAGAAACTTGAGTGCTTTAATAGACTGATACCACTAATGGCACAGAGGCACACAGGGAGATACACGTACTGTTGTTGCATGTGGGGCAAATAACGTATTTAATCACAATGTGTCAGCAACTTACTCTGAAAGACTGGTGGGAAGGGAAGAAAAAGGAAATGTGTTGGCTGTAACTAATTCTTACATATATTAGAGCTCTAAATTTTGAAGCTATTTGAATGAACACTTTGGTGTACAAAGACCACAGAAGTCAAGGGAACCTCAGAGCACATTAAGATATGAAATCTCTCAGCAAACATAATTACAGCTTTAATTAATTAAGTGATTAAAAAAACAGAAGGGACTAGTGTGGTCATTTAGTCCAAACTCCTGCATAATGCAGGAATTAATCAGAGAATTCCAATGACCTAATTAAACTAAAATATAACTGGGAAAATACCAGATCTTGATTTATTTGTGTGTGTGTGTGTGTGTTCAAGAATCCAATCTTTCCAAATTTCTCTAGTGTTTTGAAGAAAAATTTGAATATCATTTCTGTTCTGAATTTTCCTAGTTTCAAATTCCAGCAATATTGACTTAACTTGAACAGGTTTCAATTATATCTGTTTTCTTGTAAATACCTTGATGTAATATAGATGCTCCTTAACTTTTTTGTTAAATTTACCAGACTAATCACTTTGATTTTTTTAAATTGAAAGGATGTTTTCCTTAACCATGTCTGTGGCCATTTTTTTTTTTTTTTTTTTTTTTTTGCAATGAAGGCACCAAAACCTATGTGGATTATTTCAGTAATAGTTACACCAGTAGGAAATCTTAGAATGCAATCACAGTGTGGTTGGGGTTGGAGAAGACCCCTAGAGATAGTGTAGTCCAAGCCTCCTGATAAAAGCAGCATCAACTAGAACTGTGTGTGTATATGCTAAGCTGTGAAATGCTCTTTTTTTATCAGTACATCCAATATACATCAATATGGGTATTTATCAGTACATTCACTACCCACTGTCTGGGGGGAAAAAAGCTGTTAGATGATCACAGTGCTGTGCTTATGGCATGGCCTCCGATTTTGAAAGGAGATGTGAGCAGCCAGCTACTATTGGGCTTTAAATATACACATAGGCTTGAGTTGAGACTTAGACTGTCCATGTGGAGCATTTAGCCATACAATTTAGAATCCCTGATGTATAAATGTGGTATTGGGGATCTCCCTGAATTTTACTGTCTGGCATTCATGTTCAGCTATCCTCCATTATTCCCTCCACTGTCAGCATCTTTTCAGAGTTAAACCTTACTGGACGAGTAACAATATCCTTTGGGAATGTGGCCAACTACTTTTGTTCCCAAAGGTATTAATTCATACTTGGTCTGTTAGAAAAGGTGTAATTTTCTTATTTTTAGTTATCAAAATGATTCAAGTTCTTCAGAATTTTAGGGAGATAGTATTGGCAGTGTTAACTCTTTTTAGTCTGGAAAATTTTACTTATTTTCAAAAGTAAAACTACTGATAATAATAATGAAACATATCCAGTCAGACTGAAGGTTTTAAGTTATAGATAATACTTACAATAGCTACAGATAATAGTCTGGAAGTATATTAAGATTTTTTTATTCTGAATCAGAGGTCCTATTAATCAGTTTTTTATTATCTTTCTCCTCTTGATTGATACAGCATATATGAAATATGTATTTGAGTACTGAGAGGAACAAATTTTTATCTGCTGTGTTTTAAGGCTACATATCATATGCAGTGGTGAAAGATTTTCTCAATGAAGAAATTTTTTTAACCAGATAAGAATTTTGCAAAGATGTTAATCTTCTGAACATGATAATGATGTTAGTAGTTGTCCTGGTTTCAGCTGGGGTAGAGTTAATTTTCTTCCTAGTAGCTGGTATAGTGTTATGTTTTGGGTTCAGTATGAGAAGTGTGTTGATAACACACTGATGTTTTCGGTTGTTGCTGAGTAGTGTTTAGACTAAGTCAAGGATTTTTTAGCTTCTCGTGCCCAGCCAGCAAGAAGGCTGGAGGGGCACAAGAAGTTGGGAGGGGACACAGCCAGGGCAGCTGACCCAAACTGGCCAAAGGGGTATTCCATACCATGTGATGTCATGCCCAGTATATAAACTGGGGGAGTTGGCCTGGGGGAATCGCTGCTCAGGGACTAAGCGGGCATTGGTCGGTGAGCAGTGAGCAATTGCCTTGTGCATCACTCGTTTTGTATATTCCAATCCTTTTATTAGTATTGACATTTTATTATTGTTATTATTATCATTATTAGTTTCTTCCTTTCTGTTCTGTTCAACTGTTCATATCTCAACCCATGGGTTTTACTTCTTTTCCTGATTGTCTCCCCCATCCCACTGGGTGGAGGGGGGAGTGAGCGAGCAGCTGTGTGGTGCTTATTTACCGGCTGGGGTTAAACCATGACATGGTTATTAGTATAGAACATAATGAGGCTATATGCAAGGAGGTCTCCTTCACACTTTCATCTTCAATAAAATCCCTGTTGCTAGAAGCATTACATTATAGAAGGATGTAAAAAGAAATGAGAATAAATTAAGGTCATTAAAGAAAGGATGTCCACTACACTTCTGTCAAATGTAACATCCAGACTTGAGCACAAATAAGATTATAATAACCTCTTAAACCTCTTCTTTTTTTAATATTTTTTAGTATATCACTTCTTTTTTCCTCAGTTTAGCAAACGATTGATATTATTAGTCAGAATGCAAATATTTCTTTTAAGTAGTAATAGACTTCTATCGAGTGAAGGCCTGTTCTGAAATGTCTTTAGGTTATATGACCATCCTGCTATTTCTTTGATAACCACCTTTAAACTGGTACTTTCTTCCTCTAGAAGAATGTAATTTCCTCAGAAAAATAATTTTAGGGAATTAGTAGCACTATACACAATCCCATCATTGGGATGAGCAATAATATTCTGCCAATGTTACATTTTACCTTCTGCTTCCTTCCTTCCTTCCTTACTTCCTTCCTTCCTCTCTTAACATTCCATTTCCCCACTAATTCTGATAATTTTTCATGTCATTAAGCATTTCTCCTTTCCCTGGACAGTCGTGTGACTCTCTGGCATGAGTTAAACTCTGGGATGGACCATGTGGTGTTTGTTTATTTTGATAATTATATTGTGTATTTCTTATTTACAGCTTCACATCTCAGAACAGGCAATTAGATACATTTTGGAAGTCTTAAAGCTTCTTAATGCTTCCTATAACCTTACTCTGTTGGGATATTCCAAAGATTAAATACCTTGTACCATAATTTTATAGTTATATTTTGGTTTTGAATATAAAATATAAATATTAATTGTGGAGGACTCTAAAATATCCAATTCAATCACCCAATTTTAATTTTTCTGTGAGCCTTTCACAGATTTCCATAATCGGCTGCCTAATTTTCATAAAATAATTATTACATGTGCATCTACGTTAGTGTTTTGGTGAGTTCAGGAGTGAGCTTTTAAAGTGAATGTCCCAGTTTTCCCCACCTGCTGTATTTTGGTTTGCATCATGGAATATTTTCTAAGAACATAAATGGTTTTTCATATAATGAAACCAGAACATGCTTTCCAGGAGTGCACCTTACACCACGCCAACCCTTAAAGGGCAGTCAGTCCATGGGACCTGACTGGCATTAGTCCGAAGTGAATTCCTGTGAAACACAAAGATCGGGTATTGCTTCACTCCCCAGACGCATCACAACTTGTTCATGCAGTCATAGGCAAAGTGTTGCAACATAGCTGAGGTAGTTTGAGCTGGCTTTTGATTTTTCTTGCTCAGTTATTGAGGTAGTAGTATTAGCAACATAAATAACATTGTGCTTTTAAATTATGTTTTCATGTGTTGATCAAGACATCATTGCACCACAACATTATCATTATTATGTAGTTGAAAATCAATAGGATTGAAGGATGGAGTGGTAAACTGATTTGAAGGCCATACAAAACTGGGAGTAAAAGTCAGGCGTCTTGTCATGCTGTTTAAAGCTGTAAGTGCTCAACTACATTTCATAATATCATAATGGATACCAGGGGATCTGTTAATGTCATCAGCTTCCAATTATTCTCTTGATTAACTGTTTATTTAGTCTCATTATACAGTTGGATGTTCTGTCTTGCCTTGCCATTTACAACTGGCATGGTTGTCCAGTGATCACTTGCACCAATAATCTCATCTCACAATTTTAGACAGTCGTATGTAGTTCCTACTAAAATAGTTTTCTTCTGTGCCAGAAGTGTGGCCAGAAAGAGTATGTTAGCAGCTTGGGTAGTTTCCGGGTATGGCTTTAAAGTAGCTTGCATATCACTGAGGGTAAACACGTTTCACAGTATGATGAAGAAAGCAAGCCTCTATGGTTGCTGCTTAGATAATCACATAAAGCTGGCATTTTCTGTTTTTGTTTGTTACTCTTGCAGACACTTAATACTGGCAGAGCTTTTCTGTTGTTTGATTTTGGGATTAACACCTATTCATCATTTAATCTTGAAAGGTCCTTGGAACAGTTTTTAAAGAAACATCTAGGAGGCAGGTTTCTCTTTCAACATTAATATATTAATAAAACGCAGCTAAATATGAAGGAAGCTGACAATCTCTTTCACATTCTCTCTCTTACACACACTCATACACAAAATGTGAATGGATGGCCAGTTAATAGCGACTGAAACTAATCAAGAGTCCTCTTAAGAAGGAGCTTTGACATTTGTGTAGTTTGGAGGAGTTGATGTTTAACAGAAGGAGCTGTTAGTACCTTGATAACAGTAATATCTATGCAGAAAAATAGATTATTGCCAAGAGGTGGGGAGAAAGCTCAAAGCCGTTGTTTGGCAATGCTATACTTCGCTTCACCAGTTACTGTGATTTCATCTTAACCTCTGACGTATGATTATAGGCTTTTTAGGAAGTTAAAAATCCTATCATTAAAATTAAGGTGTGTGTGAACCTGATGTGAAAATGACCATATTGGGGACTAGACCAAGGATTCACTCAGCCCAGCATCTCATATATTTGAGTCCAAAGGCAAACTGTCTTGGAAGTAGTATAAGAGAAAGATAAAATTTTTCATCAAAATATTCCTCTACTGTCCCATAATTTGCAGCTCAGGGATCTCCTGATCCAAAGATGCATCTTCATGTCCATGAATCTTTGTGATTCAGATTCTCCTTGCTCTTTTTTTGGTTTTCCCCTCTACAAGACCACAAGTGCCACAGCTTAACTACACATTGTGTACTGTGCCTTTGTTTTCTTCTGAGCCTACTTTCTTTGCAGCCGTCTCCCTTTATTGAACAAGTTGTTTCTTATTCACCTTTTCTGTGTCACTCATGATTGTACAATCTTTATTGTATCCTCTCCCACTTATCTCTTTCCAGCCTTTTTTTTTTTTTTGATGCTTTTTATATTTGAAACAAAGTTTGTGTGATTGTTTCAAGGAACAAGGTCATTTGGTTTCATAAGCAAGCTATAGATTCCTTTGTTGCAAACAAAGGTTAAAGAGGTACGTCATCTTAAATATCTGGTGCGATCAAGAAACAAAGCTTAGAAGCAAGTAAAATATTCACCAGACACCTTTTTCAATATGAAGATTTATTAATGCTTCTGTAAGAAATACTTTGAAAAGAAAGTATAGCAGGGGAGACTTAGGAGATCTTCTGTTTAAAGGAAATACGCATCTGACTGAAGGAATAATTCCTAGAAAGATGGAAGACACTTAGATGCTATGATGTCGCAGCACTTCCATGTGTATAGGCAATCTCAGTGTGTTGATTTTGAAATGATAAATTAGATCCGAGAACTAAAACATCTGATCATTGTTCTTCAATATTGCAGAAAACAGAGCCCTAGAAAGGTGAATTAAAAAAGGAAAAAAGGGGTAGGAAATGCACTGGGTAACTCAATAAACATGCATTCAGTTATTTAATCATATATATAAATTTAACTTCATGTATAAAAATTATTCTGGTATGAACCAGATTTGAAAAGATTTATATACAAACAGTATAAAAAAACCCACCTAAAACCCCACCAAAACCCAACCAACTTTGTCTTTTTGTGTGTGTGTGTGTGTGTGTGTGACTTAGAAGGCAGCATTAGGTCAATCTATTTAGATAGCATAAAGTAAATGGATGAGCTATTTATCATTTATATGTAATTATGGATTTTCAGCCATAATATTTTTTATTTTGGGGTAAGTTTTAGTCATTTTTTTTTTCCCAGAAGAATGAGAAGTGAAAACTGTAAAGAAAAATTGGACTTGTGTTCTAATTGCACTTTTGTTGAAATAATGAAAATAATGTAACATCTTAAAATGATGTTACATTACTCTGTAGAATAAGGTACAAAAATGCTAATTTATTGCTAGACTGCAGCGTCCAATTTGCATTCCAAATCAGACTGCAGAACTCCCCAAATGAGTAGGTGCCCTCACAGTGTATTTAACCTATGCTTTTCCTGAATAAATTCATAACAGTATGTGTGTTTGTATGTGCTTCCTCACATACATACCCATATGGGGTGTTTCACCATTTTAAGAAGGTCCAGTTTTTTTAATAGGGCTTTGAAGTGTACAGCTAATTTTGGATATTAGCAGTCAGAAAAAGAATTGATGCAAATACTGTTTTAAATGTCCAAACTGCCCCTAAATTCCTGTTTACTGTGACACTGACAGATAATGTGTAGGGTGCATATATTTTTCAGCAATTAATGTTGTGTATTAAATTGTGCTTGTATGTGTGTATAAACACACAGTTGCATACCAAATGGTACTGTTATAAAGATGTTTTCTAGAATATTATAAGGGTAATAGTGTATATTTGCTGTTAGATCCAGATGATACTAATATATGAGAAGGAGGGAAATGAAGAGTCATATTATTCTTAAATGTGCTGATGCAGGAGGAGGGGGAGAGCGGGGGGGGGAG
>NW_010972720.1:3092294-3095797 GCF_000737465.1 Haliaeetus leucocephalus | reverse complement strand
GGGGGGGGAGGGGGGGTGTTGGGGAGAGAGAATGAGAGAGAGAAAGACAGACAAGTAATACAGCATAAAGAACCCACAGGCATCTGGGCTTTCCCACTTCAGTAGCAAATAGGGGGAATTATGGGTTGGTGGTCTGCTTCCCGTTAGGAGGACACCCCTCCATCTGTTTTCAGTACAGCCTGTTTCCAATTTAAAACACAGATTTCTATACAAACCTCAATTTCTTTTCTCCATTTTATATGCAAAGTGAGGCTTATGAATCGGTGTCATTGCCATAAAGGCTCAGACCAAATTTCCCCCCAAAATTCACAGGCTGTTCATTTGAATACCTGCTTACAGTGGTACACAATGGGCAGCTTTGAGAAGAAAAATTGATAATCTTCACGGAAGAGTAATTTGAATGAAATTACACTTGACAGCCTGTCTCCAAGCAAACAAGGAGAGTGAGGGAGCCTTAGCTAAGCTCTGAGGACTTGCCTAAGCCTCTGCTGTTGGAGCTTCCCAGGGAAAAAAAAAATCCACACTTTTTCCTACATCTGACTGAAGCTTTTGATTAATTCTCTGTAGCTGTTTCTAGTGAAGAAAGGTAGCCATGGAAGAGAATATGGAAGAGGGACAAACACAGAAAGGTATTGTGATAAAATTGCTTTTTCTTTGCAAGGAGATAATTATTTTGCAGTTCCTTATTTGCTTTAGCAGCATGCTGTAAGGTTAGTGAATATCCTTATGTGGCAGATGGGGAAAGATGGGGTTTTTTTATACCATTTGCTTAATTTGTCTCTCTGCAATAGCACCTAGCATTAATATAGTGACTGTCGTTTGTTATCTGGTATTAAAAGAATCTAAATAGCAAATTTTGCATCTATACTAATAAAATTGCAAGCATTTAATGCAGCCTGCTTCCCAGACCAGTCTTTGTTAACCTTCATTTATTTCATGTTTTCACGCTTGTCTAGCTGGGTCAAGGGAGTCTAGTGTGAACTATGAGAGAGCTACTCACACAATATTTGGAGCCCGTTGCAGTTGGATATCTAACAATGTAACCAGTATTTACACCTTGAATGAGAGTTCAGACTGAACAAAGACATGGGCTATATTTTGTATATATTTAGGCAGTATAGAAATTTCCCTCTGTCTTTTTTCCACTTTTGTTTTGCGATGTGTTGAAGCAGCCTTGCTATAGTTCTAATATTTGCATTGTACAGATTTGCATTTTGCTGAAATTCATTTTGCACGTTGCAGCTGAAATTGCTTTAGCAAGATGTACACAGCATGTTCGGAGCATTTCTGTTCCACTGTTTCCGGTCAAGTTGAAAATAACTGAACGTTATGGGATGTGTTAGTACTTAAAGGTGCAATTTAAAATTATCGAAGACTGTTTATTAATTTGTGGATGTCTGAGAAATACGGTGGTTTTAGTCTTTTCACTTATGTGTTATTCTGTACAAGCAACATGACAGTAGCAAAAGGAACCAAGGTTTATTCATTTTAGTTTACTGCAAGCACAAAGGGTGATCCTAGTGAATATTTGCCATGTTAAGTCATGTATACTTTTCATTTTGCATTTATTTTGAATTCACTTCCATTTTTGAGGAGGATTTAGGAACTCGCCAAACCATTTAATATAAATTGCCTCTAAAGGCATATTTTTCTGTGCTGATGCCATACTCTGTTTTTCCGCTCCCTGATCAATCTGCTTTCTACATGTAAATGTCATGCTTTCTCATTATAAGTGACCCATTTAGACAGAATGCAGCTTTGAATTGTTTATGGTCTTGACATGATCTAGATGCACAGTAGATAGTCATGAGAAGACTAAAGGACGATATATGTGTCCCCTCTGTATGTATACATACTTACGTTTATAGATCAATAGATTAGTGTCTGGTTGGTGATTTCAGCAGTTTCTTCAGCTGAATTTTATTATTTGCAAATGGCAGAAATAATGGGAAAGTACAAGACAGTTCAGGTTTTTTTTTGTTTTGTTTTGTTTTTTTTTCCCTGAAGTTAAAATCAATACTTTTATTATATGGTTCAAATTATTTAGTGTGCTTTACATTTAGAAATTGCAGACATGCTTTTTTAAATTCTAAAATGCATTTTTTTCCTTTCAAAAACAAGTGAATTGGACTGTTTGACCACTGAATCAAAATACTTCGCTGTTACTGAATGATATTGCTTGAAGAAACAGTGTGAAATTCAAAATCCCTAAATTCTTATTAGAGAGAAAAAAAATCAGAGGAAAAAGTGAATAATTTTGTATATTAAAAGAACATGTTGTTATTGATAAATTGTGTCCTCATTGTTCATATGATAAGCAGTTGGATGACCAATAGCCACTCAAAATAGTGTGATTAATAGTGTGATTACAACAGCTAACACTCCTTATCCCCCACCCCCCATTTACAATGCCATGTGTTCAGCCTTTTTTCCCTTTAGTGGTACGCAGCTGTCATCACAGACAGTGACAGGAGAATGTTATGAGCTCACAAATGATATGTATTTTTTCTTATTTGTGTGGAAGGGGTTGCTGCTTAGTTGCTGTGACCATACCTGCGAACCTGTCATGTCAACCTGTCGTGTTCCCACTTTGGATTATGGCAACTTTTAAAATGTATTTAGGGTTTGAAGAAAATTTGCAATTCAGGGAGAAAATGAAAAAATATTTTCATTTTTGAATTTTTGGGGGTGCTTGAATGCAGATATTGAAATTATAAGGAAGTATAGGGATGACTATGAAAGCATGGATCTCTTTAAGCTTTGCACTTCGCACTTGAAAAATATTGACTGTTATTAGTATGACTTGATACTTCTCTTTCATAGTTCCCGGGTTTTTTGCTTTCATTTAGCATGATCTGTCTATTATGTGTTTAATTGATATCCATAGTATAGTTCCAGGTCATCTGGACTAGTTTCCTAACTGTAGTGTTCCAGCAACTTTAACTGTAATTCATATATTCTAATTTTTGTCCTCCTACCATCTTGAGTGGAACTGTTTCTTTCTTTCTTTCTTTCTCCTCTGCTTTCTACAAAATCAATGGGAGTATAAATTGTCACTGCTTATCAACTCCTGTGCTCTTCACAGCAGATGCTTTGAACCTCCCACTGAACAGCATTACGTCTTGCTAGCAGCCATGATGGAAGTGAATAGTTTCATATTGATGCATTTCATAAATGCAATAAAGGTAGCTCTAATAAAAGGCTTGCAGATTTGGAAGTCCTGTTATTTTAGAGAATTTTATGCAATAGGATATTGATAACTGCAAACATAATTCTTACCACAGTGGTTCCAAATAATGACCTTCTGCCTTACACAATCTCTGTACAGTCTAGTGTTTAACACGATTTGTTTGTGGCTCTATCTTGGAAAATTGTCAGCAGGGAAATACATTACATCTGTTTTCTGAAAATAATGAATTACTAGAAACTATACAGTTCAAAGGACATGTTCTACACCCCCCCCCCCCCCCTTTTTTTTTTTCTTTTCCCCTCACTTCCCCCCT
>NW_010972720.1:3064451-3092284 GCF_000737465.1 Haliaeetus leucocephalus | reverse complement strand
AAAGGCAATTTTTCCCCCCCCCCCCCCCCCCCCCCTTTCTTTCTATTGGCTTTGAAAAGTGTGGTTTCTGCTTGGCATCGGCATCCTTAATATGCTCAATTGAGATAATGCTGTTGTCCAGCAGTTTTCATATGTAAAGCTGTAAAAATTGAAACCAAGAATAATTTGTATTAATTCATTTTCTGTTTTAAAGTATTAGAAGACTTTGTCATCCTCCTGTCCTGTGTCCGTCCCCCCAATCCTCCGTTCCCCCCCCCTTTTTTTTTCCTTCATAGCCCATTTCCTAAGTTGCAAGCCAGTCCAGTTTGGGGAGGATGTTTCAATGGTTTTTGCTACACAGCTGTCTGTACCCGTCCAAGAACTGAAAGTGTGTAAAAAGTCTGGCTGAAATCTAAGCTACATGTGAACACTAAAATACATTCTAACAAAGTAAAAAGCCATAACATCTCAGAAATATTGACTTGTTCACAATTTCCATAATACTGACATTATGCTACATGCCTAGAACTGTAACATACTAAGAGCTTTGATTGCAAATTTGCTGTCTGGAAAACCCACGATAACTAAAGCCTGTAATTTATTTGACTGGTTTATTTTTCAAAAATGATCAGCTCCACTTAGAAGCATAAGTTTCACTGATGTCTTTAGGGATGCATGCTAATTTTGAAAACCTCATGCATAAATTTGCATGTGTCAGTGGTAGGTCTCAACTGCCAGTGTTTGAAAGACAATGACGTCAAACTGTTAACTTTGCCATGTGGAAAAAGATATTGGTCCAGTTCCTGCAGAACAGGTTTTCCCTCTGTGAAAGCATTAAGATTGCAATGATGTTCCCAACCCCATTTGTCCAAATAGAAAACTTTTCAGAGGGCAGACGCTGTAATTTTTTGCATTGTGTGGGACTTGGTACAGTGGAGTTTAGGATTATTCACATCAGATATCTATTTCACAAAAAAGAAACATTCTGTAGCACAGCAAGACATACCACTTGCACTAAATTGAAGATAAATGTGCCTTTTTTATGGTTCATCCACAACTTCATTTTGTAGTTTGAATTCCTTCATAAAATAAACACTTGGGAATGGATGGAGCATCTGTGTTTGTACAACAGCAAACATGAGGAAGAGCTAATTTTACTTAAGCTCTCTTGGCTGTAGTATACCTAACAAACATACATAAGGTTACACTGGTAGGATAGCAAAAAAAATCTATAATATTATTGTGACAAGAAATGGTTGAATACAAGAAAATAAATAATGAGTTAGTATTTGGTCTGCATTAGTGATTTAAGTGGATCTGCAGCCTATTAGCAAAGCTTTTTTGTTTGTTCCACAGCATGCCAGTAAAGGAGAGCTTTAAGCAGAGTTTTAGAAGAAAGTCATAAGGAGTCTAGGATGCTATCAGTAATATGTACACACAGCCTCTGCTTCTTCAGCCATGAGAGGCTGAATTGCTTCCTCTTACTTCAGTGCTTTTTGGAAAATGGCAGACTCTGAGTTAGTAGGATACTATAGACTAGATGAAAGTGATGATTTTTATTTCATATTAAGAAATAAACCAACAGCCAAATAGTCAAAACACTACTGGCATCCTTTGCAAGTTAGTCTTCTAAATCTTTTTATTTACCTCTAAAAGAGAACAGTTGTCCAGTTTCTCATTTGACTATTGTTAGAAAGTTGGTTAAAATAACAGTGAGCAAATCTCAATATTTTGCACTTTGATCTTGTTGGGTGACTATACTTGTAAATAAACCTGAGGAGTTATTTTCTGTTCTTTAATGTAAATGCCACAGTAAGTGTGAGCCACACTTGTATTTTCAGTTAGATCTAACAGTGTTGCTAGTACTCTGTCTAGTCTTATAGGACCCCTGAAGTACAATCAGTTTTGTGAGTAATTTGGAAACAGTTTTAAAATTTGGCCTTATAAGTAGGAAGTAGCAGACATTTGCTGGCCGATTTTTTCATACAAAACGTGGATTTGCAATGCTTGATTCTTAAAGAAAGCATGGTGGGCAGAGATCATCTCTGTTTCCTTTGGGAATATAATCTTAGTGCCCAAGCTTGTGTTCAGATTGGATTTTTACAAGTTCCTTTAGAGCAGAATGGTTTTAACTTTCATCACATTTCTTGTTGCCTATTCTTAAAAGTGTGTGTGTGTGTTTATAGTGAGAGTGTCAGATAAAATACTCGCTCACTTGACAATCACAAAGTCATGAACAGAGTAAATAATTTTCCTTCTTAATCAATGTTAAATATGGAAGTAAATTTTAGCATCTGGTAAAGTATCTCACTATATTTCCTGTTTAATACTCCTTAGTAGTTAATCAATAAGGTTTGTTAAAGAAAAATGCAATAACATTCAATACGAATTTGAAGTTAATTGTTCTAATATTGTAAGAGTTATTCTCCTTTATGTAGTAACTACAGACTACCTTACTTAATATTCTTACATTAGGAGCAGTGAGTTCCAGAGCTTTAATTTGAATATATGTTATTATCCAATACATTAGGCTTTTATTCACAGATAATGATGTAAACAAATTTAGTCTTGCTTGCTTACTTAATCTTTAACATTGAAATGTCTCTGTTAATAGTAGAAAACTTTGTATTTCTTACAGGCTTAACATCATATTAGTCATAGGCATGACAATCCAGCATTAATAGGACCTAATTATACTCATATATATATTCTTCCAGGGCAAAAAAGTATTCCAACTGCCCTAAGGCAGATGGAATCCTCAATTCAATGTGTGAGAATTTAAGTCTTCATGGTAATTTTGACACTTGTATGTCTATTTCATAAATAAGCTATTTTAGAAATAAGGTATTTCATAAATAAGAATGTAAATGTTTAGAAAAAAGTGTTGAATATTATACTAATTCTTGAAAAATACTGTATCAAAATAGCAATATAAATTCATAAAAAGCTTTTTCTACAGTCTGTGAAAGTAAAGGCTCACTTTGGGGGAAAAGGGGTATTTTGGCTTCCTAATTACTCTGAAAAAGTAAGCATTTAGTAATGACAAAACAATACTACAGATACGGAAAAAATAAATTTGATTCAGTTTAATGCTTCAGCTCCTTATAGAGAAAGATGGAGGGACTGATATATCTAATATCTAAAAATTATTCATTTTATATTGTGACTATGCATTCATTTCTGATAAGCACCTTAAACAATTTTAGCAATGCGATTTTTAACCTGTTTGAATTGCCTGCCACTGCACTAAAATTCAAGATGGAAGAATGGATGGAATGCCACTGGCCTCACGTAATGACAATGTTTGCTTTCTTGATACAATAGTTTTGAACTGTTAGTTCTCCCTATATAAACAGGTGAGAATATGCTCTTTCCTCCTAATAGTTTTATATGGAGGATTAAATAGAAAATAAGAAAAAAAAATACACATTTTGGGGCTGTTCTGCTTCAGATTGTAGACACTGTGTATGATTTTATAAAAACCATAAAGCACATAAGCACCTGATGGCCATTGAAGATCAGAATGTAAAAAAGGCAAAGGTGAATATTGATCTCATATCAAACATTTTGTCATTTAATAGTCCACTTGACAATTCTATTTCAGAAGAGTTTTCAGCCAATTCATGCAACCAAAATGCATAATTCCTGCTGATATCTTATCAGATGACTGATTTCTGAGACAGACCAGCATGTCCCGCACTGATGTGTTGTCACAAATCTTTTGCTTGGGGGGGCATGGAATTAGAGAGGCTTCACTTCCAGCATGTAAGGAATGAGAAATAAGTCTTGTCACTTCCTCAGCTGCAGAGAGACCAAACTCAGAGCATCAAAATTGTGAGGGTCAAAGATAAACACCAAATAGGGATTAACTATCAGAACTGTGAATTTTTGTACACATACGCTTTAGGGCCTTACGAAGGAAGGCCACTGACACAAAAAATAGCTTAAGTATTGTCATGGTTTAACCCCAGCCAGCAACTAAGCACAACGCAGCCGCTCACTGACTTCCCCCCACCACCCAGTGGGATAGGGGAGAAAATTGGGAAAAGAAGTAAAACTCATGGGTTGAGATAAGAACAGTTTAATAGAACAGAAAAGAAGCAGCTAATAATGATAACACTAATAAAATGACAACAGTAATAAAAGGATTGGAATATACAAGTGATGCACAATGCATTTGCTCACCACCTGCCAATTGATGAGCAGCGATCCCCCCCGCGTCCACTCCCCCCAGTTTCTATACTAGATGTGATGTCATATGGTATGGAATACGCCTTTGGCCAGTTTGGGTCAGCTGCCTTGGCTCTGTCCTGTGCCAACTTCTTGTGCCCCTCTAGCTTTCTCGCTGCCTGGGCATCAGAAGCTGAAAAACCCTTGACTTAGTCTAAAGGCTACTCAGCAACAACTGAAAACATCAGTGTTATCAATATTCTTCTCATACCTAACTCAAAAACATAGCACTGTACCAGCTACTAGGAAGACAATTAACTCTATCCCAGCTGAAACCAGGACAAATATTCTGTTAGCTTGTCCATGCCAACTCTCATACTACAATACACTAGTCTCAAGAAGGCTGAATTTTTCCCCTCTAATATTTTAATCTCCTTCTTACTAGTCATCATGTAGGTCTTCAGTAGTCCTCCCAAAATTTACACTGCAGCCATCTGGGACAGCATTGTTCCAAATAAAAGTTGCTAAAATATCACCAACTACTACTAAGTGCAAGGTTTACTCTACATTTGTAATATCCCTGATATTTGCACTTGGACAATATCTGAAAAATTTTTATTTGGTTCATGTAGTGAAAGTTTCATATTTTTTTTTCCAGTACTGTTAACAATACAACTGTACAGCAAATAAATATCACAATAAATTTAGTATCAATTTTCATAAAAATCTGTCTTTTTAATGTGACAGGAGCAGTGCATTTGCTGTGGTTCTGCTATAAAACTAGACTTCAGTAAAAGGTGCATTTGCTGCACTTCTGGTACATGAGCTTTGCAGGAAGGTGCTACTGCCAAAGTGTAAATAAAACTCAAGTAAAATATATTAATTGCAGTTCCAGTAAGCATTCCTCACTTGTCAGTATCTTCCCATTTGTACCCCAAGAGTGTTTTCTTCCTCTTCCTAAAAAAAAAAAAAGTAGCTCTTTGTAGCTGCTGTCCTGCTTCTCAATTTTCTGTGGAAGCACTTTCTTTTAGCATCTGGAAGGCATGGAAATGAAATTCTACAGCATTTTTAAATTTCTTCTGGGAACATGTAATATAAGATGACAAGTGCTGCATGTTTATTAATTAAGTTATAGCTGGTCACATCCTACTTCTCAATCTGCCACAGGATGATTTTATATAGGTAAAATTGGACATTAAGGAATTTGAAGGAAGAGTATAGTAGCATAGTGAAGTGATTAAGCAGAGATTGCTTTGCAGTAAGGCACAATGGGGAAAAAAGCAGAGATGATTGTGCTGATAAAGGTTGAAGAGAGGCAATATGATGAAAAGAAGAAAGCAATAAGCAATATAGCTTGAAACACCTTTGGAGGGGTTCAGAAGCTTGAAATTGATACGGAAATAGAGGAAGACAATATTGGAGTTGAAAGAATGAAGGATACTGACATTTGGTCTTTCAGACAAGACCTATAGAGGGCCTTGATGGACATTTTAGGAGTTTCTTTAGAAATAAAATGTGTGTTTTAAGGTAGAGTGTTTTTAAATGGCTTCTAAATCTTTACATTTTAGTCTCTCAAGAAAAAAAAAATCTCTTATGGTGTTGATATAATGATATAAAGTTCAGTAATTTTAAACTTAAAAAAAACCCAACCAAAACACAAGTTATCTGAACAGAGTAGTACTAGATTGATATTTGCAGATTGATGTTGGCAAATAAAGCATTTGTAAAGTTTTGCATAAAAAGTTATTAGAACATAAATTCAGATTACCTTTTAAAAATAGTGATCATGTAACTTAAACACATTTTTTTCCCCCAAGTAAACCAGCATCCATGCTATGTTCATGGCTACTATGGTAATATTGTAACTGTGGGCAGTTTCTAACTGTTTCTAACTATTCTGAAGTTATGCATAGGTGATGGAAAGAGGGAGAGCAAGTTTGATTTTATCTTAGAGCAATGAGAGATAGGAAATATTCTCTTAGTTGGAAGAGGAAAGTATATCACTTCATGTTCATGGAAAAAGTTATTACAGTTGACCTGTTGGCCTAGCTTCCTGGGTGAAGGAAGCTATTACTGTGTACCCTTGCCTAGCAAAGTGATGTAGCCAGTGTGGGAGGCTCCACAGTGTAGTGTCACCCTCTACTACTGGTGAATCACCTTAGCTTTCTTTACGTAATTCATCAAAACCTGCCACCCCCTGATTTCCCATGAAATCTTCTCTTACTCTATTAAGCTGTATGCAATAGTGAGCAGCTGGCATAATTTTGAATCGATTTAAAAGCCTTTAGGAAATAACCATGGGAAGAGACTGGGGTGTCTCTTTGCAGCTCTCAAGTGAGGACAAATTTGGCTGTAGCTAAGAACATAGGCTTGCATATTTTTTATACAAGAGTAGATCTTGAGCTTCTGGTGTCATGGTTTTGATTGGTATCTCAGGGGGTAGATGAGGAAACCTATCCAAGCCAGGTACTCATCCCTATGCTTGGATGTCACAGAGTTCTGTTCCTCACCTCTCCAGAAGAAAGCCCATACATACATCCTGTCATGTTCTACTTTCATCTGCCAAATTGTTTGCTCCCCATCTCTTTTACCCTTCTATTGCACATCTCACTTCAAACAACCCTTGACCTTCAAAAGATCTTCTGCTTTGATATATTGCAAGTTACCAACAGTACCTTTAATGCTTTGGGAGTTTCTAATACTTACAGGCTAGAATCTGCAGGCAGAAGTAGATGCTGTGGTAAGTTTCTCTAGTATGACAAGGAGAATCTGGACTGTGGTGGGCAAGACATTGTGCAGGCTGCTGAAAATGAATCTTCCAAGTCTGCACTAGAGGTGGAAGACTATGGAAAAGTTAGCACTGTTGCTAGTTCTGTTGTTCCTGTTCTATCAGTAAAAAAGTCCTAGGTCTTATGACTGTTCTTTAACATTTCACATTAGTAAACATTTGCAATTTTGGGTAGTTTTCTTTCTGATATCTTTTGGAAAAAAAAATAAAAAATGCCCAGACTCTAGATATTGTGGTAGCATATAAAGCCCCAGAGAAACTTGCAGACAGTCTCTTTGTTAGCTTACAGACGTACACTGCAGAGATTAGTAAGCCTCCCATATTTCAGGGTTTACTTGGTCATCTCCTTGGTCTTTTGGGAAAAGTCAAGTCATACGTTTTGACCCATAAAGCCCAAATGGCCTGAGAATATGATGTGGGAATTTATGGAACACCTTGAATTTCATGGCATCCTAGGCATGCTGCTAAAAACATCTGTGCATAGCCTACTGGTAGAGCCTTCTCTGAATAATTTTTATATGTTGTTGTGGTTTGTGATAAGCGTTTGGTAATGCTACCAGGAACTGCAAATTCTGAGGTGTTCCTGTTGGATAAGGAGAATTAAATACACAGTTCAAGTAATATAAAACAGAGCATCTACCCTTCCTTACGAAGTACAGGAGAACTAACATTTACTTACTAGAGAGGTAAAAAGACATTTGTTCCAGAGGGAGGCATACTCTTGATCTTACTTGAGGAAGTGTTTGAGGGTTACCTAACTAACTTGACATCATTCAATGGAGGATTGCCTTCCTTGTTAGTGAATGGCAATAGACAAGCTAAAGTTAACCTTTCCAGTAAATTAATCCTTGCCTTTTACCAGTTGAATACCATATTGTGTCCTCATGTCATATGTACAAAGTGGTTTATATTCAGCAACTTCTTGCTCTTTACTGGCCTGCTTGTTCTGTGACCTCTGTGGTGAAGATTATATCTCCAGCTACATTTTTCTGCATAATTTATTTACCATGTTCATGGCACAGCTTGGAGGCTGGATCTGGTCTCTCAGATGCTTACTTTTGATAGTCTCCCTTTTCAATGGAGGAGACGGGTAACAACTGAGCAGAAGGTGCTGCTGTCAGTCGGAGCAAATGCTTCTGTGCCCTACCTGAGTACAATGTTAAACAAGTCAGGCAGCTGCACATTAGAAGAAAGGGGATGCAGTAGCTGCTACTGGGTGCAGTGATCCCAAATTCAACCTCTCTGGCTGTTGGATTAGTCCATTGTGAAAAACCTTAATTGAGCACATGTCCATGAACAGATTTTTATTTTTGCTGATAATGATAATGGTAAAATCAATAATGTTTTGAATTCTGCATATGGTGCAAAAGAACCTATAAACTTTTAAAGTATGGTGTTTTTCATAGAGATTATATACCAATAAAGAGTATCCACTTGAACTTATGGGGGTAGTAGGTTGCTAAGTCAATGTAAATAGTAGCTCAATATGCATAACTGAGGATGAAAGTAAATGTCTGAAATTGCCTTGAGAAAGGGATCATTGATTACTGGCCACTGTGTTGTTCATAAAGGTATTCAATTATATTATTGAATGTTGTATTATTGATTTTTAAACTGAGTAGCTTTCATGTGAAACGCTTCCCACTTAATGTGTTTTGCCTTTGTTCATGACCTGTTGATAAACCACTCCTATATAGAAAAGGAACTTAAATTTCTAACTGAATGACACAAATACAGTTATTTGCTTTTTCATGAAATAGTCTGAGTATTAGATGTATAAAATACTTTTCCTATTTGTGGTGATGCTTCAATATAGCAGTACAATTGTCTTCAGAGACTTTCTCAGCCTTCTAATTTCTTACTGAGAGTTGACCACTACTTCTGATCAACAAGAACTTTTAACATTATAAATAAGCATAACCATGCTTTCCACCCTGCCTTTCTTCTTAGTAGGTTGCAGTTCCTTATAAACACCTGCAGATTCTCTTTGTGGTTCTCATGCTATTCAAAAGCACCTTAGTGCTTTGTTACCTAACTAGATGGCTATATGGAAACAAAACAGTATTTTGTTTTCCAAGTGTTCATAATTAGCTTGAGATCTACTCCTCTAAGCCATAAAACTTTTCTTCTATTTAGTCTTGACTATATTTGCTGCATAATACTTCCCTTTTGTTGGAAAATTAATAGTCCTACTAGAGTATTAAGGACCACTTTCATTCACACTACCCACCAATGTTGTACAAATGAGTAGGGTTTGCTTGTGAATGCATATATTGCCCTTGATTTTAGAGTAATAGAATGCTTCTAAAATTATAGACATAAGTAACTTCAAAATCTGGAAGATCAATGACCAAGGCTCTGATCCTGCAAAGACTTATATGTACATATTTGACGCCATGCACTGTGAGTAATCCCATTGGGTTTATACCAATTATTCACATAAACAAAAAAGAAGGACATGCATAGTCTTTAAGATTAAGACCTGACAATGTCATGGAGTAATTTGCATGTAGCTGTCAGGTTTTTGGCAGGAAATCTGTGAGAGGGTATGATGATGCAATTTAATAGGGTCTGAGAGGAGACTGGAAGGAAAGTTGAATGGAGTTTGTTTATCAGCTGGGGGTTTTTTGTTTGTTTTGCACAGTATTACAGTAGATTAATATGCTTTGAGGTCTCCTGTGGCTGTCTGCAGGTTCCAAGAAATAACTCTTTTCTTCTTGGCTGTTTTAATTTCCAAGGGGTTTTGTCTGTGTTTTTCCTTTTAATTACTAGAATTTGGATTCACTCAGACCAGGGTGGACCTTCTAGTGGTATTGAAATATTTTGCTAGTGTGTCTTGTTCACATGCTTAAGCCAAGCTGATCATCAAATTTACTGTGCAGACGGAATTCTCCCCAAGGCAGGGTACTAGTGACCTTCTTTTTACCTTTTCTCTGCAACATGTTCATGGTCTGCTTTCTAAGATTATCTGGGAGTTTAATTTCATGAAATTCCTGCTGCTAGTGCAAGGGCTAACACCAGTATTATTCTTCTCACTGTCCTCTTGTAACGAACTATAGATGAGACTTTTGGTCTTTTAATGCAGGTCTGAAGCAGCGTGTTGGGTAGATATTTGATAAATCCTTCTGAATTGAGGGTCTATTACAAGGCTTTCTGTTACTACAAGGCTCTGAGCTCTGACGATGTCTAGTGTGAACACAGAAAATGGGCGTTTGTTTCTGAGATTTTTGCCATATAAACTGTGCTGTTAAAAATCTTAAAGGGGAAAAAATATACTATTGTGAGCTGTGTGTAGAGTTTGCAGGAGTATCTTCCAGTTTTATAATACTATTCTGTCATATGGATAAAATTAATCAAAAAGGTGCTTATCACTATGACTATCCTAAGAGTTTAGTAAAACATGTATACTACAACCACACCCATGGCATGTGCACAAAGACCAGAAAAAAAAGGTAAATTTATTTCAGCTATTCAACAGCATATGGAGGCTACCATTTCTCAAAGATGTCATCTTTCAAAATTACTCTAGATTTATGAACATTGTTCACTAGTGAAAACACTGGAGTAATTACAACCCAGTGGTGAGTAGGTCTTTTAGGTCAGCTGTGTTTATGCTAATGGTTCAGACAAGATATTTTTTTCTCCCTTCCCCATCTGGTACAGTCATCAAATATTTAAGACACAGGGGAACCTGTTATGGACATTTGGGGTCTTTTATCAGCTTTTTGGATGTGTTTGCATATGAGGACTTTTGCTGTTAATATTTTCTTCCTTTTGAGCTGTTACACATACCCATACCATCTGTATTGCTTGTGCTTCCAGCAAATATCCTTCCATTATTACCTGCCATATCCCCTTCTAGAAGGTGAAAACATGTACTTTATTGCATATTTATTGACAGCCTTAACTTCTAAAATCCAGTTCAGGCACATCTGCCTTTCTTGAATGTGATTGAAATATGCAGATTTCAAGACTTTAAAGTACCTGTAGCTAGCTGTGGGTGTGTTTTGTGAATATTATACACAGCCAAAGAGCTGAAATATACTTTTCTTTCCTGATAGAAAAGTACAGTAATGTCCACGCCTGGGGAGTTACCTTCTAATGCATGGTTGTTCCTACTTGTCTGTCTTGATTTATTTCTCATATTGTTTTATGGTTTTTATTATTATCTTTTAATGTTGACTCAACTAGATTTGATGTTGCTTCTGCAGTTGCTAAATCTTGTGATATCCTCTGGGATCTCATTTTTCTCCTTTGGTTGTTCTTGCCCACATAATTCCTGATCTTTTTTTGAATGCATACAAACTCTGTACCTCAAGCTGGAAAGACGGACTGTCTACTACTAGAGGTCTGAAAGTACTGCTACTCAGGAATCGCTGATCTGTGATCATTCCTCTAATCTAATATCCTGACAAAGCGATAGACTTCAATGTTGCTACAGAATGTGGCTATTTTATTTCTAAAGGGATAATTTTACTAGGCTTTTTGTAGTCCTTCAGGGACAATGAATTACACAATGGCCCAGATGTAACAAGCAATATAAGAGTAGCAGTCATTAAACTAAATTATTGCAGCCATCCTTACTGTGCTTAATCTGTTAAGTTTTTTTTTCCATAACAACCTCCATGTGATAAACTGTATAATTTAAAAGCTTCCCTACAGAAATGTGATGAGGAATAATTTGACTAGGGGTAGTAGTGGGTAATAATGCTGCAGAGTTTTTTCAGGTAGGCATGGTCATAAATTCTGTAATAAATTAAGCTAGTAAGTACTAAAATATAGAATACTTGAATGGAATGAATGTAATGAAACAAATTTGCTCTTTGTAAGTGGGAAAGCATGTTAGGAACCTCCACAGCAATTTGTTCACCTTTGTTGGAATATGAAAAAACTTTCTATATTTTTCTGTTTAATGAAGTTATATAAAAAGAGGGCAATTATTTGCATTTGCTTTATGCAATTGCTTTGACTGTTTTTATTCTTTGTCCATTATGACTCATTTTATGAAATTGTTTGTTTTTCCTTTGTTAAGAAAAATTAAGGAAACACTAACCTCTTTTCTAAGTGTCTTTATGATTGTTGGGATAGAATAGCAGTTGCTCTGTCAGTGTCACAGTGTTTTATTTTAATCTCTGAATTAATTGTCTTGGTTGCTAGGCAATTCTACTTCATAGTTTTAATGGAAATGACTAATTCAGGGTGCTCTCATTTCAGAATATACAATCGTTTGCTTTAAATCTGAAACTAGATTTCTTTATGACATAATGCTTGACAAATGCTTGTGTCGGTGTACAATTTCATTACTATAGCTAATAAAATATCCACATTTCTGTTATCCAGTCCTGTATTTCTTGTACATTCCAACAAAGCCATTGTAAATCTAAGGTAGAGGCAGAACTGGGCTTTTATGTATATGTAGAGGCTAAATATCTGCTGTAATGTCTGACATTTTAGAAATTTTTAAAGACAGCTAATGGAGCTGGTTATGTAGTATGTATTTGGAGGTGGTATCAGTTAAGTGTTTTTACATCCTCAGTGGTGTAATAAGTGCTAAGTATCTCAGTTACTCAGCTTGCAGATGTATTCAGCAGGTCTTGCTTATTAGCAGTGCAGGGAAGTTCAAAAATAGGTATGAATATTCAAAGGAGTAATAACCATATTATTAAAGAAACCCTCTTAACAGTCTGTAGTTCCGGAGCTGTTTTTCATGCTGGAAAAAGAAAATGCCTCAGGACAGTTTCTTTAAATTTTAAATTATTGTTTTCTGCTATTTCAATACTATTCTTATTTAAGGACAAATATAAAGGAAAAAGAACTTCAAATGAAACTTCATAGGTTCCTCAGTATCAGGGTAGTGCAGAAGTGTAGGCCTTGTTTATTTTGTTGCTATTAGTTATGCTTTTATTTCTTCTGAGCTATCAGCTAGTGGAATACTGTCTTTTGGCTTATCTCCACTCCACTCTTATGTTTCTATGCTGGTGAACTGCACAGCTTGGAAATGAATGAAATCCACCCTGCTTCTCCATAGAAGGAGAAAAGCATCCTGGGCCAGAATGCCAATGACGTACCCCAGTAGGCTCTGTGCTCCTGACAGTGGTTCAAGGTTTATCAGCTCAGTTTCGTTATCGCAGAGCATCATTCTGCATGCTTAATTGCTCTTTATTTTCCTTCTCCCTAGTTTATAGTAAACTTGTCTTCCTGATAGTGGCTGCCTTTTTGGTACAGTTAGTGCACTGAGGACCACAGCTGATTATCTGAATAATTTGTTGCCATCAAAAAGCTAGATGATGAGTCTAATTTTGTTCAGTTCAAAGACATAATATGTTATCAAGACGGAGAAGACTGGGAATGCTATATATTTTAATGATTTTGTATTGAGAACACAATCTTTGCAGTATCTATTAATACAACTAGCCTCTGGCAAAATCTTCCAATTGCTGTCTTACAACTTTAATTACAGCTGATGTTGGTGTTAGGTAAGCAACAATACTGTGCTATTCTGGAGCTTTCTAATTGGATTTGAGAGGAAACACACTTCAAAAATCACACAATTGTAAGTATTTTCAAGACTTTTTCAAAAGGATATAGGAAAAAAAAAATCATTCAGCTGTATTCCTCAAAGAACAACATGCTTTTATTCGGTTGTTTCTTATATATGAGCTAATAAAGTGGGTAGATAGCCAGAATGTTTGCAACTGTAATATAATGTACAATGAAAATAAGAAGTTGGATCATTTGTGTTCAATATATACTTGGGAGACCTTCTTGCTTTTTGTAAATAAGAGGTAGAATATGCAGCCAAATTTCATAAGATTATATTCATGTTAGTGAGCTCTCCCAGCTCATCCTAACCTGCTTTACCACTTAAAGAAAGCAGTACTGAGATGACAGTTTTCAGTTTGTGAAACTGGGGTATGAAACTCCCGCAACAAGAGCATGAAAATGTTAATGTGGGTGAAAGCAAACCTGTATGGCGTATGTTCATTAAAAAATTTATTTCATAGCCCCTACAGGTTTGCTCACAGGCTCTGTGAAGCAGAATACTTACTTGGATAAACTGGTTGTAAAAACAACTGTTTTATTGTAATGACTTTACCAAATACCAACAATTACCTTTCAACAAATAGGGTAAAAATAACAAAACAAAAATCTCATCAAAGACCTTCCCAAGAATAGTTCCAGTACGTGGCTTCAGTAGGTACAAACGTTGGCCCTGTGTCCAATATATGAATTCTCAGTAAGATACACAGTTTAAAAAAGGAAATGTGTCACAGCAATAATTTTCATCGTGCTTGGTAATTCTGAGGAATGAAATTGTAATGAAATGTTGAAGGTATCAAAAGTTATATTATTGGATTAAAAAGTAAGCTCTTCTTTCAGCCAGTAATTTATAAGTTACTGTTTTAGACATAAAGTTTTGTGAAAATTATTAGTCTATTATTTAAGATTCTGGACTGAGATATGAAAGATCTGAAACTGATAATCTGTATCGTTTAGATTTTTCAATTTGACCTACAGAAATTACTACAAAATTGTTTGTGCCCTTGAAAAATCTGACAGTAACTCACTGTGTCTTGATTTCCCATCTGTGAAAAGCCATATAGGACATATATAAGCTTTCATTTCTTCTACCCATTCTATGACTTGTTTATTGCTTTAGTAGGTCATAGTCTTTACATTTCTACAATGGGAATGTCATCTTAGCTGAGGCCTCTAGATACTAAAGAAAGATGAAGTATGCCAGGGAATACTTACCAATTTGTAAATAAATAACTTGCAGCCATTAAATGTTCTTTGCTATTAAAGGTAGAATACAGGGTAACTGAAGTATCTTGTCTGTCCTGCTTTAGTTTCTAACCAAATATTTTATTTAAATGAGCAAAACTAAAGGAGTTGCAATCATTATGCATATGGCATATGTGGTATTAAAATGAAGAGTGATAGACCTTTGATTTTTAGCAGTGACATAATCTAAGGCAGAATGCTGTGATATACATATGGTAGATGTCTGTGCAGTATGCCGAAGGAAGGAACAGTTCAGAAAGTTGTTAACTTAAGCCCCTTTAAAAGAACTGGATTTCTTAGTGATAATAGACATGTGAGATGAAAAATTCAGGACAGATATGATTCTACTAGGAATCAGTGTCTCTTTTTACTCATTTTACAGAAGTGATACCCAACAGTGACAACATAGCCTGTGTTTGCTTGCTTGTTTGTTTAAAAAACCCCAAACATTGTCTTCAGATGAATGGCTATTTTTCTTTAGGAAGGTGACTGCAACATTTTCAGCTAATGAAATGATGAAAAAGTTTATTCTGTCTTTGGCAGCAAAAAACATGCACTTTGTATTAACAGCACATGATGGAATATAATCCCAAATACAAAAAACTTCAGGCTGAAGTATGGAAGGAGATAAGCAGACCTAACACGTAACAGAAATATACTCAAAAGACTGTTTCTTAAATGTATCTGCTTTCTTTGAATACATTTGGGGTACTGCCCATGCAAAGAGAGACTCTGAGTATCTTCCCCAGTGGTGCATGGGATGTGGTCCCATCATGTCACAGTGCATCCAGTCTCTACCAGGAATTATAAGCATCACCACCATCTAATTTATCTTAGTGGAAAGAATACACTGTGGTGAGCTCTGCACTGCTACAGCAAGATTTATTTCTGCTACTTAAGCTATCTTGTTTAAATGTTGTTTATAGATCTTTCTTTAACACTGCTGTCTGCTAACAAGATGTACGCTTAGATTAATTGTTGAAATAGGCAGCCTTCTGCCTGCCCCTCACTTTGTTGCGAGTTTGAAGTCCTCTTAAATAGCAGCCCTGAAATCACGTGATATGAACAAAATCTCAGCAGTTGCATTATAAAAGCAAATTTCTGGCCTTCATGACTTCAAACAAAAAGTTATTCTTAAAATTATGTATATAACATATTCTATCAATAGGATATGGGTCATATGGAGGCTCTGACAATGCTGGTGACACTTTCAGCATGCAAATGCCCTATCCTCATTTTCATTTGAATGCTTCCAAATAAATTGAAATGCTGGGGTTTTTTTTTTTCTTTTTCTGTGGTAAATAAGAGTAGCCCTCAGGCTTTGGTATTATAGTTTTAGGGTCAAAGCACATGATGGACCTAGCGTTTGCTGCTAACTTGCTGAATAAAAATGAAGAGCAGTTCTGCCCTCTTTGGGGTCTGACTGCAGACAACAAATGTCAAGATTAAAATGACTGAAAGCAATGTCAAACTATTATAAACTTCCCTAGATATAAAAGTAAGAAGGAAGGATTTATTACAAATGAAACAGATGAAGTATAAGACATAAAGGTCTCTGAAGTTAGGCTGTCTAGTACGTGGGTTGAGGAAAAGTGGATGGAACTTTATCTTCAACATCCAGTCAAGAACTGTAATAGGCCGGTAAGCTCGCTCAAGAAGATTAATGATAATGCTAAGACGTCAGTCCACTGAAGCACCGACCCATGTACTGCATCCCTGAGGAAACATGGTTTTCACATTGTATACGTGAGTCCTGTCACAACTCCTATTATTACCTTACGCTTTGGAGAACAAAAAAAATGCTTTTTAAACGTGCATCTTGTGGAGGGGAAGCTGTATAGCTTTGTTTCTGAGGCTGTCATGTGTCTTAAAGAGCATCCATGGGAAGTGACTTCCCCAGCCCTTCAGCAAAGGAATTGGAACTTCTCTTCTACTGCTGTGTTATGACAACTGCAAATTTTCTTTGTTTAGTAATTTTTTTATTTAGAACATAAGCATTTGTTTCCTTGCATGATGGGCAGAAAAAAATAACGACCCTCACCACAAAACCCCTGAATGGCTTAGTTTTTATTATAATCTAATATCTGAACATAGTCATAATATATCAGTGCATTTGTCACTGCTTGTAATGATTATCTGAAATTTGATCCAATCACTTTCGGATGAGCTCTTTGAATTAGTACCTTGGTGACTGTAGAAGGATCAGGCCTGTTTCAATCTGTATGTAGCCAGAAAGTGCTAAGAAGTTGCTGTGACTCGAAAGTAGATTACCAAAAGCAAGCAAAAAGGTGCCATTGCTGCGAACTTGGAATACTTCATTGCTCACAAACAGTGGAACCACATGTAAGTGATCACGTCATGCTAGATGACTTTCAGTAATAAAGTGGTTGATAGTCATCAACCAATTAGATTACATATGTCACATACGCTATACAAAGAGGAATATTTTACTGACATTTTGGTTTTTTTTTTCTCTTTATTGGGACTGTTTTCCTGCAAAACAAACTTTAGCTCTACAAAGTCAGCTTTTTTCTTTTTTTTAACAATACCTTTTTTTTTTGGCCATATATTCAACATCTTAGAGTATAGAGATAATGTAAACATTTCCTTAAAGTGGCCAAAAGAATTTTTATACCCATAGATTACAATGTCTCTTAAATGTCAGTATCCTGAATTGTTGTACAACTGAGTACTTGATTCTGTTAGAAGTGGGGGGAGTGGGGGGTGGTGGTGGTGAAAGGAGTTGGAAAGGAAGAAGGAAAGGGGAAATCACATACTTCCAATTACTTTCAATTTTTTTTCCAAGTGAGTAGTATTCAAAGGAAAGCTTTGCATTAATTTTGTACAAATTTGATACAAACCTATGAAATTGCATTTATTAATTAAAAAATTTTGGAAAAAGATTATTATTTTCAAAAGTCTAATCTTATGGCAGTTTCTTGGGAAGGCTGAAAGTTTTATTCTTTTCTGCTTGATTTCTTCCATACATAAGTGTAGTGCTTTCTTTATATTGTTGCATGCATAGAAAACTATTTGCCCGTAAGTAAACACTGCTTTTCCTGGGAGACAGATATAATGCTGGAAGAGGCAGTAAATATATGGCAGATTGGTTTAGTCCTGTAAAGTGCCCTTCTGAGTCCTAAGTTAGAGGCAGATGAAGTAGTAGTAAAAGGTGCTCAGAAGATGAATGTAACGTGTGAGCTTGCAATCTATAGCACACGGTAGGTTGTACTAGCTGTGCAATAACTATTGTACTTTCTGAATATAACTATACTGTAGTTGCCTGGAAAGCAATGTGTATAATGTTTTGCAGAACAGTTTGGTTTTCTCAGTTCTGTGGAACAAGCTAAGTCCTATAAGTGATGATGAACAGAGCTTCAAGAAAATATTTTGAGGAAAAAGCATTTTGTAGAATATCTGCCTTGGTTGTGAAGCAAACATTAGGCCATCGTATTTCAGAGTCATGACATAAAACAGACCAATAAGGCTTGCTGTGCTAGCAGCATGGGTAGAGCACAGTTGTATGTTGATATTCCTCACCAAGTGAAATTAGGAGAGAGGAAAATGGAAAGTGATTGCAGTTTTCTCATGCTCCACTGTTCAGCAAAGCCAAGGAGATCTGGGGGTGAACTAGTCTGGAAGAAATAAATGATTACCATTATTCATTACCACTGGAGAACAAAAGAACAACCAAAGAGCGAAGAGGACTTTCATCACAAGGGAATTTTGAGCAGCTATGCAGTACATAAGGTGACTGCTGCCTGGAGTGGTATGGCATATCTCCTTATATTTTCGAAATTTCCAAGGACTAATAGGGATTAAATGAAAATATCAGTCTTAATGTCATAACTGAATGAAGCATCTTGAAAATGAAGACTCAGGAACTAGAAGACAAGTGAAAGAATAGAAGAATCCTTAACCTCCCCCCCCCCCAGCAAACAAACAAACAAAACCCCCAAACTTGCTTTAAGTGGCACATGGGGGCCTGATTTTCCTTTCTTTACAGTGTATGGCAATTAATGTAGTCTTATACAGTTAATTATTTTATGATAGCAAGGCTTGTGACCCCACTGCAGCTGCTGTTTGGGCAAGAGCTGTCCTTTAGCTGTTCCTTTCGCTCGAATCATGGATTTTCTCACTCCTAAAGCAGGTGATAACAAGCCTATTCAGAAAATGTAGTTGGAGGCTCTGTGTCTAGGGGTGTTGCAAGATGCAGCGGGTGGATAGAGACTGAGTGTATAATGTTAGGTCATTATATCAGTTCAATGAAGACCTGCGCTTGCAGCAGCTGGATAGTGAAGTATGTCTGATGGGTCAGAGACTGTCAGGGCTGTATGGTGTTACATGGAGTGGGAGGGTGGGTAGCTGCTGGAATTGCCAGTGGCTGGCAAATGAGATAACTAGATGGATTGGGAGTGTTTAGTGTAGAAAGGGAGTTGTTAGGACAGGAGGGTCTCCATCTTTTATTCTGTGTCTAGGGGATGTGATATGATATCTACATGATATTTTACTCCTGCTATTTGCTATCAAAGCAAGAAGCTGACAGAAGAAAACCAGAATCACTTTTCAGCTAGAAGGTATTTCTGTAGCAGTTATGCTGGATCTGTGCAAAGCTGCATCGGGGACAGCATTGGCACTGAGTCTTTAGCCAGAGAGGCAGCCTTGAGGACTTTAGCATTCCCCCCCCGGCAGCAACAGAAGAAAGACAGAAAATGCTATGTCTGCTTCTAGCTGGAGAGTTCCCATGAACTGTTAGCCCTGTATCACTAGCTACCTTCCAATGCTGTGTAGGATGTGCACATTAATTTTTATAAAAACATTGCTTTGCTTTGAGCAGTAACTCATAAGTATGGTCCAGTGCTAAAGCTGTTCTTTGGTGATACTTGCCAAAAGCTGAGTGCAGCATGTGCTATCAATCATAAGATGTTTCTCTAGTACAAAAGAGTGAATTATCTCATTTTTACTGCCCTCAATCTTTGGCTTTGGGAAATGCAGTACTGCATCAGGAAGCATTTGTTACTGTTGAAAGTATTTTGCTGCTGTTTCTCGTGGAGATAGGAGGTACTGGACTGGGATCTGCTGGGAGGAAGAGAGGCCAGACTTGTGTAGGGGAGGGGAGGGCTACCAAACAGTGAAAGCAGACAGTAGAGTCTGCTTTTTCCTTTCCAGATGTGGTTTGAGAAGTGGAGAAAAAACTGCAGTAGTGCTTTCTTCCCTTCTAAAGTGCTCCTGTGGACATTGATGTCAAATGACATTTGGAACGCTCCACTTCGTGGAGGCAAAAATTCTGAAGTCGTTCTCTCACAATGATTCTCATTTAAGCATGTGTT
This sequence comes from Haliaeetus leucocephalus, assembly GCF_000737465.1. Classification (NCBI taxonomy): domain Eukaryota; kingdom Metazoa; phylum Chordata; class Aves; order Accipitriformes; family Accipitridae; genus Haliaeetus; species Haliaeetus leucocephalus. The sequence goes on along the minus strand of NW_010972720.1, from coordinate 3,072,232 downwards.
GAGGAGAAACCTAGGCACCTTTTAGTCACTGGCAGATGCAAAGCAGATGATCTTGGTGGGGGGAGGGAGTGGGGAACTGGAACCTTTTTACATCCTGCAATCAAGAACAGCAGACCAGGCTGTGCAAATTCTTATAGAATTGCCAAGAACTGGAAATCATGGTGAGTGTTTTGTAAACCAGCAGATAGTCCCTCTTCAACAGGGCACCCCAGGCTCTGCACATGATGCAGTCAGTTCAGGATAATTCTTCCAATGTCCTATTTTGCAGAGGTGCAGGAGAAGCTGTGCTGTGCCCCAGCTGACATGGGCTGGACTCTGGACAGCATTTGTTCCACAGACACAACAAATCTCCACCGAGTGTGTGTGTGTACAACAAATTTAATGGACTAAGTCTGAGGGAATTTTTAGGAAAGCTTCAAAGAGCACATCTCTGAGATTACACCTATCCCATTGCCATTTTCAAGTCAGTCCTGCAAAGCCTAAAGGAGATCCTAAAGCTGTTCAAAGAAAAGCTTGCTAGATTTCCCACCCCTGAGGGCAAATTAATGTATTTTCCTTTAACTTCACTCTTTGGAATAGTGGGAGGGTTTTTTGGCTGTAACTTCAAAGATTGCATCCTAGAGGGATACCACGCATAGCCAATTTCATCCTTAATGACTGACTTTGAAAAATTAGTAAATAAAACCAGTGTTTTATATTGGAAAACATTGGCATAATGATGGAAGCCCCTGTGTCCCCGAGAGAAGTTGAGTGTAAGAAAGAGGGGAAAAACAGTGGAAATAGCAAAGGTGTGTATCTGTATTACTGGTGTGTAATATCTGTGAAGAATGAGAGATTATGGGTTTGATAAAATGTGTGTTGTGTGAAGTATTAATAACATATGGGGTTTTATAATATTCTGATATTTTGAACAGCAAGTATAGAGATGAATTTGCCATGTAGGGAACGTGGCAAGATTATAAACAAAGATAATCCTCCTGGGAGGTAGAAGGGAGACCCCCTATGTTACTTTGGCATGGCATAGTAGCATGGGCCTGGGGAGAACTTTGAAGATATGACAGATTTGGGATTTAATTTTGGGAAAAACACCAAAGCTATAGAAGAGCCCAGAGGAAGGACTGAGTGCTCAGTAGTGTGGGTTATAAAGAATGTGCATGGGAAGGGTGGCTGGAAGTTAAAGGGTTGTGTGTTGTTCACCATCTCTATAAGCTAGTTGAACTATTAGACAATACTGCACGGATATTATGTATAATCTGGAACTGCAATTTTTACCACTTACTGATGCTGAATTTTCTAGAGTAAAGTTTTCACCTTTGAGTTTGTGTGGTATCAGTGATCTTAGGCAAGCATAAGGAACATTTGCATTCCTCCCCAACCCCCAACCATAAGCTTGGGGAAGAAAAAAAAAAGTCTGTGTTATATGGACACTATGGGTGTCTGCAAGCACATCAGCTTTGGAAACCGGTTTCAAAATGTGAAATGAACACTCTTAGGTGTTAATCAGGAAGGTATTTCTGCTGGAGGCAGGTAGTAGAGAAACAGTCTCAGAATTTTGGTAATATCTAATTGCTGCAGTATGGATTCTTATAGCCAGGCAACTAAAACACATACACAAAATATTAGGAGTAAACATAAATAAACCCTCAGTGGTTTAAAAAAATAGCCTGTTCTACAGATACTGCAGAAGGCTGCAGCTATTTTTTGCTCTCTGCATGGTTCCTCAGATAATTCCATTTGGTAACTGATGACACATGCCTTTAAAAAAAAAATTGTTGACTTACATTTAAAGTGACAGGGTAATATTGCTAAGAAACCTAAGAATGTAGGTAAATATATATTAAATATGTATTTTTGCATTTGGTAATACGCCATTATGTATATTTAGTTCTCTTGATAGTTGCCAGTCTCTTCAAGCAAATTATTTATATTGGAATAATCTATTTGCAGAGAATGAAAACAACAGAAGGAAACTGGGAAATGAAGGGGAGGGGGGCAAACATTTTGAGCATGCCTGTGATAATATATTTGTGAAGGGGCATGACAGCATGGGAAACCTGTAACTAACCTGCACGTAGTTCATTTCAAAATATAAATCCATCATCTAACTGTCTTGTAGAAATCACTGTTTTTTTAAATGATTTGCTCCCATGATGACCATCTGTACAAATACATTCTAAATTAACCATTACATTCTTATAGCTTGGAAGAACGTTTTTATGTTTTAATTCTAGCCAGATTTAGCCAAGAATGCAATATGCCAGATACTTAATTCTCATTACTCTTACAGCAGTATTGACTTAGGTTTGTGAACGTGGTTGAAATAGTAAATACACAAATAATGAATGCAGATTATTATGGTAGAAATTTCTCCTTTAAAGCAACACATACACCGAAGGATTAAAACATATTACAGCTAACTCTGTTTACAGTATTCTGGCCTTTCAAACCGACAAAGATTTTGCTCCAGACATCTTTGTCGTTCAGTCTGTGGGATTTAATCTCCGTAATGTGTTACACTCGCTATTGTCCCAGTGAATTTGTTGACAGACAGTAACTGGGTCACTGCATTGAAATGCCCGATGTCAGCCCCGAGTTCTCCCCGCTCGTTGGCACGGCAACCGCAGCGGTCTAGGAAACATGCGCAGAGCGGGCTCAGGCCTGCTGCTCCCAAATGGCGTCCATCACCGGAGGGAGGGCGGGGAGGAAAAGTCGCCTGGGTGCTGAAACGGGCAGCGGGCTCTTCCCTAGTTTTCTCATGTCTGTGTTGTCTTTCAGTGGTGGTGGCTGAGGGGGGGAACAGAAATGCCAACTTACCGGTAAAACGAAGTGAGGCGCAGCAATTGCCGCGCTATAGTATGGCTTTGTTCTTAAGTCTTTGGATAATATTTTAGTTTGGGGGGATTGAATACATTATACATCAGTTGGAGCTAGTTGTTGTAATGTGTGACAGAAGAAATAAATATTTCATAACTGCTTTAGATCTTGCTCTAATTTGCCGTTCTCTTCCCCACTCTTCCACAACTCCCTATAGAGAAGCAGCTGATGAAGTGCTGTGTTCCATGAATCTATAAGTAAGCAGAATTCCACATGTGTTGGAATTCTTATGTATGGTGCTAGTTGGCACACTTCATTGACTGTTTTTGTGTTTGGGGTATTTTTTTTGAGCGCAAAAAGGAGGATAAATGCATAGACTGTCAGTTTCATTGTTCATCGTGTATTCTTAATTTTTCTCTTTCCTATTAAAACGAGCAGTTTGGAGATAGTTTCATCTAGAAGCATATCAAATGCTGATGAGCAAAAAAGAGAACTTTGGTTTTTTCCAAGATAAACAGTTTAACTCTACAAATTCTGCTTTTTGCTCAGACTGATCTAGATTGTGACAAGTCACACAATGATGGAAGAAGAAAATTAATATAATCCCTTGTGCAATCACTGATTTTCTCAAGATTCTTTATTTCATTTCCAGAGATGTCATTTTAATGGACAATTTTTACAAGAGATTAAATCACCTTCTGAGTGGCTTAAAAACCTTTTGCAAACCTGGAGTTTCTAAGTAATGAGAAAATAAGTAACTGAAACTAAATTAGTCTCGATAGTTTAAACTTTTTTAGTGTGGATGAAGGTGTTAGAATAGCATATAATACTATTCTCTACTGTGGTATGCTAATAGTAATTAGTGCTAGTAATAATGCAGTAATAGCACTATTAGCAATATCACTAATAGTAATAAGTAGCAATTATAGTATGATATAGTAATACTATCATATGTTCTCAAGAAGGCATGATATAGATGCATCCTCTTTAGATATCGTGAAAATTTCATTTACTTCAGTATATGCAGATGTTGGAATGGTATTTCAAAATAATGCTGAAGTGAGTCATACAGTGGGATTAAAGTCTCATCTTCAGTATTTATAATGGAATATTCTTGCTGTCCTCACAGACAGCAGCTAAAACTCCAGTTAAGTAAAAACCACCTGTGCAAATCCAGCTTTATTTACAATCCCCACAAAATGGACTCCACATGCCTGTGTAATTAATAACAATGAAACTTAAAAGCAAGTGCAGCTATGTATGATTTTTACTCAAGTGAAATAAACTTGGAGTTTGTGCCTACACAAAAATTTCAAACAAGCAAAGAAAAAATCCTTTGTGTCTTATTGAAAAGGAATTCTGCTCTGTCCCATCAACATACTTAAGAGTGTGGGGAAAAAGGTAATGTGAAATTAGTTGGAGGCTTCAAACATATGATAGATAAATGTTCTGTTTCCATTCTTTAAAGCTACAGATTGGTCAATTGTCAATCTCTTGAACCAATTTTGTTCTAATTTAAACAGGTAGGAATTTAAGAGAAGTGCTTTTATACTGCATAGTGCAGATGCTTATGGAGAGGTAAGTTAGGAAACTTCACTTGCAAGTAAAGAAGATGGGAATTAACAGAGTTGTTCATGGCTGGTTTAGTAGGTTTTCTCAAATGGGTAGATGTTTCCAAGCTTCCACAAAGGTAATATAAATTGCTAGCACCTTCTATTTGTTTGCTTGAGTTCAACAGTTATTAGCATTTATATTGCTACTGTAAGTTAAATATTTTGATTTAGCCAGAAAAATCCAGAATAGAACGAACTGCCATTTTATCTTGCTTTTTACTATAGGTTACTCTAAACCAGGCATCGAACATTCAAAAGACATCAGGAATAATTAAATTCTTACCAGTTTCTGAAAAGTAGTCTGTGCACAGAGGAAACTTGAATTTGAACATCCACAAGTTTATAGTATTAACTGTTGATCTGATTAACTTATTTCTACAGTTGATGCTGAAGCCTGAATGTTACCGCTAAAATACTTTGCCAGGGAAGGGCTGTGAAGGGAAAAGGAAGGAATATTATAATTACATAAAGATTAAAATCTTTTCCCTGACCTAGTCAAAGCATCAGTGAAAGTCTTGCATCTGGAGGAAACTAAGCTTTTTTATTGACACTGCTCCATGGACTACGTCTTCGTTTGCTTCAGTCGAGTAGCTGATGACTGAAAATGAGTAGACTGTTATCTTGATGGGCATTGGTAAAAACGTCTATTTTTGTAAAATAAAAGCATTGTACAGAGCTGAGGGGCATATCATGTTCTGTAGCTGTGAAGTTTTTTAAAAAGAAATGTATTCAGGTAGGAATTCCCACAGTTTTCTCATGGCAGCAGCCATAGATCTGGTTACAGTACCAGCAGCCAGCTCTGTTTTGCCATTTATGCTAACATAGGGAGCCAGGCTTCCCTGTCTCCTTCACATAGGTTTCAGCTATTCCAAAAAACTAGGAACACCAATGTCATAATGCTGCACATCCAGACCTGATACAGCACGTAACTCTTGTCACCTTCACAACTCATATGCTTCTCATCCTCATCAGCTGATCAGCAATTACTTCTGCTGAAGTGTAAACTCACATTGCATGGTGAACACTTCACACTTCACATTTTGGCCCTGCACGTGTTTCAGAAGTAGCAGAAGAAGTACAATTTGGAAACCCTGTTATATATAAACAAAAATTCAGACTACTTGGGGATCTCAGAAGGGTTTTAAAAATACTCCTAAGTATATCCACTTATAAACAATGGTACACTGGACAAATAAGGAGTAGGTAAACTCCAATTCAAAATAGCTGAAAATGGAAAGTGGGCAAGTTAATTATAAAAATGATTAAATTTTAAAACTCAGGCTAGATGAGCACCAAGTCATGATCTGGTGCAATACCACATTGTGATCTGTATGTATTTTAGGCAAAAGGGGAAAAAATATGGACCTAACAAGTCTTGGTCCTCCCAATATTCTTTATAGGTTATCTTTCTCTTCTTTCCTTTTCTCACAAACCATCCTTGTCTGACTTGATTCTTGTCCTGCATAGTTTAACTAAACCAACCTTTGAATAGAAGAATTAAAGAATTAGTTGATTATTATACTACTACTAATAAAAAAGACTTAGGGAGAAGGACAGGAGGTTTTGATTTATTTTTTTTTAAAAATGTCATTAACGTTTCTACAGTAGTTAAATTGGCTGTTTTAACCTTTCACCTTTATTGCTTAATTATTACCTGGACAATTAAAGGTATGTCTTTAATAAGAAAGGAAAGAAAAACCGACCATACAGAAGCATTTTTAAAGGCTAGCGTACATATATTAGGTAGTCTATTTGTTGTTCTTGGTCAAAAAAAGCAGAGAAAATGTTCCTTTTCATTAATTTTGGGTTTGAATTTGGAGAAACACCATGGCTTTTGAAAGCATTACTTCTTCCTTGAATAAATGGGAAGTAATCTTGTGTAAAAACTTTTTCAGCTTTTCACTACAATTTCTATAAAAGGATTGTCTCTTTCTTTCTATAAGGAAGTTTTCAGTTTTTTGTAGTTTTTTTTTTTAAATACTTTCTTGCTGTTTGTTTCTCTTCTGAGCAAAATAGCTAGACATACTGCTGTTCAGTTTGACTCAAATAGCCCTGTGATTCTAACTCTTTTGTCCTTGTGGCTAAGGACTCAGTGCTGCTTTTATGGAAATTAATGATAAAACTGCACAGACTTCACTGCTGTATACTCAGATCTTAAATTATCTGCCTCTGCAGTGCTTTAAATTTCTTCAGGTCCAGGAATAAATACATCATATTTCACTGGAACATGTTAAAGAATGTGAGGGACAGAGCTGCAAAAAAGCCAGGGACAGTAAATAAAATCTGCCACAACTCCAGTAATTTGCAGGAGGGACTCAGATTTCTAGAGCCTGTGCTTAAGGGGTTTATTTTCAAGTGGGTGCACAAGACAGTGGAGGACATATGGCACAATCTTAAATCTTACAGCTTCTCCTACTTTTATTTCCTGTTTGTAGCACTGTAATTTTCAATATGTGTTGCATATTTTCCAAAATGAACTTTTGATTGTCAGAAGACTTTGGAACTCGATTTTGTTCACCTACAGTGATGTCCTTTCCTCCTTTAGACAAAATATTTGGATATACACTTTGCTACAGGTACTAGCTATCTTAAATACTCACTGGATATTTGTTTTAACAGATGGACTGCAGTGAGCATACATGAAGCTGGTGCCAACTCCCAACCAGCAAAGTGTGTCAGGGATAAGGATATCTTTAAGAGGTTAAGGAAAAAGAACTTTCTCCTGCACCAAAAATGCCCAGGTCCCCCAAACCAAATAAGCCTGAAAATCCTACCACTTTGATTTTTGAGAAGTGATTTACTGCATAATTAAATAAAATGGCATACTAGTTTTTCAGAAACAGCACAAATGCATTTTCATATTGAAATTATTTTGTTTAAATATTTTACCTATAAGTCAAGATGAAATGCGTGCCTTTTTCTTGGCCTGGCTGTCATGTCTTTTGAGTAGCCTACTAGAAGTGAGAGGTAAACCAGAGATATTTAAACTACTGTAAAGAGATGTGGGGAAGATCTTTCTTTTGCCTGAGATCTGGCAAGGCAGGACTTCTTACAGAGTCTTTTCCAATTATATTTTATTTGATTGGTAGTTTTGATAGTGTGAGATATAACTTCCGCTGTATTCTTGGAGAAATAGCACATAGCCTAATGGATTGAAATGTCACAGAGACTATTTACATTTTTCTGTATTTTAAGACCTTGCAAAGTTAATGGAATGCCACTAAAGCATCTCTCTCCACATTTCCTATTTGCATTGTAGACAGAGTGTTATTGTAACATATCCAGCTGTTGTCTTTTAAAGTTTCTTTGGAAACTCAAAAATCACCCCCCCCACCCCCCCCCTCTCCATCTCCC
>NW_010972720.1:2821086-3064441 GCF_000737465.1 Haliaeetus leucocephalus | reverse complement strand
ATTTTTTTTTAAAAAAAAAAAACCCCCCCCCCCCCCCCCCCATTTATCTTCTGTAGTGGGACAGAATAAAACCCCCAAAATATGGCAGGAATGGGAGGAAAAGCAGTTCTTATTGTGATATCTTTCTGCAGTAGAACTGTTGGTACCTGGCCATAATTTTGTCAGAGTTCATATGCAGAAGAAAATATGAATGCATTTACTCTGTTTCAATGTGTATGCAACCTTAAGTCACAGATATGTTAGCTGTGCATTTTGACATTTTCTGCCACAAGATATTTAACACTCCTCCTCAGGGGTTTGCATCAAGTGTTTACATCTAACATCCAAAGAGGCTTATTTTAAAGCATATCTATGTTTTAAAATAAATAAAAGCTAGCTCTACTCCTCTCAAAAGCAAGTGTGGGAATACAAACTATGTAATACCAGTAAGAAGATCTAAAAGTTTCTCATTATGCTGTTTGGTTTTGTGGGGTTTTTGGTAGTTGGTTTGTTGTTTTTTGGGGGGTGGTGGTGGTTTCTTTTGGTTTGTTGGGTTTTGGGGTTTGTTTTTGTTTTTGTTTTTCTTTTTCCCCTCCTTCTCCTCCCCCAAAGATTCCCAAGTACTTGTCCTAAGGGAGCAAGAGAGCCTCCCACAACTCAGTTTTGGATTTGAACTGGCAGGGAGGCTTCCTGAAGTCTGTGGCAGTAGTTCTGTGTAGGCTGCGATGGATAGTAGCACTATATTTTCAGGTTCCCAGCCTGAATCTCTTGCAGTTGTCCATATAAAAGGAGTGGAAGATTTAGGACTCATCCAAAAGGGAATTAGAGTTTAGGTAGGTGCATTTTAATCTGATCCTCACTAAACCTCATGAGGTTTTGTCTAATCCTGGTGGCTTCTAACATGTGTAGGTACCAAAATATCTAAGTTGCATTAGAGACATCCTGGAAGTGGAGCTGCCAGTAACTGGCTTAGTGGGTTTCACATCTTTGTGCAGTTCATCTACGTGCAGAGTGTTGCTTCGCCTGTGTTCACTTACAGGTTTCATCTTGTGAAGTGTGATCTGAAAATGCATCAGAGGTGGAGAGTGCTAAGTTAATGGTTACAGCATATGCTTGGGATCAATTCCCTTCTCACCCATGTTTCCTGTGTCCCGGAGCATATTCTAACAATCAAGCTGTAGGTCAGGTTGAAACGGGGGCCATTCCATCTCTGCTGAAACTGTTGGATTTTACTGAAAATAATTACAGATTCAGTAGAAGAGAGAGAGGAAGAAAAAAAAAGGGAACAGTAAAGAGAGCATAATGATGAAGCCTAGTGTTTGCATGCTTATTTTAAATAAGCTCTCACTAAATAAATTATTGAAATAAGAATTTGAAAGTTTGCTTATTGTGCTGGGCTATCACAGTTCCCTTTCTGACACATGTAATTCTTGCCCTTGCCCTGGGTGGGGAAACTGTGCATCTTACAAAGAATTTTTGTATGCTATGAAAGAGATACAATACCAAGGTCCTTTAGGACTTGTACCTTAGTGTGCATAAGTCTAGATACCCAAATGAAAAAAACCTTCAGTCTTAACATAGGAGTAGTAACCACTATGTGTCATAATAAAGGTGTCCTGATTTTTTTTTTTTGAAAATGCAATATAATGAATACAAAGTCCTCTAAAAGTACCGCTGATACTCTCAGATGCCCAGCTGCTGTTGTTGTTGGTCCCTTAAAATCTTCAAAGAGTGTTTCAGTTTAGCACACGCACTTGTTTTCTGTCTTTTCTATAGCATTGGGATACATGGGACACTGAATTAAAGATTTTAATTAATGGGTACATTTTGCATACATTATTAAAGCACTTACAACCTATTAGGTTCTAGCCAAACATATGGAGAAAAAAAAAAAGGAGCCTCTTGCCTAAACAGCTTAAATCTTAAATGTTGTTGTAAATGAAATATGAAAGATGAAGATAAAGCGTGTAGTTGACACTTTCCCATGCAAATATTAAGCATTTTAAAATTTTATATATTTTTTCCTTTGAGATATTTGAAAGAAAAATAAAAGTAATAGTTCATAGCAGTTAATGAAGATACTTTAGGATGAATGTGCTGGGAAGAAAACAAAGCTTATATAATGAGTGAGACAGCAAATGAAACAGTGAAAAGCTTTGTTCTGATATCTTCCATGTTTGAAGTTGTTTTATTTATATATCATTAGTAAATGGAGTATTCATTAAAAAAGGCTAGAATAATTCTATGAAATGTGATAAAGTAACAAAGTTCTGTAAAGTTTAAATTGTTCTGGTCTGTTCTGTCATTGTCTAGCTAGTTTTTTGTGTAAGTGCATTCCAAATCGCTATGTGATACTCTTCCAGTGACTGGTATTAAATAGGATGGGGAGACTAGAAGAAAATGGTTTAGTTAACATCCATAATGATTCATACTGAGTTTAGAAAAGAAGGAAGCCAACATGGAAGAAGGGGAATATCTTAAATGCCTTTTTAGTATTAATACAACTACACGTACTAGTTTTCTGATGGAATAGATATTTACCTATTTCATTCTAGTACAGTCCTCATCAGCTGGGGGTTCATACCACTGTTTATGACTTTCCTGTGGTCAGAATTCGTCTTCTGCCTGACTGAGGTACTTCAGCTACACTGATCCAAATAAATCATTATTTGACCCAGTAATTTTAAAAATATACCCTCATTTTACTGATAGTGTCCAGAAAATACAAAGTACTTTTAAGTTAATTACACGGAAGATGCTTAGTTTGCCAGTAAACAAATATATGCCATTAAGTTGGCACAAAACAAGTTTTTCCAAGTGTAGAATGACTTATTTAATGTGTTGAAGGTAAATATCTTAGCCTAAGGTAGCAGGAACAATATTGAATCATACTAGTGATCAGTTCTCAGTCTGCCTAATATTTAACTGTCTAATGTGAATCATAAATACAAAGTACATGCTTGAATGGGATTATGTCCCTTGTGTGGCTGCTGGGCTGTGTGGCCAGAAACTGTGAGTTTCCAAACAAGCTGTGCAAAAGCAGTGTCTCATATGAAGCTGCATGATTAACAATACTTGTGACTGACCTGTAATTTTCTGTAAATGTGCTTGCAGTATGCAGCTGTGATAGAGGTATTGATATCTAAATTGACATGGTTGCATGGTGATTGATAGAGAGATGTCATACTGACTTTCAGGTTTTAATTTTTTTCTAATAAGTTTGGATTGTCTTTTTGACAACTGATACCTTTCTTACCCTTACCAGTACAAAACTGCTGCATGTGATGGTGACACTGCTGATTTGTACTTACAGAGGAAGAATCAAATACAGTTCTTTAAGTTGCTTTTTATGTTGCTGGTCTTCTCCACTAAGAGTATTCTATAACATACTTTTGCATCATGCCCGTACAATTATTTAAACGGTTAGTGATTCCTTCTAGGTTCAAAACTGCTCTAGTTTTGGGATCATCGCCATCAATTAATTTCCAGTAAAAAACTTGACTCGTTAAATCTTACTGAAGTTTCTTAAGCCACATTTAGTGTGAGAATACTCCTTTGTTCTGTAATATATATTTGTGGAAGGTTTAGTCTCACTTTCATCATGTTATTTTTGTACTTGAGATAGTTCTGTATTGAAATACCTCAAAATTTGCTATACCTACTGTATTCAGGACACTTAAAGATATTAATAAACCCATAGAACTATACGAATAATCAAGCATAGAATATGGAACACATTGCATTTCAATACAGTTCAGCTTTTGGGCAATTTCTACAGTTTCACTTTTGTGTTTAGTACTATGAATATAACAGTTGAATTTGTTTGTCTTGGTAACAAAGTTGTGCTGAATCAAATTGTCCAACAAAATCATAGAATCATAGAATCATTTAGGTTGGAAAAGACCTTCAAGATCCTCGAGTCCAACCATCAACCATGCCCACTAAACCATGTCCCGAAGTGCCTTGTCTATGCGCTTTTTGAATACCTCTAGGGATGGTGACTCTACCACTTCCCTGGGCAGCCTGTTCCAAAAGGAGGTGCCTTGGTTTTCTTCAGAAAGAGAAAAATTACTTCATAGTTTAAAAATTAGGGCATTCATTCCTTATGAGACATGCTTAAATTTCTAAGTGAATTTGACCCCAGAAAATCCATTTAATTTTTGAGCTCTAGTTTTTATCTTTCTTTTTGACCAATATCAATATAATTTTCTGAATTCAACATAAATTCACAAATACATTTAAAAATAGTTTTAAATGCATCAGTAATATGTAAAAAAAATGTTTGTCTAGCGTTTCTTGAGGTACCTCTCTACTGTAATGGCATGATGTGGTTAGTGACTCTTCTGTCTGTTCTCTCTTGATGGCTAGGGAGAGCCTCTGAAGTCTCCAGTGCACTCAAGCAGTGAGTACAGTCATATGAGACTCCTGCACACCCTTCTAGGCATCCCTCCTGCCTGTACAGTTACATTCTGCCATAGTTTTAAATGTGAAAGCTAAAATAATCAGTCTAGGCAAGTAGGAGTTGGAAAAATCTCTCAGCCGTGTTTTCATTTAGTAATTTGCATATACTGAAGAAGAATATAGATCTCCGAACCTTGAGGTGTCAGCAACCTGTCCAACCAGAAACAGAATAGTTATGTCAGACCATGGTAGCCTTGGCTGTACCGTGCTCTGCTGCGCGTAGCCGGTCATCTGTTTCCTGAGACAGGTGGCACTCCTCTGCTTAGCAGGAGTATCAAGCGTTACGATCACAGAAGAAGATAAATGATTGTCCCACAAATCAGTTGGAGGAAATAATTTGATGATGATGGCAAAGAATACACATATGCTGGCTGTGAGGCCTAAGAGATTCATAGGTGCAAAATAATGTTTATGAAAACGTTAATGTTATAGGTACCTAACGCTTTACTTTCACAATTAACTTCTGTTATTCACTGTCTTCCTCCTAAAAATCTTCTAGGTAACACAGTCTTGTGAAACGTTTGGTGATGAGCCTATCAGCATGCCCTTTTAATCACAATTAAAGAGACATTCAATGTATGCATACTATTGTTAGATATGTATTTCAGCTTCTGAATGGGAGACAGCCAGTCATTCAATCTACTGATCAAGTACTGGTGTTTTGTGGACGTTGGTTGATACTGTAATCAAATCTTGTTTTTACACAAATTGTGGTTTAGTATATATGTAGTAGTTATTTACGGTAGACAGCGATGTACTTATTACTTTCAAAATGCTTCATATTGAATTTGTAGGTATACAGCTTTGCCCTTATTAAAAACTTCAGAAGTAACACAAAGCTGCTTAGTGTGTGCATGCTAAATTTGTTGGTATTTGAAATGCTTGGCATAGTAAATTTTTGAATATATTTATCTGGATTGACTTTTCAGGGCTTACTAGTAAAATGGAATACTTTTTACATGAAAGTGTCTTCACACTAGGAAGGTTTTGAAGGCATTCTGTATGCACAAAGTACTCGTGATATAATCCACTTAAATCCTGTCTATTTAATTTGAACTGTAAAGTCAAGTACTAGTCTGGTCTTCTCCTGCATTAGCATGTCTGGTATTCTATCTGCATTAGCATATGCTAAAGCTACTATTTTGCATACATTCAGGTTCATACGGGCAGCTCATTCAAGACAAAACCAATTTGCATTTATGGCTTATTATTTAAAAGCTACCTCTTCATGTTCTCTTCATGTCAATAATTCTTACAGTGATACTTCTGAGACCCATAAAGATTACTTGTCTCTGCGAATACTGCCATTTAGTACTATACAGCTCCAGTCTCGGTTATTTAAATTTTTTGTGTGCTTGGACAGCTCTTTTAGACACACTAAAAAAAATATAATTAAGTAACATTTTTGGTCAGCTGGGAGCTAATTCTTAAAATACAGTACTCACTGGCAGTTACTTGCTAGAATCAGCTTTTATATGAGTCTATGATTTTATAAATATTTTATTAGCAAAGCACAGTTGTATCCTGATTGGATGGTGTGGCGATGGTAACTGAGTGATTAGAATAAAGTGTATGGTAAAGTTTCCGCCTGCAGCATTAATTATCTGTATGTGGAAAACATAAGTCTTATTATATTGTTAAATGTAGACTTTTATCCTCTTCACTTCCTAGATGAGAGCTGTACATTTCAGTAACTAACTCAGCTGTGATTTCCATGCCATACTAGGACTCTAGATGTTATAGCGTATATAGCTCTTATCTAAATGTGAAAACACCAAATTGCAATTGAATAGTATTATGACTCCTCTAGTAGTAGTACTCTTGTAGTAGCACTACTCCGATGTCCATTTCAGAGGTTTCCAGGGTGAAAACTAATAGGAAGAATAGTTAACTTATTCATACTTCACCCTTGAAAGAAAGTCTCTCTGTAGTATAATAGAACGGGTAATTTATTCAAGGACAGTTCTTTTTTTTTTTTTTTGTAAAGCCTATCCTTGTAATGTTTCCAGCATCATTGTCTGAATAAGTTATACACAAACTAAATTAAGGCATCACAGAAATATTTTTCACATCTGACTTCTGACTTTTTCGGAACCAATCCAAATTTTAGTTTTCTGAACTGTGGTAATCAGTCCAAATCACACTACCTATTTTTTTCAGCCCCATCTGGATTCACCTCCTTTGTGTTCCTAACTGGCTGAGTCACTGTTTGTATGCCAAGTGTCATGATAAATACCTAGTTTGCGAGAGTTACATGAAAAAGACATGTGACATGATTTTCTCAGTTCTTTTGCATATTAACTTGCACAGTATGGTGTAGCAAATTTAAAAAAGAAATTTATTGCATTATATTACTTAAGACAACTAAATACTTGGCCACAGAAAGTAAAGAACCTTTAGAGAATAAAAGGAGTATGTTCATACTTCAGATAAAGATACATGAATGAACCAAGGTACACACAAGGATACCCAGATTTATGTTTCTGTTCCAACACTGACCTATAACCTTAAAATTTTTTGAATCTTTAGTATTTTAAAACAAAGACTTAAATACACTTCTTGTTGCTTTTGAGGTTAGCTTTATATAATTTTAAGTTTGAATTTTGCAAGTGATTCTATTCAGTGCTTTACTGAAGCTTAAGTATCCCCTTTTGAATGAGAAACTTTGTTTGTTCTTACGTATCATAAGTATGCAAGTTGTTCCTAAAATACACCATAGTAGGTGATAGGGGATTTTACAGCTTGGCTGGGTACCAGGGGGCAACACTGTCTGTGACTCTCTCTGGATTCTGTTTAGGGTGTACAAATTGCAAAATTTGCTCGTATTTTGCCCATCTTCAGAGAGGCCAGAGACAACCAGCTTCATGATATCAACAAGCCAAAATTTGTTTCGACTGAAAACTATGATTTCTTCTGTAAGTGTTTCTGCTTAATTAAATTTGAAATGAAATTACTTCTGAATGATTAACTAACCTGGACATACAGATCTAATCTATGTGTATCTAAGCATTCATGTACAAAAAGATACAATGCTCTGTGCTTGTCACTTCATGTGGGCAACCATAAAAGCAAATTTCTGATGAAAATTTCAACCTTGGCAGATAAACCCAACTTTAGAAAATGCTCCAGAACCATCTGATAGTTATTAATGTATACTTTGGTGGGGTTTTTTTTTGGGTTTTTTTTTGTTTTTTTTTTTTTAGCTGAGCATCCTCATTTCTTTGCCTTTGAATTTTGAATGTGTTATTGTGTTGTCCATACTTATTTTTTTCGTTTGGCCAGATGTTTTCTACACTGTGGTTATGGTGCAAAAATGATTGTTAACAGGTTTGCCAGTGCTAGTTACTCAGTATATTTTATTAACTTTGAAGTTTTCTTTTAAATTTGTTTTGAAGTTTATTTCAAATGGAGTACTTTGTTTGGTTTTCCCTCCCTCCCACAAGTAAATACTGGCCAATGGGTATAACTTTCAAAAAGCTTTCTAAACTTTTAAAGCAACCAAGTTGAAATGTATTTAAAAGTGTGAGGCAAGTGTTCTTGGTAAACTGACTTCCTGTGCACAACATTCCTGTAATCACAGTTATTTTGACAATGCTGTTAACAAAGACCACGTGATAGACTTGTTCTCCGATAAAGACATTACAGTGCAGAGAAATCTCCACCTCTTCCCTCACTGTCTTATCTTTTCAGTCTAAGACTTGTAATTCTCTATGTTTTTTTTCTTTCCTTGCGACTTGGGTAGCAATATGATTTAATTTCACCTTGCCTGTTTTATGGTTTTGTTACTGCTGCAGTTTCTTATTTTAGATGGATGTCTGTATCTATTGGAAAACCATCATCTTCTAAGTTAAAAAAAAAAATAATGATCATAGCTAGATAATATACCAGGAGCCTAAGGCTGTGAGAATTGTCTAATGAAGGCTGCATTTTCAAATCATGTGGAACAGTTTCTTTCTGAACTAAAATGTGATCATTATTGAAGAAGGAACTTTTGCCAACACTTAGCATATGAATAGCATCTAAGATGTGGTAGTTTTATACCTTACTTTGAAGGTGGGTTTCAGACTAATTTCTTTTTTCTTCTGAGTAAAAGAAAACTAGAGTTTTCAACATGCTATATAGTAAACTGAAATCTTCTGAAGACACTCTATGTCAACATAAAATTGCAGTATAACCAGGAATAAAAGTACCAGTTCATATGACCATCAAAAAAGTCATAAATTGGGTACAAAGAGTTTTTTACTCAGCCTCTGTTGAAAATTGTCTCCAAAATATTGAATTAGATGTGAATGTTATTAGATATCAATTTGAGAAAATTTAATTGCACAAAAGAAGTGCAATCTATAAATTGCTGTGCAATGTATTATTTTAGTAAGGGTATTTTTATTTATATTTGTTGTTCCTAAAATTTTTTTTGTCATTAAATTGTAAATAATCTATAGTCAGTAACCTGTAATTCTAAAACTTCGCTGAGGTACATAAGTTTTACTACTTTTTCACTGATATTACTGTTTCTTGTAAAATAAGGCACTACATTATACTTTACTGGGGATATAGTTGATACTGACTGGCTGACTGCAACAAAAACCCCATGGTTGATCTTCATTTGAATAATGCTGTACAAGACTATACTTATTTAAATGTATTTGCTGTTACCAAGCTTATTTTGCTGTTTGTTGAAGATATTTAGTGTCAGGGATGTTAACTGCAACTCTTTCCTTCCTAGTCCCGAGATACTATACCAGAAGTAAAGGGTCTGCCCTCCTAGAGATAAATGGCCTTAATAGGGCATTGGCTTGTAAATAAAAGGAATAGATGATAATGCAAAGGAGAAATAAATGTATGACCAACACATCTGTAAATGTCCATTTCAATAACCTGCAATCCCTGTCTTAAAGTAATAAACTGTTTTAAAAATAAATTGGAAGTCTTTACGCAGCTGCCTTTAAAGTTTGACTTATTTTGTACTTAGCTTTCTCTAGCTCCTTCTAAACACAGTGTATGTCCCTATCAGGTTAGTTTCTGGAGGGGAAAAAAAAATAATTAGAAAAAAATCATTCGATGATTGCATCTTTGGTTGCCAGGATAATGTTCACTCTTCCTAATTGTGGTACTTTCCTGAATTGAATAGGAAATCTTTAAAGGTTTTGAAGAAAAGAACTTTATATAGTTATTTAAAAAATCCACCAGCAGAGTCTTATGAAACATCTCAGTACATATTTAAAAACTATTGTTTCAGGGAGATAAATCTGTTTGCTACGAAGAGGTAAAGGCTAACTTTATCTTGCCTTAAGACAAAAGAATGGTCCAAGTGACCTCCTGAAATCTTCTCTAGTCCTATTTTCTGTGATCTTGTGGCCATAGCCAGAATACATAAGAGGATCCAATTTTTAAAAACATCTTTTCAGAAATGAAAAGCTACACAGTTCTATGTATTTGTTAGAATATTCTATTCCTTTAAGTAACAAATATTAATATAATGTCTTGGAGGTATATATTCTCTACTTACAGCTCTTAAAGCTCTGTGTTTGTGATATTAATTGTTCAAATAGTCTCTTTCTTCAGGACTTGAGAAAGCAGATCCATGGAACTAAAACTGCTAAAAGTCTGCTAAAAAGGTAGATCTTAGATAACATTGGTCAGATAAGTATGTTTGCTGTATTAGTCTAGCAAAGAAAGTTTTATTGGATGATTAAGTGTCAAATACTGAAATGAAATAGTTCAGTGACAACTGTTTTTTTTTGTTGTGTTGGGGTTTTTTTGTCTTTTCTTTTTGGATGTTGTTTGAAGAATGACTAATACGGTACTGCTGCTAAATTTAGTGCCAAAAAAAAAAAATCATAAACTTCCTTAGAAGCATTTTTTAAAAGTCCATGGCCATGAATTTGGTCATAATTTGAAGTTTAGAAGAGCAGCCTTTAGAGATTTTGGCCAATGCCAAAATACAGCCAACTCGCAGGGATTAATGGTTTTCAAATACTTTGATTTCATTTGTGATAAGTGTAAATTACAGTCATTGGCTCAAAAGATAAAACTTCAAACCCACTATTTATAATTTTAATAGTTTAGAAACAATACAATTTCAAAATCTTTATTTTACTGTTTCTTATTGTGTACTTAAGCACACAACACTACTCTGCTTTGTCAGCAAATGGAGCAATAGTATTTGCAATATATACTTCATCCATAGTTCTGTTGCTATAGTAACTGTTGCCTTTTCCTCCTATATCTAACAGTATCCTAATTTATGTAGGCAGGATTACCCAAACAAATAAATTTAATGCTTTTTTTTATGCATTCCATTAATTTTCTACTCATTCTTCAAACATTTTATAGTTCATTACAGACAAATTATTCTGACTGCTTTTGCAAAGGCACTTTGGTTGGGGAGAGTAGAAGGAGAGAAGAGAAAGGGTATGGTGGCTCTAGAGAGATTTTTTTTCATTAGCTTTGTATAATGCATGTAAAACGAGGGAAAGTTTCTTCACCTTGTTTCTAAGATGTTTGTATATTTTGAGGTGCCAACAGTAAGTTGTATAGCCTGTGCCATAGGGTCTCTGGCCTGAATTAAGCAAGGACATTCATAAAAATCACCTTGAATAAATAGAATGTTTGCTTGCTTTGATTTTTGTGCAAATAATCCAGAATTTTGTGTTTAAAAATATGTGGATGTGGCAATCAAGTGGCTTCTGAGTGAGAGGATTTATTTCTGTATCCGTTTTCATAATTTTAAAATAATCTGTAATTAGAATATAATTCATTTTTATTAAAAAATGTATAAAAGGACCAAAATGCTTTAGAAATGAACTGCATAGCAACAAAATTTTATTGCTAAATGATTTAACAAAAGGCTTTTGCCCTTTGAAAAATAATCTTGGTATTTGTTGTTTAAGGAAATTACATTTATTTCCTTTGAATCTTTTTAGATGTATATGATTCCCACTCAGCAAATATCATTTGAGCTGTAGTTAAATA
This sequence comes from Haliaeetus leucocephalus, assembly GCF_000737465.1. Lineage (NCBI taxonomy): Eukaryota > Metazoa > Chordata > Aves > Accipitriformes > Accipitridae > Haliaeetus > Haliaeetus leucocephalus. The sequence goes on along the minus strand of NW_010972720.1, from coordinate 3,053,026 downwards.
GGGTATGCCTTAGTATTTGTGTAGGTAAGAGAGTTAAGATTCAATTAGAAATGCCTATTCTGATATATTTACTAAAGGCGTCATATACCTAGTTGTCAAATGATCTTGATTTTATGTAGATGTTGTTAGTTTTTTTTTATTTGCTGATAATTCTTTTTCCTTGTAAATATTAAAATGAGGTTATGGAAAGAGGTGATCTGTTGAACTATGTTTTTCAGGTTATTTCATCCTTCCTATAGAAACAATATCCCTCATAGCAGGCACTTATCCCATACTGGGCAACAGGAGAATAGGATGTTGAGATTTACAGTAAAACCTTTAGTGCAGCACAGCTCCTTATTGTATGGTTCTATACTGCCTTGTAACCATCAGAGAAGTATTTCCCAAACTTTGTCTTTTGGGACATTTTTTTTTCCTCAGTCAGAAGTTGAGGCCCATGATGGATCTCCCTGAGCTGTCCTGGCCCTCTTGGGAGCCAAGGCAACAGCTGAGCCTGTTTTAGATGACATAATTTTTAAACCTGGAAGTTTTTAAATGTGCAGCTTTTAGATTTGTTCTGGGGTAAATGGCTCATATCTTTCATTGGATCTTCCCCATAACCTCACGTTTCTAGTACAATTGCCAGTTATGGGCATGCTTTCTTTTAAAAAACTGATTTGTTTCATGTTTCCTCATCGAGACATGCTGACCAGGCTTATTTCATAATGAATTTTAATAATGGACCAAAGGTGCTAAAGCTACTAAACCTCAACCGCTTTCATCAAGGTGCTATGTATTGTTTTTCAACATAAAATTCGTTTCTGAAAAAATGCTTATTCTGAATTTCAGGAGTATTTTATTAAATAATTCCATTTACTATTGCAACAATGATCTTTTCTTTGTGATCTGTGAAAAATAATCTAAGACATAATCTAAAACTTGAATAATTACTTTTCAATATGTACAGTAAGGATCCTACCTCATGAGACTTCCTTCCTTACATTAACTTCACAGAAACTTAGGGGCAGTTTTTCTGATGGGTACCTATTTTTCCTTTTTCTGTGCTCTTCACATTCATAAGAGATACAGTATATGCACAAATCATGTCTGTTTATGTCGTGGTTTAACCCCAGCCAGCAACTTAGCACCACGCAGCTGCTCACTCACTCACTCCCTGTCCCCCCCTCAGTGGGATGGGGGAGAGAATCGGGTGGGGGGAAAAGTAAAACTCGTGGGTTGAGATAAGAACAGTTTAACAGAACAGAAAAGAAGAAACTGATAATGAGAACACTAATAAAATGACAATAATAATAATAAAAGCATTGGGATGTACAAGTGCTCACCACCTGCCGACTGATGCCCAGTTAGTACCCAAGCGGCAATACCCCCCTGCCCTGCTTCCCCCAGTTTATATACTGGCCATGATGTCACATGGTATGGAATACCCCTTTGGTGAGTTTGGGTCAGGTGCCCTGGCTGTGTCCCCTCCCAACTTCTTGTGCCCCTCCAGCCTTCTTGCTGGCTGGGCAGGAGAAGCTGAAAAGTCCTTGATTTGGTATAAACACTACTTGGCACCAACTAAAAACATCAGTGTGTTATCAACACTCTTCTCATGCTGATCCCAAAACATAGCACTATACCAGCTACTAGGAAGACAATTAACTCTATCCCAGCTGAAACCAGGACAGTGTATCAATAATAATTTATATTATTTGTAATCTAGACATTTTGAATACATTCTTTTAGACAAAAGATTGATGATGAAAGCTGCTTTTGTTGCCTGCTTTCCATTCCATAAAATAGTGATATGCAAAGTAATCATTGAGGCTGTTTACCTTAGTGAGTTTCTGTATTTCTCTGGAAATTAGTTCATGGGACTTTGGTTGCTGTATAAGAACTCTCCAACTTTTGTATGTTTTGGTTCTGTGTTGTGAGTATAATTCATCTTGCTAAGAAAGAATGTTATGGTATAAGCTTCACTTAATGGCCTGAGGGAGGTGCCAGTGTTTAGTCTCTCCGTGGGATGTAAGCTATTTCTTCAAGGCCATTTGTATGGTGGGGTTCTCTCTGTTAAATGTTAATGATTTTAGTGTTTCAAAAGCTATTTGCCAATCTTGTATTGTAGCTCTGCAGAACAGGGAAGTGCTTGATGACTGTACTGAAAGAGTTTACAGAACAGTAGTGAGACTTAGGTGGCCATCTGGGGACTAATAATACCTCCTTGTGAGCGCCGAGATCCCTGTTTGCCATAGGGAGCCTAATTCTGCCCCATCCTGTAAGAGCATTCATTGGCTTCTAAGGAAAACCACATTTATTAATGTTCTTCAAACCAGTCTTATGTGCTATGCAACTGCATCCTGCTATAGAGGTTTGACCTACTGAGTAAAGAGGGAACTTTTTGTATATCGTCAACAACAAGTGGCACAACTGAATGAGTTTGAAACCTGTTTTTGTCCTAGTGGGAGCTCTGTGTTTCTTTGCAGCAGAAAAGTCCCACAGGAAATGATGAATTCATTTTCTTTCTGCGAATTTTTTACATATTTAGGCCACAGATCTGTAAATCTTTTTAAAGTATTACAGATATCTAAATCAGTAAACCTTTTAAGTGGAGAGGTTAACGTACTGCCACTGTTTAAACAGAATTAACTTTTTGTCCTAGTTAATTATTTAGTTTAGTCTGGTTATTTTACTTTTAGTTTCAAATTGTACCTTCACTTAGGCTGAAAATATCAACTGGATTGTTGCATGTAATGTTGGCATGCTTAGAGGTTTTTTTTCCCCCCAATAAAACATGCTGTTGGATGTGTTTTTTTTAAAGAGAGTTATATAAAATATGGGTTAAAAAGGACTACATTTTTTCCCCAATGGTGTATACACTTAACAGCATGTTTAATTCATCCCCTGAAAGAACATGAGGGTTCACTTTTAGGATTTCTTTCAGCTTTTGCACTGAAAAACAGGGGTTTGAAATTTTGATAAGTATCTTTGCACAATACGTGCATATTCTTTCCAGCCTTATGACAGTTGGTGAATGTGCATTAAGAGATCATCTTCCTGTCCCCCACAGGAGATCACCTCCACACAACATATGCAGCATTTATCTGCCAAAATTCAGAAGTCTTTTGAATCAAGCTTTTCAAAAAATTCTTCCATCTGGAGCTCTTAGTGTTTTCCAGAGATTCCAGAAATTCTACTAAAAGAAATTTCAGAACGTTTCAGAAGCTATAGTTAAGCTTAAATATTTTTTTAAAGGAAAAGTTCCTTTAAGCATTGTGAAATAGGCAGCATATCAATTTAAAGATCTGTGTATTTCTGTGTTTTAATATACAAAATGCTCTTTACATGCATGTAGAAGGCATATGTTACATATACAAACAAACAGAAATAAACTGTAGTGCTTATTTTTGGCCTTTTTTTCCCCAGTTGTAAAGCAGTCAGTATACAGGACTAGTGTCACAAAACCGGTATGCACTCCCTGGGAGATTGTTTGTGATGTTCTCAGCATGTCATTGATTCGATAGTAATACTGATTGCAAGTTCATAGTATCGGCAAGTGAGAACTTTATGCTGATTTTAGATGTGAGAACTTGAAAAAGAGTAGCAAAGATGGAGTGGCAAAAATGGAAATTGCATGCCCTTTATTCTTCTCACACTATTCTCTTTGGTTTATATACACAGGATCTAACTCCCTGCTTGCCTCGACAGGGCAAGGAAGAAGAAGTGATATTATGAATACTAAACAATCTCTTCAGTTCAGCTTTCTGTCTGGGAAAATTTTAACCTTTTTTCTGCTAGCTCTGCAAAAGTATGCTTTCAGTTGTGATGGTCAGCACAATATAAATGAGGATGGAAGAATGGGGAACGGGAAAGGGATAGTGGAACTGCTGTGGTCTTGTAAGTTCCCTAGACATTGGACTATTTATTTTCAGTGGTAGTAATTTGGAGAATGACAACTGTGGACTGTGATAATGGTCAACATTCATGGACCAAATGGGTGCAACTTGCTTCAGTTGCAATGATGAGGTAATTTTAGTGTTACATCATATCAGCTGACTTCATGTAGCCAAAGGCTCGTTTTATAGGCTGTTTCCTAACAGGTTTTGACAATCTGATTTTGTGAAATGGTTGTCTTGGTAACCCATTCATTTTGCTTACATCTATGAAAAAGCAAATGAGAAAACAGTCATCTGGCTAGAATTGTTTCTTAAATATTCCATGATTTACTTGTTTTTATTTTCATGTCAGATAACATACAAACTGAAACCCAAAGTAATATAAATATGTAATATGTAACACTGAATAACGTCTGTATAACTCACAGGCAGATATATGTACTATCCTCACTTACTCAGTATATAATTCACAAGGGTTTTAATTATAAGCTCTTCAAGGCGGTGACCTCATTTTCAAAGACATCTGTAAAGTGCCAAGCATAATAATGGTAGTCTGAACAGTAACAGAAAAACTCTGCAAAAAATAGTTTGTGAAATAGAAATTGAATTCCTTCTTTATTTATAAAAAAAGATATATCTATATATCTTATGCTTTCCTTTATTTGCACACTTTCTTAATTTTTCTTTTTGTCAAAATGCATTTGCATTGAATTATTAGTTTATATCATGTTTTCAACATACGCAGTAAGATTGAGTCTCTGTAGTATGACTGAGCACTTGTTTTTCCTGAGGTAAAATACTTCGGGGGGTTTAAATGCCATAGGAAAATTTGATTACAAAAAAATGTAAATAACAGGAAGGTTATTGAAAGTTATCAGAAAATAAACTGTTACAAGTTACCTGAAGCCATATGAAATTAGGACATCTAATACTTGTGTTAGCAGCCTTCTTGCATTCAACCTAGAAGCAATAGCTCTAATAGCATATAGCCACATAGGAATTTTAGAAACTGGGAAAGCAAATTTGAAAGGCATTGAGAAATTTAGTTAGTAAAGTAAAAAATGAGAATGTAAATTCTGCCAAAATGGAGCACAGTTGAGCAGTCTTAAAAAGCACATTGGTTAAGGCATGACTGATGACATCTCCAAGTGAACAGAATGAAAGAAACAGGAGAAAAAGCCAAGTGCCTTCATGATACAGTTAAAGATGTAAGGCTGAGAAAAAAATAGCTCCCAAAAGAACAGGGAAGCAACCAAGTAACAATAAAAATAATGTCAGGACTACTTAAACTGGAAAGAAGAAAAATAAGGAGACCATAAAAAGAAAATTAAATCAGTTTAGTAAAAAAGGGACATATGAAAAGCTTTTGTGAAAGTATGAAGGGATAAAGAGAAAGTAGAACGAATATTAAGAAAGGTAGGTAAAATTAATGATTTTTTTTTTAAAGAAAAAACCCTGAGTGCCAAATACTAAGGTTTTAATCACTTGATTTTTTTATTGTCTTTTTCTTTTTGAAAATTGAAACAAAAGTGAGTCTTGATTTTTCATTTTCTCCTTTTTCTCTTTTCTCTTCTCCACTAACTCCCACAGGGATGATAGCTCATAAAAGTTTAAAAAAAGAAAGGGAAAAAAAAAAAAAAGCTTTTACATCTGAGGGAAAAGATCTGCTTTCTTGCTTTTATTGTAGAAGAGATAGGGTTTCATTTTCCACAGCTTGTTTCCTGAGATGTTGTTTGGGCAAGTGGCTCTGAAAGTTCATTGCCATGCATGAGTTCAGGATCAGCTTTTCTTAACAGTTATGTGTGATACCTTACCTCAGCTTTATATGGTGGATTTTATTTTTTAAGAGATGAATGTGAGAAATTGCCATGATTTCCCCTTTGTTATGCTAGTATTCACCTTCCAGTTCCAAACCACTGGAAACCAGTACAAACAGAAAAGGGGAAGTTGTTACAGAAACACAACTTGCACAAAGTTAATGTATTTGCTGTTGGTGGTTTTATAATTAATTTATAATATGCTTTCTGTTATTCTGAATATGGCATGCAGACTTCCAGAAGACAAAGCATATGTTCTCTAATTCCTTGCTAAATGACCTGTCATAGTCCCCTTTTGTAATTCAACTTGTTGCAGTGGTTTGTGGACCCCTTACTGTTCCATTACCTGCATTTTGTCCCTATGGCACTTGAAGTAAGGGAGGTATCCCAATCTTTTACTGAATGCCAGAGTGTCTCAAGCCTTACTCAAGTCGCTTTTCCTTCTCCTGACCCCTGCTGTATCAGCTTTTACCTGGCCTGTGCAGCTCCAGTCAGGACCCGCTTTGTTACCTGCTTGATACATTGGAGGATGCGCTGGGGATATTGTTAAGGTGTTTCCCAAGGCCTTTTGTGAGGATTTCCTTGCTATTATCCATTCATTGAAATCATATTTAGCTTGAACCAAATTAATGAAAAATACAAGTATAAGCATTTATTTGTAGCACTTAAATTGGGCAGTATGATTACAAATTATTGTAAGATGCTTAGGTAAAGAATCCTAACAAAAACTGCTCTTAGTATATTAATGTATCTGTAATATAAGGCTCTTCCTCTTCTTTCTTCACCTTACTTTGTTTCCTTCTTGTCCAAATGTTAGTAATCATTTCAGCATTTTTCATGCCTTTTTATTTTGTGTTTAGATTTTATTGTCAGTCTGCTCTTTTAAGCCTGCTCAGGGATCTTGACCAATTTAATCTTTTTTCCTGAAATTCTTTTATTTGTTTCCTTCAGTGGGAGACAGTTATCATTTGGCATGACAACAGGTTTGAATGGCTTTCCCCAAACTCTTTGGTGAAAACCACCCACGTTTAGTGAAAACCTTACTGCCAGTAGCATTGTTGTAGTAGGGAATTTTCAAAGTCCCTCATACTTGTTTCTCTGTGCTGTATACCCTCCCTGTTTTGGTATGTTCCCACAAAGCACCAGCAGTCTTTACATTGCTGTGGGCATACAAGTCATGTGTGAATGCTGCACATAGCTGGCTGGGTGCCCAAAGTCATTGGTCTGTGGACTTGCTGAATAGGAGAAATTTCTGGTGCCTGGGCACATGGCTGTACATTGCATTATGTGGCAGGTAAGATCTTGACTTTACACACAGGTGGGTAGTACAAACACATAAATTTTATGTTTTAATATTAATAAAATAATAATTTTAAAATGTGGGACATAAAATACAGGATGACATGCAGTGGGTTAAACTCATTCAGAAAGATCATTAGTACTCGGTAAGACATCCTGCTGACAGTCTTTATACCACTACCTCCTGTATGTATTATCTCTTTCCTTCCCTTAATGGACCAGATTTTCCAATGGCACAGAACAACCTTGTCCTGCTGGTTGACTAGTAATATAAAATAGACCTGTAGTTTTGGTAACTTCCTCTCTGGTATGTATTTTAGATTCTAGAAGTATTTTCAGCATGGGTCTTTGTAAGCATACACATCTGTAGGTAGTGCTGCTCAGTTAAAAAAAGTAATGGTAATAATTACATTGCTTTACAAGACTAATTATTGCCCCCCAGATATGTAAAGAAGTAATCATTTTGTGTGCATGATAGATTGCTAAGTGTACTGATTAAGTGTCAGCAGAAGAATTTTAGGTAGTAGAAATACAAATGTCACAACCCCCTGCTGTTACTTTCTGGGTTGCTTAGTAGTCAGAGAAATTTGGCCTAAAAAGTATTTATAATTGATGCTCAGCAATCGATTTAGTTTTTGTTTGGTTTAGAAGTATTAAAATATATCTCAAGGATGGGTCTTTCTCTTTACCTTACTTTCTTGCTTGCCTTGTAACTCTACAAAGATCATGAGACACTGTACGAGTATTTGTCCTTTTTTTTTTCTCTGTTGTAAATTCAGTTGGCAGTTTATGGAATACAATTTATCTCTGAGAGAGATTAATCACTGAATGGAGGAATCTAAGATGCATATATATTCCTGGTACCCCACTAATGTTTTGCATGTTACATACTGCAGGCCTTAAAGATGAGCTGAATTTCTATCTGATTCCAATGACTTGTCACAAAGTAACTTGATAGGAACAAATGAAGGTTTAAGTTACCTGTGTACAGATAATGCAGGAAGCCTTAGGTGGATTTTGTCATGTGTATACCTAATAGCTTAAAATTCCAATATGCTGAAATGCTATTGCAGACTGCTAATGTTTTCAGGTGGTCTTCTAGAAAAAAAAAAACAAACTTGTAACTTACATCTATATAAGCTTTATGTAAGGCAGAATGAATTTCCAGTTTATTCCAACCACATGATGCATCACTGTTGGCTCTCTTAATTACATGGCTGTCATCTGTCAAGAATGTGGAGTTGCAGCACAGTGTGATTTCTTCTGGATGTATGGATGCTCTCCCTTAGCTGGCATACACCTCTCATGCAGGGAGGCCATCAGGGAAGACTCAAGGACAAAATAGTTGCCTTTCTGTAATATCTGTCCTTGAAAATACATGCAGAATTGGCTCTGGTAACTTGATTGAAATTTCTCTCTAAAAAAGGTCTGATTTTACTGGATTGGCTGCATTCTTCACCATGCAGATATGTCTGGGAAATCTATGCCACCAGCCTCACAGGGCTGACATTTGACAAAGGTGTGGCCTGGATCCTTACCAAAAGTTTTGGGATATCAACCAGCAGATTTGTAGGCAGTCTAAGCTTACTCAGAATGAGATGGAAACCAAGCGCCAGCCCCAGGGGTACACACAGAACACAACTGGTTTCTTGAAAAGGTCTGGCAGATATGATTCCCCATATGACCTTATTGATTGGACTGAACCTCAATGTGAGTCCCAGAAATGAAACCTCTATTCCCTGAGGTGAATTCATTCCCAATGAGCAAAGGAACCTAGTTTGTGCATTTTGGTAGAAGGTCACGGCATGGAAGAGTTTACCAAAGGCTTTGGGTTTTGTGTATGCAGGCAAACCTAAGCAAAGTTAATGTTGGTCCAGGATTTAAGGTCAGAGTTTATAAACTGTTTTTTTACCAAGTCTCCATCTGTACGTTTAGAGGATGTTCACAATCTTTCATAATCTTAAATGGGATGTTTGCCCCATCTAAATCTAAATTTAAAAGATAAATAATCTCTAAAAGCTATGAGAAAGTTCTTTTAATTGCAGTGTGACTGTCACTCAAATTATATTAGAAATCCAGTATATCCTGGATTTCACAAATGGAGATACGTATTGAAAGTGAAAGCCTTTTTTAGGACCGAAATGAGATTCTTGTGACTGCAAGTTTATATAGTATTATCCATGATGTAACTTTGGAACCTTATTTAAATCTTGTGTCTTTGCATGTCACACACCTGTTAGCTGTGGTCATGTCTCCCCATGAAATTTGTTTAATTTAGCTGTTTCAGCTGAGAGAGGGGGTGGTGACTGCTCTGAATAAAAGGTGAAATGAACAGACTGGTATCTACGAGGTCTCTTAGCTGGCATACATTTTGTCCCCAGGCTCATCCAGTAAAAATATTCCCAGAAGGAAATAAAATCAGTATAAGTTTCTCTGTTTCTTCTGTTTGGAGAGTTTTTGGCATGCTTGCAGGAATGGAGTAATAAGAGAAAGTGCCATCTAACTGAGATGTAGATGTCACTATCTGAAGATCTTGCAAAAGCAGAAGTCATTTAGGCAGAGATTTTTCGAGTGCCCATAATCAACAGCCTTTGAAGCGATGACTATTGATTGTTGTAGCAGAAAGTGAACAGTCCTACCCTCCCAGTAGCTAGAATCACTGGAAATAAAAGTGTCTTTCCTAACCATGATCTCAGGAAGCCTGTGCCAGTTCTTTCCAGAAGGCTCTCAATATATTCTGGCAGTACACTGCAGATTCCTATGCTCTTCTAAGCTCCTGCAGCTGTGAAAATCTGCAGATCAGGAGCAGGACGACAGAGCAACAATCATTGTACTTGAGCAGAATCCTGATAAGACTCAGATTTGAATTTTTCCCCAGAGTTCCATTGTTTCCGTCTTGTTTCATGTTGAAATATGTACATAAAAGGAAAACTGGTAAGGAAAAAATGATTTCTGCAATATGGGACTAAAACACAGCTCAATATTTACTTTAGTAGGATTCTCTGGTTTGTAAGGCAGAAGAACCTTGGGGCTTTTTCCCTATCATTTAAAAATTCTGGTTATGTCCATTTGTAATTCACATCAGAGTACGTGCTTTGTGTAGTTCAAAATACTTGCATTTAAAAAACCACATTCAACTTACTTGAAAGCGATATAGAGATATCCTACTGATACCATAATTATAAAAATACATATAATGCCTAAGTTTTTAGGTACTCTCACAAGTGAGACACTGTAAACAACCCATAGTTGATTTGTATACCAGGATTTATTTAAGGACCAACTAGACTAGAGCTTTTCCCCTACTTGGTTATCTCACACTGCCACTCACATTGTCCCATTTGTCTCTGTCTCCCCAACACAATGTTCAGTAGATCATAATTTCCCTGCAGAGATTGCTGCTGGCCCAGGATGATTGGGCCGAAAGCTGTAGTGGTTCCTGTGCTGCTTTTGCTTATCCATCTTGGGCCTTGTTAGCCAAGGACCGTGGGTGACCATAGCATGCATCTCCATCCAGGTGGCTGATCTGCTGGATCTTCTCCCACTTCCAGGATCTTTCTTCCAGTCAGGATCTTCACCACCTTCTCTCCAGGCTCCCTTCTTTTTGTCCTCCTTTTCTTTCCACAACCCCAAAGCTCTAGACTTCCCAATCTAAGCAGCCAGTGTGCAGAAGCACAATGTGTGATCAGCATCCTAATCTGTGGTTGTCTTATGTCTCTGAAAGTTGGAATATTTGGGACATGACACTTTTATACCAGCTGTTATAAAAATTTACAGTCAGACTGTACTTGTTGCAGCTGGCAAATAGCAAACTTCTGCTTGAGAGTTCAAAAATTCAATTTCTGACATTGTACACTCCTACACACGTACACCCAATTATCTTCTACCTGTTAGTGTTCTCAGTTTAAGCTGGAAGGGTTTTTTTGCCTATGATGGGTGCTGATACTCCTAAGATACCTGCAGTTGTACCTCTTGCAGACTGACCCAGTCCCATGCTGTTTGCTGCATCTCTGCCCTTCCCTAGAGCTGGATGGTGTGTGGGGTCAGTGGCGAGGAAGAGACCTCCTAAAGTTCCTTTGAGCTTCAGTCTAAAGGTGTAATGGTGTTTTAAAAGTAGGTGATGATATCAGACTTTTAATAGCTGCATATGAAAAATTAAGAAAAATTTTGCCCTGGTTAATGGACTACACAGAAATTAATTCCCATCAGTAGTCTCATTGATAACATGTTGTGTAACTGTCTTATCTTGAAGGTCTGAAGCACTTTAGTGAAGAAATACAAACATTCACATGCCTGTGGCCTGGAAAGTACAACTAAGATAGTTCACAGTATTATTAAACTATAATTTCAAAATTTTTTTTCTTCTTTTACCATGTTAAGCCATAGTTGATGAAGCAAGGAAACTTTTACATATTTTGTAAGAATAATCAAAACAACCAAACCTCTTTTTTTTCCCAGTTTGTTATAAATACAAAAATGTGCTTGTAAGTAAAATGTTGGGGTTTCTCTTTTTATATTATGTGAGAAATATGAATGTTTAATAAAACATTGGTTGTATGTTAATGTTTTTCACTGACTTAGAGTAAACAATCTTCATTATCTCAGATGCAGTCTATATATAGTACAGACATCCTTTGTGACTTTCATAACTGCACATGCTTGTGTGTTTGACAATGTGCATTTATAACATGCATTTATAGATGCTTTGGTGCATTGGAAAGATAGCTGATGTCCAAAGAATTATACAGAAGAGCCTACTGACATCAAGTGAGCGTATAAGATCTTTGCCAGTATTTTTGGCAGTCAGTATTTCATTAGGAATCTCCTATTTATTCATAAGCTTTTTTTAACCACTGTACTATCGCACACTCCTGAATTCACTAAATTTCAAGAAAAGATGCTCTCACAGGAAGAGCTTGTACAAGTAGGTTGTGTTAAAGAGAATTAGTATTCTGGTCATTCCCCAGTGACAGATAAAGTGAACCCAGAGTAATGATTTCAGGCATGAAGCTGTGCTAGTTGCAGCTTGTCTATGAATTTAGTCATTAAGAAATTGTATATAAAGGGTAGTAACTACTGCTTCTTAATTTTTATATATCAAGCATTGGAGGATGATGTATTTGAATAAATGAGCATGAAAAATGAGTAAAAATTTATTTATTTTGATGATGATCCAGAATTTGTCCAAATTATGCTTAGGTTGGTGTTCACTGACTGAAGGACTGATGCTTAACTTGCATTGTCTTCTACCTTTTTTCATATGAGTAAAAGAACTTAAATATTTTTCCATGGAATTTCTACTTCATAAATTAATTACTAAATCAGTGTAGTAGAGAAATATGTTTCTGATGTTTCTTTCTCTTCATTAATGCTAGATATAAAACAGATTCTGCATTTTCAGAGTTTCCATTGTAGCTTGCCCCTTGCAAAGGCAGTTGAAGTTAAATGAATATGATCATGAGTAATTTCTGTAAGCATCATGACTGTTTGCATCTGTTTATGTGGGACAATGAAACAACCACCATTATTAAGCAAATTCCTGAATACAAAATAAAACCCAAAATAATCCCCAAGTTTGCTGATTACAATTTTGTTCTTCCTCATTGCCACTATTTGTGGTGGTCTCTAGTGAACACAAATATTTATAAACCCTTTGGAAGGTTTATTCTGGTGTGAGGGATTTTTTGTTTTGCTTTCCTACAGATTTCATTGCATGATATGCCACACGTCAGAAAGGCACAAGCAGGGAACAAGCATGTTCAGGGAAACTTGTCATGTTGGCAGTGTCTGGGATTATTACCTGATATCTCTCTGAAAATTCTTTAAAGCTCTATTCCCATAAAAAAACTTGTTGCTGAAGTATAATGATGCCAAACACATGAAGAGTTGATGCTGTGAATGAAGCTGAAGCAACTGGCATCAAGTAGCAAAATATTCTGGTTTCATTTGACTCTGTTTCTCAGCATTTAGAGAGAGTTTAACCCCATTGTTGCTCTGGGGTTTCTTTTCAACCTGAAAAATTGCTAGAAGAAAATGGCCTTGAGTCATTAGTGTGCAATATGGGATTCTTTGCCATAGCTATGATTTTCAATTAATGGAAGGGGCATTTTGGCATTCACCGGGCATTCTATCAGTATAAAAAGATTCAAGCAAAGCTGGCTGTTGTAACTCTTATCTGTATCATGTGAGTTTAAGTAGAAGTGAATGGGGCAGTAAATGAAGGGGTTTGACACTTACTGGACGGCTTTCGGAGAAAAAAAAATTTCAAAATCCTCAGACTAAAATAGTCCAAAATATTACAGTGTTCCTACAGTTGAGGAAATACGTAGAGGTTTTTCTAACTGTTCAGGAGCTGTTTGCTTGTTGTGCTGTGTATTTGCTCTAGAAAAGGTAGTATTGTGGTTTAGTGTATTTTACAGAGTGAAGCCTGAAGTTTTCAGCCTCAAGAAATGTACATATAACTTTCTTCTAGCATGTATTCCTCCTGCTAGAGAACTTTTTTCAATACCCTGAAGTACAAATCAACCTGTACAAATCTATGCTGTTTATGTACTGTTGTGGTTTAGACAGAATTCTAAACCTCCTAGAAAGACCAGTAGACTCCTGAGTTGTGTGTATTACCAACTTGCAAAAACCCAGCCCATGCTCTTCCTTCATCCTGAAGCATTCTGTTTCTTCCTCTTTTATTAAAACAATAGATTTAGGTTTTCTCTTTATTCATCATTTTTCAACACATTTTTGCATTATTCTGCCAGCAGATTTTCCAGTAAAAATGAGAGTACAGCTGGAAAAGAACTCTCCTTTGTATAGAAGCCTTTTTCTAGGTTGCAGCTGTAGAGAGAGCTCAATAAAGCAGCTCTTCCATTGGACCATTTCCTTGGACTCTGCAAGTGAAATTTTCTGCACTCTGTGACCTTCTGAAAATTCCCCTGGAAATGAATGTAGGTTCCAGATCTCGCCTTGCATTTAATGTGTATTTTTTTTGCAAACAAAGCTATTGCTAAAGTTTCAGTTGTCCTGGGTCTCTCAGGAGACTTTAGAGTCTATACCACCTTTGGTATCCTCTATTAGAATATGCCTACCTTGGGACAATAAAATAATGATGTTTTTTTGTTTTTATTTTAAATTTTTTACACCAGCTCTGCACTCTTAGAAGGCTGTTGTGAGGACCTCTCTCAGTTCTGATAGGCAGGATATTGATAAGATTTGGAGATTAGAATAAACTAAATTTACCAATAAGATCAGAAAACAACCTGGCTTTTATCTGTGTTATCTCACTGAACACAACTGTTTAATACTGGTATTAATGACTATAGAAATTAGCAGCATACCGTTTGGAAGTGAAGATGGATGCTTTCTTGTCTCTTTCAATTTAAGCCTCTAATCTTGTTTTGTGGGGCAGCTGATGCAGAAAGAGAGCTTTGACATATCAAGAATCACGTGTCAGGAAGCTGTTTATTTATGATGGCTTAAGCTATGGAAAACACAGGAGCTTTCCACTCTCTGGTCCTCTTCAAAGTACTTTCAAGGCTTTGTGCAGAGGAACATTTTGGTGCCTCAAATACCATTCTGCAGTAATTGTAGGGAAAACTGAAGAAAAGAATTTTTTTTGTTTTCTTTTATGGTAGCAATGACTTACAAGTAAAGCATAACAGAAGAGCAATGACCTTTCAAGCATTAGCGTAATTCTTGCCTAACTGAGAAGAAATTATATTCCTACAGAACATTCTTTACCATTTTAAAATCAGGGAAGGTGTATTGCTGTTGTGTTCAACTGTGCTGTAGAATCAGTTATTTAACTGTTCTGGCTGTGTGTCCATAAGCAACTGTGAAAATATAAAATTATAAATATGAGAATGTTTTCCTGAATTTCAAGCAGTATGTTTTTGATTCGGGTAATTACCCCAAGTATTGTGTTTTATTGTTGATTTGCAAGATCTTGGACACCCAATTTTTCACACCAGTAGTGTCCTCAATTAGTGGATGTAGAAATGCTGGCAACTGAAGATATTTGCATGCTTACAGAAATGTTTTAAACCTGAAAACTTGTTCAGTGACTCATTTACTCTTACTAAATGGCTAGTGATGAAATGATGTCATATGAAGTGGGAGAACAATCTATATGTTGTCTCCCTAGCTTTGCTTTTATCTTCCTGATGTGTTTTTCATGCTACGCAAAAGTTTCAATTTGTTACCACGTAGTATGTCAGATACGTCTTAAATTTCATACAACTCATGAAATTATATCACCTCTGATTTTTTTCAGCAGTAAGAGGTAAGTCAGAGATTGTAACTAGGGCTTTTAAAGTAATTTTCATATTTAACAAGAAATGAGGAATTGTAATAAATAATGTAAAACATTATTTATAGTATGGTGATAAACCTATATCCAGATCCAAACTCTCAACCAAATATGTACTTCATTGTACCTGGGGACAAATGTAATTCTTGGATCTTAATTTCTCTTGACTTTTTTTTTTTTTTCCTTGAAGATTTGTTTTCCACAAGTATTCCTCCTTTATTCCTAGAAGCTTCTCCACCTTTGGAGACTTTTCCTCTCTTCTTTTATCTTCTTGAATTGGAAATAAGAAGAGAGGATATACCTTTGGCTGTTAGATGAGTAGATGAGAATGATGGCTATTAGATGGAAATGTACTGAAAAGCTAATTGAAATCAATTCCTTTTAAAGGGAAGGAATGGAATATCCATTGGCAAGGGGGTCCATGATCAACCTACCAGAAAGTTGATAGAAGTGTGTTGGGTATGATTGGTTTCTCTGTGATGGTAGGAAATCACCTAGATGGCTTTTGGAGGCCTTTTCTTTCTCATTTTATATTACATGATAGAAATTAAAATCTCCACATCTCAAATATGCTATAGTCAGTATAGATGTTCCAGACAACTCTTCTGTTCCATTCTGGGTTAAAACAAACAAACAAAAGAGTAAAGGACAGGAAATTCAACATACGTTAATCCTTCTATACTTGCCTCATGAATTCTAGTAGAACATTACAACTTAGTGTCATCAGTAAGCTAGCTAGCACTGGAAATAACCCATATGCCGTGCTAGCTTGGTAGGTCACTATGTTTCTTTTAATTACATGAAAAGAAGGAGAAAGCACAAAGTCTGCTCTTCACAGTTTGTGAAGTGCCAGGAGCCTCTTTGCTTTTATAGCTGCTATGGCTGGGAAAGGGCAGGGGGGGAAGACGACATCTACAGTTGCATAGGCCATGCTATGACCAATAGAACTGTTTTGAGCAGTAAGCTGTTAAATCATTTGGAAAAGCAGAAAATTAAAAAAAAACCCCAAGTCAAACCTTCAAATTTACAGTTTGATAAAATGGTGCTATAAAGACTAAAATGAAATCAGCTTTACGAGGCAGGGACAAGGTTCCTACAACTAGAAATCCATACAAGTTAAAATTTGAGCTAATTGCTCAATTGTAAACCCTGAAATATCTTTAGGCCATTATCTTTAAAATCGACATCTGCCCTTCTGATCTCTCATGGCTACTGAGAAATTTAGTGTTCCACTTCTGTAGTGGAGGACATGTGTAATTCATTGCCCAAAAGTAAATAGTATGCTAACCAGACTAGGGGAAGCCTTTACTTAAGATGAATAAACCCTCTGGCATTTCATTGCCAAAGTTATCAAGAATATAATTAAATCTCTCTCAACCCCTATGCTGTTATTTAAGAGCACTGTATCTTTTGAGGTCAGAGCAGGATATTCTGTAAAGCATCCCAGTTGTCCCTGAGAACTTTCTCCTTGGCTGGGGAGTCAGTCACACGGTTGCACTTTTAGCTTCACCTCAGGGCTTTGATATTTGACATGCAAATAAAATAAGTCAATAATCAATAAGGCAAACAAAGCTTATGAAGAACAACATTTCTAATAAACCCCTTTATTTGGAGGAGGAAAATCCCCCACGACCCTAAAGTTATGAAGATAGACTCTTATTCAGATTCCTTACAGACTTGTACAAGACTTTGTGTTCTCTTTCAAATCTTGTACAGGCTATTTCAGATTTACATGCCAATGATGCATCTTACACTCAACTGAACTCTGCAGTGATCTGACTTTGCAGTCATCAAGCACACAGATATTTTGTGGAAGAAATCAGTAAAAATCTTATAAGAAACTGTCTCAGACTCAAACCAATACACAGAGATAATAGTAAGAGAAAAGAGAAAATTTGGTGGAATTTTGTTAAAGCTTTAGTATCAGACCATTGGCTGAAGACAAAATAATGCTCAGCTAAGCAAGCTCATAATTTAGTCTTGAATAATGTCAAATGCTGTCATCAAGAATAAAACCAACCCTTAACAATCTTCCATGTTCAGCTAAGGAAGAGAAAAATTTGTTACTGTCTTTAGAAGGAAGCTACTGTTTTATTTAATACCATCCTTTATAAACAGAAAAGAATAATGCCTATCCCTTTGATGTCTTCAAAACAAAATTTAAGACTCTATCACGTTTATGGATGCCAAATAGGTCCCAGAAGATTACATTCTTTGCAAACTTCCAAGACAGCTGCATTTCTGAAAGATGCTGACAGAGAATACTGTCTTTAAACAAGTAGCAGGCCAGAAGAAATTTCATAAATGATATGAGGACATCATTTCCCCAGAAGTAGAGGATCCTGTTATCATGGCTCTCTTATACTTGCCTTATGAATTTCTTTTCACTCCTTAAAAGTTGCTCAGTAAATTGTTCCTTAGAGATACCTATTTTTGCTATAGCCATTCTTAGATTTTCTTTTAGGTATGTTATGATTTATTTTTTTTTAGTAAGATATGGAAAAATTATTTTACTTGTTGTTTTGTGCTGAGATACACATTTATTTTCTGAATAAGAGGAATGATGTTCTTACATACAATTTTTAGTTTCTTTGACTAATAGAATCTGCTTGAATGAAGTATTCAAACCTTTAAAAATAAGACTCCCAAGCACACACTGCACATGGCTTTGAAGTCAGTGTATGCTCATAAACATAGTTGTTGAGAGCTATGAATTAGTTACCTTATTGACTCAAAAGATTTCCCCATTAAATGCTTAAGTTGTTGCTGACAGCCAAAACTGTCATTTAGAAATACCATTCTCATGAAAGTTGTTAGGCCACTATTTTTCTTTGCAGAAGTAGTTTTTCACTTTTAGCACATACAATTCTTAAGATTTCTGAAGATGTTTATCAGTGCTTTATCAGGAAATGACCATGCATAAGAACTCACTTTGTCTGAATGCTTTATTTAAAGCTGGTAATTTAAGATGAGTCAGTTCTTTGTGTGCTGACATTCAGACTAAACAAAAATGTTTAACTTCCCTTATATTATTTGTAACTTACAGCTCCCTGAGAAGATGAAATTCAGCTACATGAATTTATTTACAATGATTTTATGATGGGTTATATACGTGTTATATTTTGTCATAAGTAAATTACTCCCAAACAAGTTTTTTTTAAACATTTGGAGAATGAAAATATAATTGTAGCTTGCTGCTTCTGAATTTCATCTCTCTCTATTTCTTTCTGATACTGAGTTTTACTTTTTTTTTCTTCTTCCTCTCTAGGCTTTTTTGTCCTATTGGGGCAGATCATGAAACCTTTATTAAAAGAGGGAACAGCAAACTTAGGTAGGGTAATAAATAAATGGGAGTATATATGAGAATGACTAGTAAATTTTCCTAAGTTCTGTGCATATTTTTATCCCATTTTCAAATACTTGTTATTTATGGGCCATCTAGAACTTTTGAAAGGTTAAAACACATCCAAATGGGTATTATCAGTTTTCTGCTGTTGATTCTCCTAATACTTTCATGCCTAAAGACTGATTTTGGATTTTTTGAGAATTTCACAACTTAAAATATATGTTTAGTTAGTGAACTTTTCTGAATTAAGATTTTTGAAAGCTTCCTTACAACTTACCTCATACTAATCTCCAGTAATGTGCTACTCACATGGGGTAAATCTATCAGAATAGACAAGGAAGCCTTTATGTCTCATTACCAGAACACAATAAATAATTTAAATAGCCCAAACTTTTTTTTTTAATACATATTTTTAATATTTTTAACTTCACTACAAAATACAGGTTTTTAAGGGAGGTTTTGTACCAGATATTTGCCACCAAAGTTGGTTTATTACAAAGTATGTTGACCAATTTTTTCTCCCCAAGGAGAGTAATGAACTCATGACTCAGTTCTGACTGAATCATTACTCAATGTATCAATGAAAATGAGCTATTTCTAGCTGTTTAGGAGTAGTAGGAAAGAAGGGCCTCGAATCTTTTCCCTTGCAAAATTTTTTCAAATGTATGGTTTATGACTGT
Source organism: Haliaeetus leucocephalus (assembly GCF_000737465.1). Classification (NCBI taxonomy): domain Eukaryota; kingdom Metazoa; phylum Chordata; class Aves; order Accipitriformes; family Accipitridae; genus Haliaeetus; species Haliaeetus leucocephalus. The sequence continues at coordinate 3,033,710 of NW_010972720.1, read as the reverse complement.
TGGGGGTTTTTTCCTACTTTGGCTGGGTTCTACTTGATTCTTTGTCTTTTAAAGACAAATTATTGACAGCAGTTTTAACCTGTGCTTCACTGGGAACAAATGCCTTGGCAACTGGCCATTGTAACAGATTTTCTGGGTGACATGCATATTCTATACTGATCTTGCCAAAGCCTGGTGTTTCAGATAGCTTCCTTTTCAAGAGCAGGTGTTCGTTTATTCCACATCATTCTGCAACCTTGGCAGATAAGATAAAATTTAGAACTAGTGAAAAAAAAGAGCTTGTTGATCCAGCTCTATAAAAAAAAAATCCTAATGCTTGGAGCTTGAAGTAGAAAATCCAGAAAGAGGAAGAAGGGTGTGAAGTAGTGATGTAGCTGGGTGGGAAGAGGGAAGGATGGTGAGTTATACCTGAACATACTACCTCATTAACTTGTCTGGATCCTGCACTTTTCAAAGAAATATGATAGTACTTTGCCTACACAATTATTTATTAAGTAATTCATGTACTGATTGGGTTTGTCTGGACAGGAATCTTAAAGTATTAACAAAAGTTACTATGCAGCCGTCCTTCCATCCTTAGCAACACGGAATAAATAGTTGCCATTTGATTGCAATAGTTTTACTCTTTGTTAAAATAAATCTTATTGTCTCTCTTCTTTTCTTTTACTTTGAATACCTTGACTTTTTCAACATTGTTTTAATTACATGTAATGTAAACCATCAAAATTTGTCATTAGTGCAAAACATAACTTACATGCATGAGATCTGATAGCAAAATGGTGCTTGAGAACTGAATATGCACTAAAACCCCCATACCAACAGGAAAAATATTCTCAGCCTGTGCAGTTCCATGGATATTGCACACTTGAGGGAGGTAAATATTTGATGAGTTTCATACTGTAGTAAGCACTATTTTCCATTTATTTTGATTGCCACCATCTCTGTTCTCTTGCTTACAAAATAGTTGATGTATTTTACCTTTGAAGTTTTCCTTCACCTTTGCATAGGCCATCTCAAATTAAACCAACTGCAGCAAACTTTTTTGTCTTACGCACTTCTTTATTTATCCCTTGGCCAGTGTAAATGTTTAAAAACTGTTTATTAGCCTTATGTCAGAAAAAATAAAAAAAATTAGCTTATTAAGCCTGCTCAGAGAGCAGATGAGCTTACTATAAAAGCTACAGTGTAAGTATATAAAATCAAATTCAGTTTGAGCCACCTAGATGACCCACCTGCTCTGTGGACTGAAGACTTTCTGTTGTGATTCAGAATCTTCTTGTCACAATGATACAAGAACTAGCTAGATGTGTCCAGAGGACCTATTGTAAATTGATGGTACTTTGAAAGGGAGGAAGAAATAAGAAGGTAAAATATGACTACAGCTCTTGGAGACATCTCTGCTCTTGCTTCACACATAAAAAAATCCTTAGGTATTCTCATCAGTGTACACTGGAAATAATGCAGGCAAACAACCAAGTGGGTTCTTCAGGTAGTTTATGGAGCTTGTGTTGCTATGTGACAACACAACTGCTTTGCTGACCATACCTGAACTTACTGCAGTGTACACCTGTATGATTTAGAATTCCAGGAATTATTGTGATACAGTAATTTCCAACTGTGAACTCGAGCTGCAAATGCTTTATTAGTCTTGCTATTTGGGACATGTTGAATGGTCACTTTTTTAGAAGATCTGAGCAAGGAACAGGCTTTCTACTCTCCAGGATTTGACACTCCAGAAATCAAAGTAAAGGTCAAGTTCACAAAAACATGAAAAATCAGCTGTAGTTTGGGAGAAGTAAATATCTACCTTCCCAAATAGATTCGCATCTCTACTTTGAATGTAACCACAAGGCAGTTCTCTGCATTTCTACTGTGCTTTTGAGCAGACATTCCAGTCTAGAAATGACAGAAGAAAATTTTGTAAAGAAAATTTAATCAAAAAAGATATGTTCCTGCAAAATATTTCATTCCCCTTCAACTAGCCTCTTTGGAATGATTTTTTTAAGCAACAACCCCACCCCCCCAAACCTGATCAGCCTAACTCTTACTGAAGAAAAAAACCAGTTGTTTTTAGTCAGCAAGCCTGCAAGCGTTTCTTTAAAGGTTCAAGACAAAAATGTGTAGTTATAGTTATCAGTATCACACTAACACTGACATCGCAGTGACATAGTTTTTCTTCTACATTCTGGAATCTTTTTTCTTGATCTGCAAAGCTCTAGAAAAAGATGCTAAGTTAGTACATATTTTGGACTGAGTTAATTTGTCTTAGCATACTGTATGTTAATGTTGCATAATTGAAAAAAAAAATTGCTAAAGCACTTTGATAACACAGTGTAAAAGTGTGCACATGGATGATGCAGGGGATGGAATATTGTGAAAAAAATCATTCATATTAAGTAAGTACTCATAATATGAAAATTATATTTTGAAATAGAAGAGGGCTAAAGGATCTCTATTGGGTCTTTTACCTGATTGAATTTAGTTAGTGGCCTTGACACAAAAATTTTTCAAGAAGAACATGGAATTATGTTTGAAATATTCTAACAAAGTTTTGTACAATGCATATTAAAAGTGTATGCATTCCTTAGTATTGGGAATATCTTTTCTGAGTCTTCCTTTCCATGATTTTTCCTATGTTCTGTCTTCTTGTTAAGACTTTTCTCCTTCCTGCATCTAAAGCAAGATGTACAAGCTCATGAGGTCTTAAGCACAGGTTTTAATTAAAAAAAAGTGGCCTAAGGAGTTTCATAAAATTTAACTTACGTTGTCTTGTTTTTGTCTACTACATATTCCCCTCATTTAAGTGCAGTTGTTTTTCCCTGCATCCCTGACTGCCTTTTACTTTCTTCACAGCCTTTTTACTTTCTTTCTGTAGTATGTTGGTTCAGGATATACATAATCCATGGAAAATGCTTGTGTAGCTAGGGAAGATAACCAGGGATATTGGAGAAGCTGGGCACTGCAAATCTAGAGAGGAAAGAAGGGATCCTAGATTAAAAACATCTGGGGTTAGGAGGAGGTAAAGAGCAGAGTACCTCTGACAGCTGCCTATGATCAATCAAAAAGTGGTCTTACTATCTTTATTCTACCACAGGCAGGAGAAGCATTGACAAGTAATCGTGCTTTTGGTGATGAAATTTTTTTCATAGCATAGATCGTGAGGACACCTTGCGTATTTGCATTTTAATAGAGACAGTCATGGTGACCTGTCTAGCCTGTGTTTTACTTTTAGGATCTTTTTTAAGGTAATCTTATCTGCAAGTGTGTTCCTACAGTTGTTTAAAGTCCTAGAGTTTCAGAATAAAACTGAGTATTACTGGAGATTTAAAAAGTAATCTTCTAGATTATGCAGCTCCTAGAGACTTTCAGTACAGTACATCTCTCTTACCAACAATTGTCACACAAATGCCTATGGCTAAAACACAGTACAGTGAAAGACAAGAGTATAGATTTGTAAATGCAAACTGCAGAATAGAAATAAGTTCTAACACTTGAACTGATTTTGACAAGTGGTAAGTACATATTTTGTGGCCAATGTCCCTGTAAGCTTGTTTCTCATTTACTGAGACAATGATGTTGCATGATTTTTGCTAGAAGATTCTTAAAACTTTTTTTTTTTCCCTACACAAGAGAGCTCACAGCACATTAACTTTTCCTAGTTGCTTTGCTTAATATTTGGAACCTCTTAAAGATAGAATTTACTTTGAAACATTATTTTAAATACCAATAATAATAATGGTTCTGCAATGTCAACACTGTTCTACTCCAAGTTGTGACTTAAGACAAGTTAGCTTTGTGTTTGTTCCAGTTGGTGTCATTGTTTTACTGACCTTATTTTTATGTAACTTCTGCATTTATATTTGTCTTGTCTTTGTAACACTAGTGCGCTGATGACTGCAGAAATAGTCTTCTCTTGAGGACCTGTAATGCGTTGTTGATGACCTTTAAAATACCCGGTCTCTGTTGGATAGTAGTCAACTGAAGATTTTCTTTATCCCTCACAAAAGACATTTGTAGAGGTTTCCAGAATGCAAACCAGAAATAACACCTATTACCTCTTTTTTGTGTGACCAGGAGAATAAAACATACGTATGTGTTTCTAATGAGGAATTATAATACTTCTCTTCTTCTTTGCAAAAAGTATGTGAGTAAAATTTTGACTCAGAAGAAGTTAACTGGAACATACTCAGTGTTTTTTGAGGCCCATCTGGTACTGGACACCAGTGTAATGGTCATGAGAAGCCTTTTAGGCTGGGAATCCATATGTGTGACAGCATACCTTAACACCTCACCACAAATAAATATTGTACTAGACTCCCAGGTAGTGCACTGGCTGTTTACTCTGACAAAAATTGCATGTGGAGCAGAACATGAACAAACATTTTGGTGATACTTAACTATCCTAACTTTAGGTCTGGGGGAGTGGGCATCATCTAGAAAATGAGCTGTCTTCTTTTTTTAGTGTAATTTTGAAGCTCATTGAGCCAGCACAGTTCTTCAGAAGCCTGTTGGTAGGAGTCTTTGAAGCTGTAGTAAGGTTTAAAATTAAAAAAACAACAACAACAAAAAAAACCACAAAAAACCTTCCTTCAGCAGAGCTGCAAATTGGTCCATGCTGAAATACCATCTGCTCTCCAAAAGAATGGATTTTTACTAGAATGCAGTATGTTTGGCTGAAGATGCACCCTGCCGTGTATTTTGCAGTTTTCCTTTGTTGTACTTGCCCTACCACATTAGATGAGATGTATACTTGCTGTCTGAAGGTATGCCAAAGTTTTAGAAGGATTCCTATGTTCCTTATCATCATCATCTAAAGTATTATATTGACCATTTCATGTCTTTTTAGAGTGATTTTCCTCAGAAGATACCATTCAAGAAAACAGAACAAAGTCTTTTAAGGTCATTCAGATGAGCTCGTATAAACATTATTGCCATTTGTGCTTTGTGGAAGTGAGTTGTTTTCTGTCATTGGAGGAGGTATACTTGCAGATTCATTAGTTTATTTTTTTACCTAGCTTACTGGAACTTGTTGACAAAATGTATTGCCAACCTCCATGTTTTTGTGCTTTCCTAACCTGCAGAAAAGTTTATTTGCTTTGAGGGTCTGATGAAAATCATGCTGTTTGGGGCCTGTTTTGCTGTCCCTCTCTTGTCAGGACTTTAGGCATACAAAATCTAAATATTTTGCCAATGTAAGCAGAGTAAGCTGTCCGTTAATTTAGAACTAAATGTTTAGAAAAAAATGAAAGTCTTCTATACTGACAGCAAATAAAAGTTTCTGTATGTTATGTTTGGCAATTTATGGAAACGGGAATTTTTTTTTCTTTGCTTATCTCCCCGAGAAGAACTTCCCTTTATTGGGCAATTCATTCTCATAAAGCTATACAATTACTCATATGCAAATTGCTTTTTACTACATATGTGTCATTCTTCCATGGCTCAGAGTTCAAACACAGGCCAACTTCCAAAAAACCCAGTTGTGAGTCTACTGATTCTAATAACAGGTTTCTGGAGGCCACTTTGTGTGATTATAGGTAATGTTTACTTTAGTTTATTCAGAAGGCCCTTGGGCTACTTTCCTTCAGTATCTCATTGAACTGCAGGAATATAATTCTCTGATTTCAGGAATGGGGTTCTTTCTCCTTTTGCACACATCATCCTTCCTCTGAGTCTCTTTTCACAAACAGTAATCAACAAAGTTATTTTTGATATTCTGAATTCACAGCCTTTGAAGTGTTTATAAAGTTAGTCTATCGTGTTGCAGGAGAAGCATTTGTACTCTCAAAACTTACTAGCAGGTAATGCCTTAAACAAGACGAAAAAGTAGTGTCCATTTCATCTGCATTGCCTTGGATCTTGTATTACCTGGTTTCTTGGTTTACTTAAGGACTCCTTCAATTTCTGCTTTAGGTACTGAAATCCTGTTCAAAGGTCTATGTAAATAGTGAGAGATTTTACTCAGACCCTTCAATGGTCTGTAAAGCTGAATCCACTGGAAGTGGCCTGAGTTTTCATATTTCCAAGTCTGATGAATAAATTTTGGTAGTGTTTCCCATGCAGAAAAGCAAATAAGAAGAATTTTTTTTTTTTTCATATAACTTTGGCTATGTAAACCTTCTCTTGGTGTGTAATGTTGAAATAAGGATAAGCAAAGGCATATGAGAAATTATGTAACTGTAAAAGAAAGAAGTTGCCTCTAGCTTCTATATGTGTCTGTGTGCTCAATATGGTAGCTAGCCAGTAATGTCTGTTTGGAGTCTTTTGGGTGTTACATTTAAGGTAATCTGGTAGCATTGCTGTTACTCTAAATATTTATACTTTAATATGCTCAGCAAGTGCACGGCTGCCTCCCTGACCATCCATCCTGCAGCCATGCTGAGATTTGCCCACCAGGAATTGTCTAGCTGTTCAAAAAGCAACCCTACTCACTGTGTTCAGTGAGTTCTGTGAGGTGTGCAAGGGAATCATTTACTGCAAATTGATTTTTTTTTTTTCCTATCATCTCTTCGGATGAATTCTGCTAGGCCAGGAAGCAGATCAAAATCCCTGGAGGCAGGTGAATTCTTGTTCCCTGTGCTAGTGGCTATAACCTAGCCTTATTACAATTAATCTGTGATTGAAAAGCAATTGGCAAAAACCTGTCTGAGATTGCATGTAATGTACTGATATGCTCCCTGAATTAAAATGGAATTGAATATCAGATTCTATTTTTTATAAGAATGCAGTGGAGTCACTAACAGTGATCTGTGCATAATTTTAGAAATTTCCCATGATATTTATCTGCAGCATGTGGAATTAGAGTCAATTATAGTTGTTACAACAGCAGTTAGAGCACTTTTCGTAGTGCTCCCTGATGATGTTTGCCTGCAGCTCCGGAATCTTCACGTAGGAAAGAGATCATTGGCTTTGGAGACAATTTTCATGCATTCTTCTGCACTCCGGTGCTGTTAGATCTGTCTGTGTGTATGAAAAAGACTAAAGGATTTGTCTTTAGTAAAGTAGGGAAACAGCATTATAAATCCATACTAACAGTGTTGCAATGTTATCAGCAAAGTATGTATGATTCAAATATTTTTATCATAACATTTTATGCATGAGTTGTTTGCAGCTCACTCATGTTTCATATGTCTTAGCAAACAGAGAAATTTGTAACTTTCCATGTTGGATAATATCCTGTTCATAAAATGGAAATTCTCAAATCACCATAATTTCAAAAAATTATATAGCAAATTTGTGTCCTGGTTTCTGTTGTCTTCTATGACATTTGGTTGCAAGCTTTCATCAAAATGTGAATGCCATTAATTTGCATTTTTCTCTTACGCATAGTTAATCAGTTAATCTTCAGCTTGGTGGTATGCTTTCAGTGCTGTTGACATCTAATCAGAATAGCTAGAGTTGACTTAAAATTCAGTATTTTAGTCTATTTCATTTCACATACATTGAGGATTTGGTCTGCAAAACAGCTCTCTTGCAAATCCTTGAGTACCTCCCTATATGATGTATAGGGCGCTCAGGTTTTTTTCTGTGTTGCACAAAAAGAGAGTCCACATACTTGGCAAGTGAATCAGAATAAGCTTGTCTGGGATCCAGCTAATATATGTAATTACAAATTAAAAGTTCAGTACTCTTCAAGTACCTCCAGGCAGAACAGGTAATGCAAGAGGCAAAGTAGCAAGATTATCTTAATCTTGATACTTTGTTCAGAAGTCATCCAAGAAAACCAGCAATGAATAATTACATAATGAACCAAAGTCTGTCCTTGTCTTGTTTTCTCAATGTCTTAAAATACAACTAGTATGAATTGGGCACTCTGTATACAACCTTTCTATCCTGAAACAGCTGAAGTTTTGAAATCTCAGTGTCTTTTATACATTGTTAATTCAGAGAAATCACGTGGCTTTATCAAAAACTTCCTTGTGTGTATTTTATTTTAATTTTGGCTTTATTTAGATCTCCTTTAATATAAAAATAATTTTAAAAGAAAAATAGCTTAAATTCAGACATCCATTTGAAAATGCTAAAACATTTTAAACAACAACAACAGAAATAACTTTGAAAATCTGTGAAAATCATAAATTCCCTTGCAACAGATTATTTTTAATGAACAACATTTTCAGGAATGATTGCTGTGGGGGGTGAAAGTGTTGCTCAAATAGGTCTTAAGGTAGTCAAAATTCCTTCTTGCCAGACTGTATAGCTCTGTGCAACTCCTCCGCTACCTCCAAAAGAAGTCTAGTGGCAGTCAAAATAAATGGATTCTCTACTTGCAGTTTGTATGGATGGTATTAGGTCACAAGAGTGGCTGATTCTTTCATTATCAAAATTTTATCTGTATTGCAATTGTGAGTATCCTGACCGTGGCCTCTTATCACGCTGCAGCAGCTGTTGAGTGCAACACAGCTTTGTTCTCGTATGTAAGCGAGGAGTTTCCCCTGTACATGTCGGTGAAGGTGTGTGCCTGGAGTAATGATGCTGCAAAGGCATACATGAGATCCCAGATGGAAGGACTCATCTTTGCATTCCCAAACCTAGACAAAATTGCCATAGACATAAAAGTTGACACAGTAGAAAAGACAAATTCTCCAGTTGCTTTTTTAAAAAAACAGAGTTTAACCTAAATTAAGTTATATAAATACTTATGGATAAGCATGGTGTAGATATGTACAGATAAATATCTTTTACATTAACAATTTTCTTCAAATGTGCTTGTCTTTGATTTTTTTTTTGTCTCAAACCCTTCCATCTGTTGACCTTTTCACTTTTGTATTTTTTTATTTCCCAGGAGTAAAATATATCCCTCTTAGCACAATGTTACAATGAAGAGGCTGTACAGGACCTCAGTAAGACTTCCTGAGACCGTGACCTTTTTTAAATACTAAAAGGCTTACTTCCAGAGATAACTGTGCTAACCTAATTAAATTAGTGCACAAAGGCTGCAATGGATTAATTCTGACAGCTTCAAGTTTTAAAAAGATAGTGGTTTACAACTGCTTTATCAAATAGGAGTTAATGTTATTCAGTTCATGTTTACTGAATGAGTAAGGAGACTTCTAAGTTGAAGATAATAAAATGAAAACAAATTTAATATTCACTAAGTAGTATTTGACCATAGTCACCACGTGACTTATAACAGCAATGTTAGGTAAAAATCACTGCTGTAAAAAAGAAAAATGCCTGTTCCTAAAGCAGCTGTTGTTCACTTTCTGTAGTGACCTTGCTTTAAATCAGCAGTATATTTGATAAAATATTATATTAGAAAGTTTATAAGCTCAAACATTTTGAGAGTATGAGAAAAATCTTCTGTATCTCAAAGACAAACTAGCACACTACCTAGAAATTTTCTTTGGTTAACCATAATAAAATAACTACAAATCTTTTAAATAAGGAAAATCCAATATAAATCATACATATTATAAATAGAATTTAAAAGACTTTGTTGTCACTGCCAAAGTCCTAATACTTTTGTGAAATTTTCTTTTGAACTTGTTTTATTATATTTTTGGTTTCTTTCTAAATATCATATATTGGCTTCTTGATTTTTGCTTTGTTTTGTTTGGTTTCTTTTTCTGGAACTGCTTGAGTGAAATAATTTATGGGAAGGTGGATATTTCTGGCTGTGAAATGTGAGATTAGAGAGCATCCCCTCACAGTGGCGTAACTGTGAAGAACTACAGAGCTCTCTTGCTGTACAGCAAACCAGCAGAACAGGAGATATGTAATAAATGAAAGCTAGTCATCATGGATTGTAGCTTCTGGGCACTGCTTTTTTTATTTCAGGATTGGCCTGTCTTTTTCTATTTCATGTATAATGTTTCCTTTCCTTGGTATTTGGAATTTGGGAAAAAGAATAAAAGTTGTAATAATAAAACATTCTAAAGCCAGCATAAACCATACTTAACTACTGCAGGCATTTCCCACTTTAGACAAGGGGATTGGAAGATTCAACTGGTGGAGGATGAAACTATATCTATTCAGGCTATCTGTATATTGCTGAGTTTCATGTAGTTTTGTAATTTCATATTTTGAGCAAATCACCTGTAGATATGTTTCATTCTGCATCATTTGAAATCCATAAATTAATACTTCATTTCTTTCTAAAAACCTATTAAACTGTAAGTTACAGTCTTAGTGCAATTTTAGGTAAGGGTTAGGTTGTATAGGAGGTATTTTGGCTTCTTGTAGCTGGTCTTGCTTGGCCTCATAATTGAAGTTTGAAAAAAAAATATTTGTAGGATAAAAATGTTAAATGGCAGCTTTATTTTTACCATGTTTCCAACTTTTTATTGCCTTTGCTTTTTCACAGATCTATTCTTGCTTTGTCATGTACCTGTCTTAAAAATAGTTCCCTAACCCTAGATATATGGTAGGAAAAAAAAGCCTGTGATACATAATAATTATATTTCATGTTCTGTACTCTTGAAGGACTCTTTGCAGTGTTACCTGTTACCTCCCCATACTTCAGTTTATCTTAGCTAAGAAAAAATAAGCCTTGCTTCTAGGTCAAAAGGTTCAAGAAAGCAAAGAATTAGTAGAACTTTCTAATTTTGTGCAGCAATCATCCTTCCAAAAAATAATAATTTTTTTTTTTTTATTGAAGAAAGACTTAGTAGCAAAAAAACCCCACCCCACTATAAAAGAGGAAGGGGACAGGATATCTAAATAGAAAAGTTATTAAGATTTATTAGTGACTTTCAGCATCCTATCTAGATTGACTTTTGACTAGACTATAAACTTCAATGAAAATAATTGTAACTAAGTATCTTACAGATGAACTTTTGTGAAACTGGAAAGAAAGCAGTCTTTCATGGCAAAGCAGCAGTTCAGTAAGAGTAATATGAAACATGATTTCAGAGTCTGTGTTTTTAAAATGGAATTTTCTTGCCTGCCTCTCATGTATTAGTTGTAAATGTCTTTTAGTATTTTAATATACGAGAATAAATGCTTTTTCCACTTTATGTAGAGAGTGAAAATGAAATGCATGCTTAATGCAGATTGGTCTTTCACTAGATCCTAATGTGTCTGGTTGAGAGTCATTTTCCTTGATACAGTTATTCATTCCTTTACTCTAAAAATTGTCACTTCACTGAATACTTGCTGAGATTTCTGTTCCTGATGGAGTCAGTAATAAATGGTGTTTAACTCTAGTGGGAGATGGCTTAGGTTTTAAATATATGGTCTTTTTGAAGCCAATAGAAGTTGGCTACTACAGATGTTTCTGTTCAAAAGAAGTACATAACTTAACTTGAGATCTTGGTAGAATTAATGTTAATGACTCAGTTCCAGTAAAAAATATTCAGTTTGATATCATTAAGATTATTAGTTGTAGGCTTGGAAGAGTATGTAACATACTGGTCCACAGAGACTTTGCTTATGACCTGTATCCTTAAAGTTGTTACCAGTGAAAACAGTGAATGTTTAAATGCACTGAGTAAATGGTACCTTTAAATTATTTATTCTAAGCTCATTAACAAACACTTCTGTTTCTGTTTTATTTATGTCTGCAAAACTGCTTATTGATAGATTCATAGGTTTGTGTTTTTAAATGGGATTGAGGGGTTAATTACTATATAGAGAAGTCTAAATAGTACATTTGAAAGTGTTACACATATTCACATATATATTTTGAAAAATATACAAGATGTCTTTCATTAGTTTCATGGAACAGTCTTCCTCATAACTAGCGAAGTCATGACTGGATTATTCAGATCATCCTGAAGGATGACCACTATATGCCCCACCATCATCTATTTCTTCATCTATTTTTCTTTCTGAGGTGTTGAAGTGACAGTCATATATAAAGTTATCTAATGCTTCTATTAAAAGATTATGGTTTTATTTCCAGATGGAAATATTCAGAATATTAAAAAATTCAGACTGAAGCTTTCTATAATTCTTCTTTCTGCTACTTTAGTTGAAGTTATTCTACCCTTTTGGGTAGTAAATACATAGGAAAACCTGTGCATGTCTGTTTCATTGAGGAGTATCTCAGTGCCTTGGAGAGGGGTGGTGAAATTAGAACAAGGGTAGAGAGAGAAGGAGGTGACCCTGTGTTCCCACCGCTCATCCCCCAGAGCAGGGGAGCTTGCTCTCTCCCAGCTTTGAAGAGAAGAGCAAGATTATCTGCTTCGATTGTTTCTCAGGTAAATAGGTATTCAGGGGAATAAGAGTAGCCAGCATGAAGACAGCCTGAGGGTAAAGGGAGCAGATGAAGTCAGAGAGGCTTTTGAGATAAAAGTGATGTAAACCAGGAGGACATAGGATCAGAAGTTGCATGTGATATAGAATAAAGAGCAAGGGCTATGTAATGCCAAGTAAAAGAAAGTTTTAATCACTACCCAGGATTTTTGAGTTCTAGGATTTCACTGCTATCAGCTAACAGCTGTACAACCTACACACCCTATCCACTTCAGCAGTGAAAGGATTTGTAAGGTAAAAGAAATTATTTAAGGCAGCTGAATATTTGGTATTTTATTCATACACTTCTTGCCACTATGTCCTGCACAGCTGCTAGAAAATTTCTTGAGATCAAAGTATTCACAACTTACCTCTAATTGTATTTTTGTCATTTCTGAGTGCTAAGTACACACAACTGGAAATGACAACAGTAAAATGTGTTTTGATTATATAAAGAGCTATATAAACATAAGTATTCTGAGAAATCATATTAATGTTATTCTGAGTACCAAGCTGAAAAGTCACTTGGCAAATAACCTGTTCATTCCTCTGTTTCACCACCTGAAAAAAGGGGGAAGCTACCTTCTCTAGAATGAGGATGTTTAAAATCATAAATAACTTTTAAATATGTAAGAGGTTTGTAGAACGTTCCAATTAAACAGATGAGTGCACAGAAAATTCATGGAGGAATATTCTCTGAGTTTGCAAGATTTGGATAATGCACTAAAAAAAGAAAAAAGATGTGGCTTAAAGCCCAGTGTAACTCAGTCTATTTGTGAATGAGAAAAAATTACTGCAGAATTACGTTTCAGTACATGCTTTGTAGTAGTTTTCCATTTGAGAGAAATAGCTCTGTTCAAGGCTGAGGAGAAGGACTGAGGGACTGATTATATGAACTCTAGGTGAGAGGAATGAAAAGGATACTTATTTTCTAGTTTTATGATCCATGGCATTGTCATTCCCTTTATAAATGAGAGTACTAGATGTTGCATAGAATTAGTGTTCTTACAAACTGTTATTGTTTCCAGCAGATCAAAAACATAATTATAAACATCTATAATAATTTCAATCATCATCTATGCATTATTGATATATATAACATGTTTATATGCTATTTATTAACAATAATGAATTGTTAATTTATTTAATGTACAAATCTTAGATACACGATATATAAAGCACATGTAATGGGCAAACCATTTGAATTAATTGACCAAATTCTTCTTTATTTGTATCACATTTGTGCAACTAGTTTGTTTCATTCCTGTCCCTTTAGCTTTAGAGTGATTTTGAAGCTGACAAATGTTGTCTGTGTTAAATCAGCCAGCAGGTTTTTTTTTAAGATTACAAAGATTGACTGTATTATGCCTGACTGATTTGTATTTCAGGCAGCAACTGCTCTGTGTCAGTAACTTTAATACTTATTAACTGCTAGATTAAGATTTGTCTCATTAAACAGCAATAAACCTAATGTACTGAAGAGTCTATAACAGCTAATCACAACACAGTTTTCTGTACATTGTCATAATCATCAATGTCCCACAAATATGAGTATTTGTGTTCGTAGTTTCTTTCAAAGGTGTGAATGTGTAAGTTTTCACATGTATATATGTAAAATATTTTAATCAATACTCTGTCTGAAAAAATTTCATTACTTTACATTGTCAGCTGTAACAGTACCTGTAAAAAGAGATCATCTTCTCAAGCATGTGCAGATCCCTCTTCCAATGTTTTCACTTAATAATCAGTTGCTCTCTCAAATGAATGGTACCCACCTGGGCACAGATGAACAAAACCAGCATGGGCATTTATAAATATCACATATGTAAGGTTTTTTTACAAATGTGAACCAATGAAGATGTCATGTGTACTGGTGTCTAAAATTTGGTAAGAAAAGTCCAAGCCAGATTGTGTCCATTTTTATGATTGTTCCTTATATAGCACAGCCAGCTAGGGTCTGACTCTTACTAGGTTTTGCAGTTACTTCTACAATGCAACTGTCAAACAACATAAGCAGGCTTAAGGAAAAACAGCAAAGATGGTTGAAAGGGCAAGGAGATGCAAAGTGGGCTTGACACACTAAGTAGTAAAAAAAACTTAAAAGAAAGAAAGAAAGGTATTGGCCTAAACCCATCCCTAAACTACTACTGCTTCGTCTCAGTTATATTAGTGGAAGTTAAATGCTTTCATAGATGTTTACCCAAGAAAACAATGAATTCAGGTATAGGGTGAGGCTGTACTATTTGGAAGTAATTGTGGTGTGATGTCACCTAGTTCTGTCTATCTGCCTCATATTCTGTATATTTTATTGAAGTTACAGTGTAAATTTGATTTTAAGTTGATGAGACAAGCCACATATTTGCAATCAACCATGTGCTCAATACATTTCTAAATGGAGCCTTGTGTAGGTACCTAAATAGTAACTGAGCCAATTTCTTTGACAAGTTGTGAGATGTGCAGCCAGGAGTTTTTGCTTAAATTAGTTCTTTGTTAGAATTACAATTGGCAGGGCTAGGAAAGGTGACACTGATACCTTAAAGGAAGCATACAGCATGCACAATGGTCATTTACCTGTCCATCAAAGAAGAAAAAAATAAAGTGATGAAAAGAAAGGCTAGTTTCCTATTGGACTGACAAAGCAAATGAGGTATTTTGCTCTAAAAATGTAGTTCCAGTCAATCCAAGATAGCTTCCCTGTGCTGTTGAGAGCAATGGAGTGGGAAAGAGATGCAGTGTAGCATTTTGGGATTTTGTGCAGCCGCTGCCAAAGCTTGGAATGTACCTTCACTATGTGAAATCTAGACCTTTGATCATGACTCATGATGAGACTTTACTGCCAAGCCACTGATTCTCTGCTGTCACAATAGCTTAGATTTGCATTCTGCTGAAAAGTACTAATTGGGTGGATTGCCTCACAGTGCTCTTTTTGTTAATGTATGATACCTAGCAATTCTCATCATTCATTAGAAAGTTATCCAGGTTTGATAAATGCCTTGGCAGAATACTTTGGTGTAACAGAGGAATTCAACAAGCTATTTGATCGCCGATAAAAGAGTACAGTCCAGTATGCCAGAAAATGAATTTTTGTACTCCCACCATTGAGTATTGCTGAAGTATGACCAATGAAAGATGAAATGAAATTATTGTACGTGCTGGTTAATTCAAATTTACTTTTTTAGATATATTCAACACATAAATTTTTCATTTCATTCTGTTCCATGCTGGACATTATAATAGAAGTGTGTGTGTATATATATATATATGTATATTTACCCATATCCACCTGTGTTTCACTTACCCAGGAAAAGAGGCTGTGCGTAGCCCTTTTTTTTTTTTTTCCCCTCCAGATTTCATTGCAGTTAAGAAGGATGAACAAAACAGAAGCATGTTTGTTATCTGTGAGATAAGTACATACCTATGACTCCTTATCTAGGAGAAAGAGGACTTCCTCTCACTTGCTGTTTAAGTTGCCATGCTATGTGCTTTGATGAGAATTAAAAATGTGTTTATTTATGTTAGATGTGTCTTTAAACTTAGTTGAAAACTGATTTTTAATATAATTTAGCTCAGATAGAAAATACGTCTTTAATTTGGCTTTGAAAGTTTATTAGACCAGGTGGTGGTAACACAGAAATTATAGATCTCTCTGCCAGGTGGATTTGCAAAATAAAGTTGTTTGAATAGCTTGGTGTTATTCTATTGCAGGCTTCTTGAAATAATATTTCTTCTCTTTGGCTAAGTAGCATATTTCATATTACTACCACTGTGCATTAAAACTGAATTATTTGGAACCCACTTCAGCAATCCATTTGAGATTTAATACCTTGACAATAACCAAAGAAATGTGTTCAATGCATATGATGAAAATGGAAATCTAAATTATATTTGTGATGTAGAAGGTACCATGATGGATTATTAGTGATCTTGCTGAATTAAGTTTTTTCTCTAGTGAATGCAGTTTTTTAAACATTACAATTTGAAATGGAGTTTTGAGTGCTTAATAAAAACAAAGGACAGTTCTGGATGAAATAATAGCTAATTTTAAGCAGTGTACAAAAATTACAAACTCTGTTTGCCTTGTTCAGTTTTAATTATTATTGTTATCCATTAGTCAGAACAAGAGAGTATCAGTACGAGTAAGGGAGGGATGGATTTTGTGTCATGTACTGTATTTTATTACAATGCCATGTAATCTACAGATCCCCATACTTCAAATGAAAATAATCATGAACAGTAAGAACTTTATGATTTGTATATGCACTAAAAATAAAAATGGTGTTCGTAAATGAATTTGTGAAGCAGGTCTTTGAAGGTCATAGTAGTTTTCATTGAAAAACATGCTTTACTGTGCATTTTTCTATTTTAACAAATATTGGTGCTGCTATACGAGGTTTTGCAAACTTCAAAGAAAAAAACAACCAACTTGCATTCCATGAGACATTTGAACTCACATTGGACTACTGACCTAAACTGGTATTACAATTCTAAAGTTTCTAACTAAAATTTCTCAAAGAATTGACTTAAATTAGTTTAGAAAAAAGCTTTTTACAACAATGTATCTGTAAGTCCGTACTTTCCTAGTACAAGTGCAGAACAATCTTATACTGATACAGGGTAGAGTAAATAAGCAGTTGATTATTTTAATTTTATTTCTGTGAGCCTACTAAGAAAAAAATGCTAGGTAGAACTGAGCTGAACTAAGCTAGGTTGCTTACCTTTGGACCACTCTATTCCTTTTGCTTTAATGACTGCAGACAAGTTTCCAAATATTTTCTGGAATTCAAATTATTCTGAAGGACCAAATATTTCACCTTTACTGCTTCAATTTCAACTATTTCAGCATTTAGCCTCATAAGAAGACATCAGCTCTTAAAGATGGCAATAAAATTGTACATCTTTTGTCACTAAAGGATTCTTCATATACACATTCAGTTTGTGCAGTCTCTTAAGGTTCCATTTTCAGACCACTTTATTATACTTATGTCATTTTTCTTTTGATTTTTGTTTTGAAACATCTTTTAAGTATTTTGTAAATTTCTTGTGTTGCTGAAAGTTCTGTGTATAACCTGAAGACAAAATGTAGTAGTAAATATGATGGAAAATTGTGGCTTTTTATGCTGCAATATTATCTTAATTATTGTTGGGCTGTGTGGAGCCTACCTACGTGGGGACTTTCCATGTCCGTGGTGAGATAATCCCAGTATCATTCAAATTAGTCATATTCTTTTGATGACTGAAGCTTTCTATAAGTTAGAGAATCAGAGCACAGTCAGTTGGGATGGGTGTTGCAAAGGTAAATCTTTTGTTCCTTTTTTGTTATTGGATGAGTTGTGTGAAGTTATATTTCTACTGAGGGAGAATTTTGGATGCCTAAGACCTTACAGGGAGGCTTCTGGTTGCAGGTTGCTGAGATGTTGATCCTTCATACAATTCCCCTGAGTAACGAGGTTATCCTAACCATTTCAATTTAATTCGAGAAATTCTGCATCTAAATAAGCAAAAGTCTTTTTACAATTCCTCTTGGCCTTGGTCCCATGTTCAGTACAGTGACTGATGCAATGAACTGCAGAATGACTGTAAAGGCCTAAAGCATAACATTTTGAATTTTGATATTAGCTGATTTCTGATTAGCTACCATCTAGTCATGCTGTGAAGGTAACAAGTCAAAGTAGATCCAGTAATGATGCAGAATTTAATGTGTAAGAGGATACCTGCATATTGTTTTGTATTTTCTTGCAATTAGTTGGCCTTTATCCTGAAAATCCTTTTGAGATTTTCTGTGGACCTTGTTCTTGGTCTTCTACATATCACATCGCTTATAACAGTTTAATCAAAATCCTGTGTTATTTATTTATTTTTCCACTGTAGTCTTAGCAGCCAGGATCTCAGAATTAATTTTGTGGTAAAAGTAATTTTTGTTGCTTGATAGGTAATTCTGTAATAGTAAACATTCTCATAGAAAGCTAATTTAAAGGAGAAATCATCTTCTAAACAAGACTAAGAAAGGTACTTTAGTTGTTAGTGTTTGGTATAGAAAGGTGATAAAGTTTTCTTTATTGGTAGAGGGTGCGAGCAGAGTGGGGACATATCCCATGAAAGACCCTGGAACACAGTTAGAAGGCAGTCATGTGGGATGTGTATGCAGCACTTCCTGAACAGGTTTTCCAGATCACAGTACAAGGATGATCTTTGCCGATTAATTACCAAATGTTGCTTCCCCTTATCTGCAGCTTTGTAAACCACATCTCAAATGTCTCGTGTCTTCTGTACTTGGGACAATATCAAGGGAGCTGGATTGCTTCTGCCTGTTGCTCTGCTGTGATGCCTTGGAGAACAGATTCAGATCAGGAAGTCATGCTACATGTTGAATAATTTGGGACTTTTTTGGTACCAGATCTAAGTAGAATGTGTTGCTTTTTGTTCAGTACTATGTGTTCTGATGGATGTATTTATCAGTTAAAATATTACATAACAGTAGCTTGACCTTCATGAGGTTAAGGCTAGCTTAATAAAATTCTGAACTAAATCTGCATGTTTCATGATGGTCTCTGAAACTGCATTTGAGTTGATTGGCCATGAAAGCTGTGTGACAAGTGGTACAAATTCAGATATGAAAAAATGCATGCCTAGCCAGGCATGGAAGGCACAGAAGATTTTCTTATTTTCTTTTCCATTTCAAGTTTATGTAGGTCTCTTGCATTTTATTTGGGCTCTGCTGTCCTGTCTCCTAATATTAGACAGAAAAAATCTTTAAAAAAATAAGTTAAGAAAAAATGTCATTAAAATGTTATATGATCTTCAGAGGTGCTTATTCCCATTGGAGGTGTAATTATGTGTGATTAATCAGTAATACATTGGAGATGTAGTTATGTGTGATTAATCATCCTAGATGTTCTGGCTGAGTATGCATTGTAAAGGAGGAATAAAGCAAACACAGAAAATTCTTCTATATTCTTTGTGTTTATTTTGTATTTAATTTTTTAATATATTTTTCAAAATCTTTTTTCTCCATGTTAATTTTTCCATAGAAACCTGGGGTGGATGAGTTTTCTTAACAGTTTATGTAAAAGGCAGTAGCATAATTGGATTCTGAAACTGGTTCTGGTATCATTGGTTTAAACTTCACTTTCACAGACTTATGTGGCAAGAGGTACAGGGCTTGAATCTCTCTCTCTCTCTTTTTCTTTTTTTTTTTTTTTTTAAAATTTTTTTTAAATGCACTGGCCAGAAATGTATTGTGTTTTATTTGTCAGTTAGATGTCCTGATGTGCACTGAGGAGAAAATATATCGCTAACACACAATGAAATGATTGTGGCGGTGCAATTTGTGGGCATAATTAGCATGTAAATCAGAAGGACAACTTCTGCTTCTGCTCAAGATCTAAATCTTTTGCCTTTTTAATGTAGAGAAGAGATTGTATAAACAGACAAGGCCAACTTATGTTTGGTTGGTGCACTTGGAGATATGTTAGAAAACTTGCACCCAAAAGCAGCATAAACTAGAAGACGTGTGCAGAGATTTGCCTGCATAAGTAACACCTTACAAGCCTTTTAAAGCAGAAGTTTATATACCTACATCAAGAGTATTTCTGATATAGACAGTAATAATTGTACGAAGAGGAGCAGAGGTATCTTTGCTGACTGGCAGGTGGACGTATGTAATGCAATGTTAATTTGCACTATTTTGATAGCTGAATATAGCCAGTATTTGGAGTTTTATTTTATCCATGTAAAATAAAATTCCTTGTCTTGTCATCTTCTATGTATTTCTTTCATTACTACATTTTCTCTGTGGAATGATTTATAATAAAATAAAAAAAAGAACAGTATAGTTCTTCATGTTGAAAGCTACAAAGAAGAATACTGTTTTGGATTACTTCCTATGGTTTACGTAAAAATACATGGTCCCAGCAGATCTAGATTTTTATGTGAGGGAAAATATTGGTAAACATAAGCAAAATAAGGACAGCAAATGCTGAATTATATTGCACAAGGGTGTTGTGCAGGCTTATTGAGCAGAGTGAACTGTTTGAAAAGTACTGAAACCTGTATTTGCAGATGTAAACAAATATCAAAGGAGCATACAGTCTTTTTTATCTTTCATAGTAATTACCTCTGTGGCTGTATGTTTTAACTGCATTGTGAAGATGGTGTTCAGAGCTGTGAATGACTGCCTGTCTCACACAGACATATAGACACATTGCGCAGCTGAGTCACATTCTGTACCAGTGGTTCAATATCATTGTGCAAGTTAAAATAGCATTTCTATTGTTCTGTTATTAAACAGCTGTTTTCACATTCTGAATGGTTGAAGGAAAAGAATTGAAGCAAGTGTTACTTACAGCACATCACCTTCTGTGGTGTATGAATGATGTGTGATACCCATTTTAAAATCTTTGTCCTGATTCACTGATTTTCTTTAGTTTTGAGTTGATTTGACAACACCGAAAACTCGAGAGTTACTCATGAAGTGAGCAGTGAGAAAGGTGGTAGGCCAATGGAAGAGCTGAGTAAATGAGCAATACCCGATTATGCGAAAATTTTGTGTGGCTGGAGGAATTTTTTTCAAATAATTTTCTATGAGTGGGAAAGTATTGAATTGCTAAAATATACTACTATTAAAAGCTTCCCTCAAAGGCTTCTAAGCATGAACAGTTTTAATATTAGAGAGGAACAGAAGCACTTTTTCTTCACAAACTATAAATCTATTTCAGTTATTTTTCAAATTTTGAAACAATTTGAAAAAAAAAGGGATTTGTTTCTGATGAAATTTTTCATTGTATCACACCTTATTATATCTGTTATCACTTTATTTTATTATACTGTTTTTACTCTGCTATGCTATTTTACTGTATTACAGTTTCACTATAATAAAGCTGAAGTAATATTACTGACCCTGGATTTTGATGTAGTTTGTGACGTCTGAGCATGTGCTCAACTCTCACTGGACCTAGCAGGTGAGGTGCAGCAGCTTCAGGAGGTAGTGCACAGCCAGCTCTTTCCAGATAACAATACTCACGCTATTAAATACAGCAGTTGTATGTGAGTGTGACCTTAATGAAATTTACTCCAGTTCAGACTACTAGCTATTTTTGTTCCTGCATTGTCATTTCTTTAGCTTTCTCTCTTCCACTTAGCCTGTCTCGGAAGGCAAAAAAGAAATCTTTACAAAATCTCTCTTCCACCTCCCTGCCCCAAGCTACCGCAATGTTAAGAAACACTCCCTATAGTGCCTGTGTCCCTGTAAATACTTAGGTCTACCTTATTTTTTCATGTTTGACTTTACGGGCCCTCATACATCACTTCCATTATCACTCTACTGTCATCTCTCTTTTTACTTTTTCATCTAATGCTGACAGTTGTACAGTGTTACTAGTTTCCTGAAGCTTTTTCTACTGTTAATCCATGCTCAAAATGGCAATGGGCATTTTTTGATAAACTCTGATATGATGCAGCTATATATTTCCCTGCAGTCCTTGCTCAATGTATATATTTTCAATACGTATTTCTTATTTTTATGCCTTTTAGGCTGTAGATTATCCAGTTGAAGGATCCTTTTCTAGTATTTGTGTAGGCTTTTAAACACTGAGAAATTAACTACAGTTATTGTTAAGGGTAATCTTAGAAAACAAGACTGAAGGAATTTTAAGAGATTTCCTGTATTTATCTGCATACAGAATTAGTTACTCCCAAAGCATTTATATATTTTCCTAGTCTGTTCCTAAGACCTCCTACTGAGGGAAAGCCCACAGACTTCCTGGGTATTAACCCCCATAGTCTAACAATTACTGAAGAAAGACACAAAATGATCACTGGACATTGAAAGCCCTGTGCTGCTGAATAGGAAAGCTTCCTACTGTCAGTACAGTAGGATGACATGAATTGAAAGGAGGACATGTTCTTCAACCAGTGTCATATGGGCCTAGAGAGGGAAAAATATAAAATGCTGTTACTAGAGTATTGGAAGGGTGGAAGGTGTTACACCCATGCAGGTCTGTGATGGCTGCTGGAGGTGGGTGACTTGTACAACAGGTTCCTTAGTAAGGCTTTGGCAGCAGTTTAAGTATGTTCATTTATACATTTTACATTTGGTATTTTACAGTTGTCTGTGATACAGTAATTTGTCCTTAAACAAAAGTAGTCTCAAGCTATATCTTTCTATTTTTATACAACTAGCATACATGGTTGGGAATTACTCCAAATTTTGAAGTCTCTTTTTCTTGTACGTGTTTAGTATATTCATTTATATTTTTCTGACAGGAATTATCCAGCAGTTTAAATATTGCCTTTTGTAGTACCTATACTTACAAAATATCAATAGAGGTTTCTTTTTAACTAAAATGCGTGTATATTTGAAAATGGCTTAAACTGTTCTCTTCAGAGAATCTTGTGTATAAATAGCTGCTAAACATATCTATATATATGACAGATTGATATTTGTTCATTAAAAGCAGAAAATGAATGTTTGAACAGACAGAGGAAATTACTACTTTGGTTCTGCTGGCTAAAGGAAATAAGAACTTACTAACTTAAAGGACAAAATATGAAATTAACGTCTAGAGGCTATATGTACTTCAAGAAAAGTAGACATACTTTCTTTAAAGAACGGCATTTTTGTGCCTCTTTTTTTTTTTTTTTTTCTTTCTTTTTTCTTTTTTTAATGTATCTCTGGTACTCCTGTGATTTGGCATAGCTTAAAGCATTTGGAGTGTGTTAAAATAGATTGACTCACACCTGTTGAACATCTTGTAAATAATTTTTAATTGGCTATTGTCTGTATAAGCATTTAAAATTTACAGGCCTCACCTTGTTTTCTATCCAAATCCTTTCTGGCATAAACTGATAATGCTTAGGAGAAAATAAAACTTCTGGCTACTGACTCAATGCATGTTTGCCTTCCATCAGCCAGTGGTTCCTGCCTTCTCTGATCTTCCAGAAGGCAACAGGAAGGGCTCTACAGGGTGTAAAAGTCCTTATGAGAGTGATGAGATTTGGGAGTCAGAGATGCTGCAGTCATGAAACTACTTGACAAACTAGGCAAGGTAGTGCCAGAAACTTGAGCACTCTTGCTGGGGAAAGGGTTTGTTGTGGAACTGGGCATCTGTTTAGACACTCTGATGGCTGCACAAAAGGTTGGCCTTGTATAACTCAAGAGTAATTGCCCTTACTTAAGAAACATTGCACAGGGTAGAATATATTGAGAGAAAATTCAACTTGTATAATTGTTTCTACTTCTGTGCCTTTTTAGTGGGTATCTTCATTTATTCTTGTGAGGTATTTGAGTGATGCACAAAGAATTGGTGGTGTGGGCAGGAGCAATTCTGTTATCAGGACTATACAGATGGAAAAATGGAATAAACCTATGGTGATGGAAGGATATGAAGTGGATATCCTCTTTCTGTGGTTTTCCTGTTATTGAGGATCCTCCTCAGTAATCCAATAGGTGAGCAACAGGAATTGTGAATATAGGTATAACCTAGGATTAACATTGTAACCTGCTCTGAATAAAAACATGAAGCTGTACAAGGAATTAATTGTTTTACATTTCATGTTAATCAGATGGCCTGTCTACATTTAATAGGTCAAGTAGCAACTGAGAAAACTCAGAAGTTGAATTAACCTGTGTCCTTTCACAGATTTTCTGACGTTTATGGGTTGTTATACTTAACCTAATCTCTCTTTGGCCTGAAGTCTTCAATTTCAAAAAGTGTTTCTCAAGAGCAAGATCTTTCTTTTTGCTTTCTTGATATAATATATTAACACACAACTTTATTTTCTTGTAGGGTGCTTTGAGTGTTGCATCAAATGCCTGGGAGGTATTCCCTATGCATCTTTGATTGCTACCATCCTGCTGTATGCTGGAGTCGCGCTGTTCTGTGGTTGTGGACATGAAGCACTTTCAGGAACCGTCAACATTCTGCAAACCTACTTTGAGATGACAAGAGCTGCAGGAGATGTTATCGATGTCTTTACCATGTAAGTTACTAGTTTCTTTTAATTGTTTCCTTTTAAAACTGCTGAAAAATTTCTCAGAGGATACAAATTTGACTGAAGAAAATTATGGAAAGAATGATTTGGATAAGTTCAGCAGATGAGGTTTTGACAGAGCTGATATTTTTACTATTTACAAGCAATTTGTAATGCTTTTTAATATCCCATAGTTATAATTTAATTTATTACTAAATATTACCTCATATAATATTGATGAATCTGTTCCATATATGGTTGCTTTTATGTTTTTTATCCTGTCATAATTTCTTTGCTGAAAAGTGTAAAAAAAACCTAACCCCAAACTCTATGCTCTCAATAGATAAAGCAGGAGCATGTAACAAGTAACAGATTAGTTCTGGGAATAAACACAATACAGAAGTAACTGAAGAGTTGTGCAGAACCCTGAAACTTGAAATGTCAAAACTCTATTGCTTCTGGTTTTCCTAGAATTCACCTGGTTTGAAGGTTTCATGCTTTGCTATTCCTGAAAACCTATTTCTGGAAGGCCTTTTTTTGATGAGCATCTCCTTCCCTTTGGTAAATTAATTACATTTAACAAAGTAGTTTACTGTAATCTGAAATTAAATGATGTATTTTCTAATCTCTTTAAAATTGTCTCCTTAAAATATTATTTTCTTAGATATTTGAAATCCAAATCCTTATCTGGCTGCTAATGGTGGTAACCAAAGCTGAGGAATCCTATCCTCAAATTTGTAAACTTTGTCTTTCATCAGTGTTGTTTGGAGAAGTGAAGTGATTTGATTATCCATCAAAACATTGACCTCTTATCATGGATAGTTCCATGATAATGACACTTCAGTGCTTAGCAGACGTCAAAAAGCAAACCTGGGAAAATCATAGAGAAACAGAGGACACACTTATGCCATTGTATAAATCAGTCTTTCATCCATATCATTAGTACTGTGATCAATATTGATGCCCCAAAGAAAGCAAAAAAGGATGGTTAGAGTTATAGAACAGAGGCTATATGGTTAAAAATTGAGTATAGTAGGACTCTTCAGTCTAGAAAGAGGGTGATTAAGAGCTGTTGGGCTAGAGGTCTGTAAATTCACAATGGGATAAGTGCACAAGGTTAGATTGTCTTTCTCTTCCAGTACTGGAAGTTTGAAGTATCAGAGGAAACTAGTAGGCAGCAGGTTCAGAAAGTGATGGTTCTTCAATTGTTGTATAGCAGACCTGTGAAGCTGGTTGCATATTGTGGATGCCAAAAGCTTATATGGATTCAAGGGAGGACTGGATAACCTTGGAAAACAAATCCATTTATGGTTTCTAATGACATACAGACGTACCGAGCTTCAGAAGTCCCAGAAGCTAGAATAGCATTGGGGGTTATCCTGTCAACTTGCCTGCTCTTATATTGTTATATTCATTGTTTGAGATAGGAAAATGGACGAGATATATATTTGATCTGACTTGGTACCACTATTTTCATGATAGCTAGAAACAGAATCTTGAATCTCTTAACTTGTGCAGTGCTACATTACCAGCACCTTTTCCAAAGCTTCTCTGTGAATGTTAGCTGTACTGTTTGTGGAATTAGTAGCCAGAAGGGAGAATGTACCAAATAAGTATGTCACTGCTATACCATATCCAAATTTCTTCTTGGGACCAAGGAATTTAGATGCTCTTGTATAATAATATATTGAGTTGATGGGAAGTATGTGACTTCTGCTTTGCCATTTTGGCTTGTCATTTAGAATAATGGGTCTGACTTGACTTGGCGGCTAAGGTTCATTGTTATCCTGAATGAAAGATCAGTCATTTTATTAGACTCTAACTTATTTTATTAGTCCCTAGGAACCCATTAGTGCAGAACAGCCACAAATCGATGCTTTCTCTCCATAGCAACTTTTCCAGTTTCCCTCTGTCAAATACTTAAGTGAAAATATCATTCAGGAGACATAGTTCAAATGCATAGAATTCACTGGAAATGATTAAGGAACTGTAAAGGTGATTTTTTTTTTTTCTTGGCATTTATTGTTTGGCTTAGTAAGTAGCTTTTTTATTTGTTTGGTTTTTTTTCTTTACTTAACGATATACTAAACCCAATTCTTTCCCTGGCAGACCTACTGGAATCAAAATTTCAGTTTATTCAGTTGTGAAAGATGTCTCTAAACTTATGTCTTAAAGGGAGAAGGAGCAAATATTTTGACTGAAAGCAGATGAGCCATTGCTTTTAACTGGATAAACTGTGTGATTCTGAAAGAAATTTGCACACATTAATTTCCTACCTGCTTAAGTAGGATTACTCTGCTTTTTAAAATAATTTTGTAGGGAGAAGAAATGCTCGATATTTTGTCACAATTATTGATTAACAGTTGGAGGTACAAAAGCCCTATGGTAATTATATTGCTTTGAAAGGCCAAAAAGCGGAAATAAAAAATATGTAAGTAGAAATAAGCAGTGCAGTGCCTACCTTCTTAAAACTATACATGTTGAAATGGAAATAAAACCTAGTTGTTTATTGTCCTGATTAGAAATAATAATAATTTAAAAATAAATAAATCTAGCAGTGTGCCCTATTAAATTATACTTTTTTAAGGTTATTTAAGACATTTGGGCTCTTAATGCTTCTAGTGCTGTGGAGAGTCTCAGGCTGACCTGGAGTCCGTCCTTCTGTGATAAATGTGCTAGGCGGATGCTGCAGTGGAGTGAAGTGTGTCAGATTCTGTTTAATCATGCTTATGGTTTCTGTCTATATTTTTATTAGCACAGTGGATTTCAAATGTCATTCAGAATAAAAATCAATCCCTAACTGAGAGCTACTTATGTGGGTGGTAAGAGATAAGGGATTTTTTTTAACTGTGCCCACAACTGTGTGTGTTCTGAACTCAAATAACACAACTCACAAGCCAGCCTGTATCTTTTATCTTTGTCAATACAGCTACTCATTGCAATTTAAAAGCAGCAGCAGAGGCCTGTAGAGAAAGTAGGGCATAATGAGGGCATAAACAAGATCTGAAATACTCTTTAAGTGCCTAAAATAAAAGCCAAAGTACCTAAATCCAACAAAGCCATTCAGAAATGTCCATATCAGTGTCCCTGAGGGCATCAACACCCCTGACTGTCCCTGCCTGGCCTTCCCTGGACCCTCCCTTCAACCCGCCCAAGGTCCAGGACCCCATTTCAGCCCAGCCTGGGGCTCTCAGTCCCTCACCACAGGCTCAGCCGGCCATGGGGCTGGGGCTGCCCCAGCTGCTCCCTGGCTGCCCTTCTCCCTGGCTGGGGTGCTGGGATGGGCCCTGGCTGCCCTGTGGGGAACCCTCATCCCACATGGTGCCCTGATGCTTGGGGAGAGATGAATGAGTTAAGAACCTGCAATAGGCCTTGAAGTCCCCTTGGAGGGGGGTTCAGCCAAGAGCAGCAGCCCCATGGAACAGAAGAGACGGTCTCAGTGCTGGCCCTGCAGGGTGGACGTGGTCCCTGATTCCAGCTCCCCCAGACTCTTATCTGAGTTCAAATAATATATACCAGCTGCAGTTCATATCTGCTTTGGAAATACTAGTGAATAGCAGATATTCATTATTTTAAAAATGAAGAGCAAGTTTTGCAGCTGGTTTTAAAATTCCTTAAATGCCAGGCAGTTAAATCAATTTTCTCATATTTATAATTTTCTTTCCAAGTTAAAATATGGAATGATCATGGTCAATAACTCTGAAGATATTGGAGACGTCCTGGAGAGAAGCTGGGTGGGGTAGAGATAGTGCTTTTATAGTAAAGGTTTACAGTAAAGAATGCTCTTTTGCTTGCTTGCTTTGAGGGGAAAAAAACAAAATCAAATTTGGCCTGTAATAGGGTGCTAAAAACAATAGTTTCTAAAAAGTAACAATGATTTTTTTTTAAAAGGATTTTTTCTCAAAGTACTGGATTACAGCCTGACTTGAATTGCTTCAGGGTGACACAGGTAACACAGATACTCTAGACACCTGAAAACTAAAATAAATCAAATGTATTCAAATTCCTGAGAACACATACTGTACAGACAGGTATTCCTTATGGATGGAGCATATCTTCAAAAATCACAAAGCTGAATGAGGTAAACTCTTCTCTCTTTACACAGTCATTTCTAAATCCATGAACCTTTAATAAATCAAATGGTTATAAAAAACATTTGGAATTATCAATGAGTGACCTTTTCCTTGCGACTAACCACTAATTGTATTGCTTTCTGAATCACTTTTGTGAAACTTCATTCCCCATAGTACCAGACTTCTTCACTATCAACATTAACACTGCTCTAACAGTAGCCCCCCCCCCCCCCCCCCCAAGTAAAGAAATGCCTGTTTGGGGATTTACTGTACAGAAGTCATAAGCTATTATTTGTGATGTGGATTCCTTCAGTGGAGGTAGAGTAGTTATTTTAGTTTCTTGTGATTCAAAGGGATCCTAAGAAAATAAATATGGTGGTTTAAATTATCCTGAAAACTGCATTTATGGCATTTTAACTGTAAGAAGTGAACAGTTTATGTTGCCTACTTTGTCAGTTTAACAGCTCTGTAGGCTTCACTGAAACTGAGTGATCTGCTTGAGGCACATGTGGTATTCAGTAATTCTTCTAATAACTTAATAAACCACAGTGAATACTATATCTGCAAAGTACTGAGATTTGCTTACTTAATTACTGATTTTGCAAGATTCTGAAGTCAGCAGAAATAGACGTATGATTATCAAACATGTATTGTATGAGCTGGATTTTTATATTTTTCTGGCCTTTGGAACAAATTCCAGATGATTTTTAGGAAATCAGCAGCACAAGGTACATTGGGTATATTTCTCAACAGCATCTTTTCACAGTTCTTTCGCTTTAGTATGCAAGGCCAGTTAGTGCCATCTGTCACATGTTTGTGATATATAGGCCACGAAACAAGGGAATCACGCTCTTAGAGTGGAAAATGAAGAAATCTTCCTGATAGAAACATTAACAACATTTTCCTACTACAGTCAGAGCTAATTCAGGTTGTTGTAAATTTGCTTCCTTTTAAAGGTGCGAAACCAAATAGTAAACTAAGTGAAGTTACAATCTGTAAATCTGTTGTCACTGTCTTCTCTGTTGGGAGGGTCACAGACAGTCTACTGGAGCCAACTTCTTACAGCTAAAAATTTCCTTCCTTTCAAAATGTGAAAGCCTGTGTTTCAGATGCTGTTGTGTCTAAGTTTGATGCTTGCTGATAACCTTTCTGTTAGTCAGTGTATAGTCATTGTTCATTAAAAGACTATTCTTTAGTAATATACATAGGTATGTGCAACTGTTTTCTTTTGAGGGAAAAACAAAAGAGCATGTGTAGAAGCTTTTATATCCCCCCCTCTTAGTGTTTGAAACCAGTGTTTTGAGAGGTAGATAAATGGATGTTATTCTGATCTTCTGCCATTCTTTGTTTTTGTTAGCTTTGCTGCTATCGCAAGTGAAATATTGCTATCACAAGTTAAATATTGCTACCACTAAAAATATTACTGTTATCATTTATATCATTGCACTGATATTACTGGAATACTGTGAGAGGTATTACAATGAGACCTGTAGTAAAAGCAAGCTGATACGAAATACGATATTTATAAATATTTGCATTAGAAAATGTGGGGGTTCTGTTTTAGTCATGTAGTTAGTACGCAATAGTACTAATCTGGTTTTCCTTATACATGTTTGTTCTGTTACAAAAGCTTGGTGTTTTTTAGATTTAAACTTATGTTTTAAACACTATTTGTATTATGGGAAGCAAAACACATAAGGGTCTGTATCAGGACAAGCAATTGCTAACTTACACGGGGCTGCGTCATAGTGTGTCTGGAAACAGCAACCATCCTAAAGAGCCCTGGCAGATGACCCCACTGGTTCTGTAAGGAGAAGATTCACCTGGGCGACAATTCAGCTATCGGAGCCTATGAACAGGAAGAAGAGACAGGAAAGAAGTGGAGGTGGCCACGGTTTGTGTATACCAGACTAGTAGGATGACTGCCTGTGGTTGAAGTCCAGGCTTGTACAGTCATTTGAGGTGTATACTGCCTTTTTGGAGGTGTAGACTGCCTTTTGGTAAGGATTGTTTTCACACTTCTGATTATTTAATAGTATCCAAGTAGTTATTTAAACAATAGTTTACTTTTCCTTTATATAACTAATTAATATATCATCTAGAGAGTATGAGCTAAAGTTTTTAGCTTCATATCTGTAAAATTAGCATGAAAAGGTTATTATAAAATGATAGATTTATATAAAAAATAGTTATTTTTAAAGTATGCCTTCTTAGAAGTATGTTTGGTTTTAGATAATAGATTTTATTGTTGCATTAAGTCAACTCAATACCTCTAAAATATCTGAAAAAAGTTATGTATCTGAAAAAAGTTACAAATATCAGCAAAAAACATTTTATTACAGAATGAATTTCCACCTGAAGACAGGCTGAGAGAATTGGGGTGGTTCAGCCTGGAGAAGAGAAGGCTCCGGGGAGACCTTATAGCAGCCTTCCAGTACCTACAGGGGGTCTATAAGATGGGGAGTGACTTTTTGCAAAGGCATATAGTAATGGGACAAGGGGTGGTGGCTTTAAACTGGAAGAGGGTAGATTTAGATTAGATATAAGGAAGAAATTCTTTACTGTGAGAGTGGTGAGGCACTGGAACAGGTTGCCCAGAGAAGTTGTGGATGCCCCATCCCTGGAAGTGTTCAAGGCCAGGTTGGATGGGGCTTTGAGCAACCTGGTCTAGTGGAAGGTGGCCCTGCCCATGGTAGAGCGGTTGGAACTAGGTGATCTTTAAGGTCCCTTCCAATCCAAACCATTCTACGGTTCTATGAATTTTTTGGTTTTCATCTGTGCAAATACAGTCCACTACCTCTAGGCAGAGAGCTGTATTGTTTAATACTGTGTTAAGCAGCTCTCTTTCTTGGTTGTCTGGAATTTTAGATTGGCTATAATCACTATGTGCCTGTGACTTGAAGCATTTGCAATAGACTTTTCTCAGCAGGTGGATCATCTTCATAGGAAATATCTTTTTCTCTTCTAAATGCCTTTATTTCCTTTTAGTCTTAGTTTACTTTATAAACATGTAAAATGGAAAGCATATATTCCTACATAATAAACATGTTGCTAAATCTTGCTTCACGCGCCATGCAAAACTAAGATAACTGGTCTTTCCACAGAAGATCTGAAAAGGCTAAAATTAACTATTACCATCCCAATCTGGAGTTTTAGTATTAACTTGTCAGTCTTACACAATCAGTATGTACCGTGTGTGACTCCAAGTTTACATTTGTAATAATGAAATACTCACAAATCCCATGATATGCTTTTGCCACATATTTTTACACTTTATTGCTATATAAAGTTGCCTGGGTATTCAGTATCCATAGTGCACAACAGCACCATGTAATTCTGCCAGAAGTCTGCATGTTACTTTGCACTAATTGCAATTTTTTTTTGCCTTCTTCAGGCAAAGAGGGCTCCAGATTTCTTCTGTAATTGGCATCTTTAAAAGTGTTTCTAAGAAAGTAGTTTTCCTACAGGTGAGCAGACAGAAGAAGCCTAGATTATCAGAAACAACTTTCAGAAGCAGCCTCATCCATATGTCATAGTCAGAATTTTGTGGTTTGGACTCGAACATTTCATGATTATTTAAATTCTTATGCTGGATCCTTTCCCGTTCCAAGAAAGTTACAAGATTCATAAGGAGAGATGTGGTTTGCGCTGCTATTGCTCCTCTTCCGTTAGCTTGTGAATTCTCTACTGCCTTTAGAGGTGCTCCACGAAATCTCATCTCAATTGTCCTATTCCTAGGAAGGAAGCAACCGTCAAACTTTCAGAGGGTGAAGATTTAGGGTTGTGTTCCGCATACCTGCAGAGAGTTGTATGCCGCAAATTAATCTGATAAAATCAATGGGTTCTTATGTCACATCAGCTTCTGTTCAGAGTAGAATAACAAAATCTGGCCCTTGCAGAATGTGAGTGTAACTTGCATATTATAGTATGATGATCTCTTCTTTATGTAATCCTAACAGTCTGGCTTTAGTTTTGAGGAAATGATATGTATGATTACATACAAAATTTCTTCCAGAAATACAGAAACAGAAGTTTCTGCTTTATTTTTATTATGTGTTATTTCTACTTCAATAAAAAATACTTTAAAGTCTTTGTTGCTTTTATCCTTTTTCTACTGTTAATCCTTTCTCCTTTTATCATTTCCTGACAAACTTTAATTGAGCATTCTCTACTCCAATTTTTCTTTCCACCTGAAGTCCATAAGTTTAGACTCTGTATTAACCTAATCTCGGAAAAAACCCTCATGGACCTATCCTGACATTTTCTTACTAGTTTCTTTTTTATGTCCTCCACAGTGAGGATATTTCAGTTTCTTTTACCTCATTTATATTGTTACCTGGAGTTTTTTGTCTTACCTTGCAGGTAGTACATGATTATTAAGAAATCCTTCTTTATCCCTGCTGTTTGTATGTTTTCCTTCTGAAGTTTGCCTTTGCTCGTCTCCTCGCTTTGCTAATAATTCCTCTGTGCTTCATGGTACCAACTATCTTCTTTGCTCAAACTGTTTCAGTGAATAATGTCATGAACTTACACCAAGAAATTTTTCCCAGGTGGTTTGCAAGAGAACCTGAGCACTTCTTTTAAAGTTCCATGGGGCATGGCTTCTGCATACCCTAAACAAACCTTCTTGCTTGCAAACATCCTGTTCTATCTTGTCTCTCTTCAAAAAACACATTTGCAAAAGTGTTTCTGCAAGCTTGAGATAGCTTGAGGGGGCAGGCTGCTATCTCAGTCTCTTAACCAGCCTCTTAGGATCAGTCCCTCAGGGGGCAAGAGAATCAGCATGAGGGCCAGCATTGCTGTTTTACAGAGTAACAGATTATTGTGCATTCTAGGTGTGAACATCAACTAGTCAAAGTTCCTTGTGACTGAAAAACAACAACAACAACAACCCCCCCCCCCCCAAAAAACCCCAAACTCTCAAAACTGACCTACCCCAATGGCAGTGATTACATGCATTTCTCATCTTTCTAAATTGCTTATGCCACCTATAAAAAAGGCATTTTTTTAATTAGGAATTGTACTATGATAATCTAAGTAACTTTTTAGTACTTTGATAGCTTTTTAGATAGTATTTTATTTTCCTTATTGGGTTTGTTTTAGCTTGGAAATAGGTATAATTGCCTGAATCTACTTGCATTCAGAGAGTATAGGTCCAGTTTGCTGGCAATTATGTGCTATTCAGCACCTGTAGTATCTGAATGTCGTTATCTATATTGGAGAAGTTATAAATTCAGCAAGACAAATGTGAGGCAGAATTATGAATACTGGAAAACTAGTTCCACAGTAATACCTAGTATTCTGGTGGGCTAGGCCAACCCAAACCTCTGTAACGTTAGGTGTTAATTGCTTATCCAGGCTGAAGTGTACACTTTATTTGACTTAAAAGTTTTTCTGGGCAGCACAAGAATCATGTGTCACAGGGCAAACTAATGTGGTTTTTTTTTGTTGCTGTTAACTGCAAATAAATGTCTGCAATGCATTCCTATATTAACCAGATTAAAGAAAAACATCCCTAGCTAGTATGTAGATTGTTCCAAAGCAATATTAAGTAATTTTGATAGAAAAATATATATTGGTGTGCATTAGCTGAGTACCAGCCTTCAACACTGAGAGTAGAAAGAGTATCATGATTAGACTGAATAGTGTAAATGCTTCAGGGTTCCTACAATTTGCAATTCCTTTTAGGACACAGTAAAATATAAAGGGTCAATCTTAACAGTTCTTCTTGGCTTATTTGTTGGGGTAGTAAATCCATTTATTATGGTGGAGCAATGGTGATTTACTCCAGTGAAGCAACTTGTGCCACAAGTCCAAGACATTGTTACTTCTAGACACAGTTAACAGAAGCTAATTTTGAATATTGAAATACTTTTGAAACAGGATGTAATAATTGTGAGCTCAGTTGTTTGAAGGAGTCTCAACAACCAAAAAATAAGTAATTTGTTATAATACACTTTTTGCACCTGCTACACATGGATATGATCAGTCAACAATTAATCTCATTGCTTGCTGATGTATTTTATTTTTTAATCCTTGAATTTGCCAAAGCACCATGAAAATACACAGTAGGAAATCTGCAACATTGATCTGACTCACTGAGAATGTTTTCACTCACCTCTGACTTGTCTCTGCTGGGTTAGTCTATTCTGTACTCAGCTACAACCTGTTCATTGAGATGTTAGCATTGGTGGCTTCCATCAATAACTTCTGTCAGAGGAAGAAAGTGTTTTCTCTAGAGGTATTTTAATATTCATCTTGTTGGATAGAATCCAGATTCAGATTAATGAGTTAGGAATTCCACTTAATATGGAATAATTAATGTCCCAGCAGCAGAAAAAGAACTAAAAATTGAAATATCAGCTTGATTTAAATCACAAATTGAAAACAGTGATGTTTGTGTTTTTAACATTTCTGAACATAGTGTTGTGAGAAAAAGCAGATCTAGAACCTGTGGACCGTCTACAAGATTAAGACTGTATGCAAAGCATGTTTTAGATTATTCTATTAAAAAAAAGGCTTTTACTAATTTCAAGGTGTTTTTCACAATTAATTTATGTTTAGATAATAATTCAGCTTATCCTATACAGCAACCTAGGTTAATATGTGAAGATTGCATGATCAACACGAATTTGTTAAAATCAGGTTTATCTTAGCAATCTTCATTGACTGCCTTTTAATAGAAATGTCTCATGACTTTAAGTATATCATTATACAATATTGACAGGACTTGTGCATTTAGTGAATGGGTATTCAAGGTTTCTTTTTGTTCTTCTTATTTAGTGTAGCTTTAGACTTCACCTAATGTATATCTTTCCAATCCTGTCAGGAGTACAAAATTTATCTTTATCATTTTGTCTCTTCTTCCTTTGCTCCTTACCCACCTCTTTCCTTCCATTCCAGCCTACACAAGTGTAAACCCTGCTTGTCCTTTTTCTTTGTCCTTGCCCATCTCACCCATTGGCTCATGTTCATCACCCCTTCTGCCATTCCCTTCTACCTCCCTGGTTATTGTCATGCTCTGCCTGCAGCATTTGAGACTTTGCTGATACACAGATGGCAATTAATCTCCCTGAGTTCATCCACAAAGAATCAAATTTTATTTTAAAGAAAGGCAATCTCCATTTCACAAGGCCTATATTTTATTATCTATTATAATTTCATTGGAAAATCAAAGTTTATGTGAAATTTATTAGATGCTGCAGAATAATTTAATACCAACACTATCTTCAAAACTATATATATATATATACACAAAATGTTACTGTTGTAATACATTCTCTTTAAATACAGCACACACTAAATGTAGTTGTATTACAATAGAATTCTATCTAACTTTTAAAGAGGTAGTTGAACGATTGTTTCACAATTTTTGTTTATATTTTTACTCTTTGCATTATACAAGATCCTTTCTCCTTGGAGTAAGCCTGGCTATTCCATCTCATGTAGTCTGATCTTTAGAGATTTTAGTACTTCTCTCTGTAGAGAGTGTATGAGGAAGAAATTGATTTCTATATTTGGCTAGTGTATAGCTATATATATTCTTTCCTTGTGAAAGGAAGGCTTAAGTGAAAGTTATTCCTTTAGTTACACATAAGGCTGAGGAAAAAGCAGAGATCTTTTAGTACACTTTTTGATACAAGCAGCTCAGTGAGAGGCTCAGCACGGATGGTTTAAAGGGCTGTTGCAAGGGCTAAAATAGTCTCTGGACTTCCCAAAAGTCTTAATCTCTTTAGGGCAACGATAGCTTGTAATTTCTACAGCACTGAGCCCACAGAGGTCTGTGAGAGGAGCTGCTGCTGGCGGAACTCCCATGCTTCAGTCACTGGTGGAGGTCACAAGTTTGTAATGTGTATAATGTAGGAGTTGGAAGAGATTTTATGGAATAATCACAAAGTTGCTGCCTGTTTCTTGTAAGTTTATTTTCATCAATAATGACAAGATAGGTTCAAAACATAATTTTCCTGTTAAAGCAGTGTTCCACTGGCCGAATTACTATAAAATTAGGGAAATGGAATTTTTACAATGTAAACAGCAATTATATGTATTAAAATAAATTTCAGCTTTGCATCATCTAATACTGTCTATAGCATCAAATATATTTCACCATTTTTGAATAGTCCATGTATCTATTCCATACAGATGTCAGCTTACCCTAGTTTTCACTAGAGTATGAAAGAAAAAGTGATGTAGAAAAAAGCTGAGAGGGCTTTGTTATCGGAATGCTAGGGAAAAACGTGTCCTGTCTCATTCCCAGAACCCTTCAGTTATCACCTTCTGAAAAAATGCTACGATAAGTGCCAAAAGCATTCATTTATAATACTTCTCCCACCCCCAATCAGGTCATAAGTTTAACTGCATTTTTATGACACTAATGTAAGCTTAAGATGCATTCAGTGAAGTTGTAGACACAGTCATACATCTGAAATATCAACTGTAAACTTGAATCTGACTGAATCTCTTGAAAACAATCCAAACTCAAAGAAATTTTAATGGGTTTTGAGCTTTGCTATTGTACATGTAAAGCATGTATTGAGAGTTATCTTTTGGGTGATGATGAAAAGTGTGATCCTAAAGAAATGTTATCATTAAATATTTCTTTTCATAACAATAAAAGTATTAATCTTTATGTCTTGAGAAACATCCAATTTGGGTAGTTGTTTGGTGCATGTCAAAATTCATCTTGCAGATCCTAATGAATGGGTCTCTGGCTTATTTTTTGTCCTATTTTCTTATGAGGTGTTGCTATCTTGACCTGGAGAATATGACTGGAACTTATTAATGTCTTAAATCTGCATATTACCATTTTCTAAAGAGTTGCACAACTTCTGCTGTGTCATATTGATAAACTGGAAGCTTGCTGTGGCTAGGTTTTTAGAGAAGTCCAAGTAGGAAACATTAAAGCCTGCCGATCCAAGGCAATGATCACTAGGAACGTTTCCAAGTTTAGACAAAACACTTAGAGCAGAGAGGTGCTGTCAAACATCTTTTCACAAACCCTGGTCATGAGAGAACGTTTAGGAGGCAGAGTCTCCTTGAGCCACTGTGGAGCTTCTACACAGTGCTGGGCAGGACAACCACACGACAACCCAGGTAATCTCCTCTGTAATAAATTGAGCATTCTAGGGCTCTGCATGTTATGCTGTAAGCCATCCTTCCATTTCTTGAGCTTTAGGTCTGTGAAATGATGTTTCTAAAGCCTCATTATAGAAGAACACCAGATGATCTGACCTTATTACTTTCATTATAACATGTTTCTGGTTTGAAGTTAGGGATCTCTCTTGAAGACTTTATTATTCTGTTTCAGACACTTTGGAGAATAAGTGGAAAAATAATAATGAAGAGAAGATAGCGCAGATTGGCATTGCAGCTTGAGAACTACTTGTACATGTAGAGAGGTTTATTGAAGATTGTGACAAAATATCTTTTCTATAACCTAAATGCTGGATACAATGTGCTACTCAGGAAATGTGTCAGATTCTTGTTTCCTTTTTCTTTTCTTTTTTTTTCTTTGCCACTTTATTTAAAGGAAAATAAAATGAAAATTAACTGACTTCTAAATTATTCTGACAAGTTGTGCTCTTACACACCTAGATCTATTTTTGCATTTTATTAAATTAAATGGCCCAGTGTTTCTTATATCAATGTTATTTTATTTGAAAGTTCACTCCTGTCCTCAGCTTCGGCTGTCATTATAGCGCATCAGCACTTAAGCTGACTTCAGTGTAGAAACTTTGAGGCTTAGTGGGTCTGATTATCTCACCCTGAAATTTCAGAGTCAGCTTTAAATATTTATGCAGATAAATAATTGTTGCTCTTCCTATACAGGATTGACATCTTCAAGTATGTGATATATGGTGTAGCAGCTGCATTCTTTGTATATGGCATTTTGCTGATGGTGGAGGGATTCTTTACAACCGGTGCCATCAAGGATCTCTATGGGGATTTTAAAATCACCACTTGCGGCAGATGTGTCAGTGCCTGGGTAAGTAGTTAAGAAAGCTTTTGTATTATGACAATTTCAACATGTTTTATATATTTGTAGTGCCTTGTGATGTTTATTTTTTGTTTTCTGTTTCTTTAATATTTTCTGATACTTCAGCTTAGTGGTTAGAAATCACAGCAAAGGAGAATAGAGTGTTAGAAATGTTCTCTGTATTGGTTAATCACTAGGAGCAATTGATTCCACCAGCTGAATGGGAAAGCTTATTCCCTTAGCAACATAAGCTGTTTGGGACAGGACTAAAAGTGTGTAATGCCTTCAGCTCTACTGGGCAAGAAATATTTTTCTTACTAATATTTTCACTGTTATTTTAGACATCTTGCCTGTTCCTCTTTGGGACAAGCTGAGACCCATCACCAGGTTTGGTTTTGTTTCTAATTGGCAAACAGTCCATTATTTACTCCTATGTTATCTCTGCTGTGGAGAGACCACTGACTTATGACACTGGAAAACCTAGATTCAAAAAATTCTGATTTCTACTGGGCCTTAAGTGGAGATTTGTCATACTAAAATTGCTGACTGCTTGAACTGGGATATTTTAAGGTCTCTGTTCAATATCAGGTAAGTAATTAACTTTTTTGGTATTTGACTCTTCTGCATCTAAGGTAAGAGGCCTGGACACTTGGTAGCTGTTGGAGTTGGATAGTTCTGCAAACACCATCAGTATCAACAAATCATATTTTCTGATGGAAAATGAATGATGAAATACAGCCAAGTAGATCTGGGTGTTAAGATGCACTTAATATTATACTATATTTATAATAAATCATATATAAAATAATAGCCAGAGGAGGGTTTCCCATTGTACCCTACTACAAATGTCAATGTTTATTAAACTGGAATACAGACTAAGAACAAATATAGGCAATAGAGAATATCTTCAAGTAACACTAAAGAGTATCAAAACTAGTATTTTGGGTATTCTGACATTTAAGGCTAAACTGAACACAGATAAACTACACATTGGAGATTGGAGAATACAGCATGTATGCCATCCCTACATAGATGTAACATGCTCCACAGTAATGCTGCTTTTTCATCCTTTTTTTCTTTTGTTCCTGCCAAATGTCATTGTATGATTTTGGCACTTCAACTAAGAATTGTTTTAAAGCCTTTAAATAAATATATAAATAAAGACTGCAAACATTTTAAAGAAAGAGCAGTCGTTGCTTAAACCAACACTGCTTTCATCTCCTGGAGAGAAATCTCTAATCTATATTCACTGAGAACCTACTAAGCTAGTTCAAATTCTGTACAGAATAGCAAATATTTCAGAACATTGTTTTTAATTTACAGCTCCCATAAATGCCTGTCCTCAGTATTGCAGCAAAGCAATGCTGCATCCTCCCAGTTTTGATGCCCTTGCAGTATAAACTGTAATGCTGTAGTACGTGTCTAGAAGAAACGAACAGTTAAGCATCTGTTCTATGGTTATTATTAATGATTCATTAAATTAATTCCTTCAGCATTTTACTTTCCTCATCAGTAATTGTAATGTTTGTGTTTTACTTTAAGAAACCTTGTGTTGATATACATTGTGCAGCTAAGGTTAAGGCTGTATATTGTTTATGATTACAGTTAAAATAAACCATCAATTATTTTGAGTTAAATGCATTGTTGTTATTATTCTTGAAGTTAGTGGAAGTTTTTTCTTTTCCCTGGAAACAAAAAAAGTCTGCAGTTTGATTGCTTGTCTTATTCTGATGATATATCAGTAAGATTGCTATAAAAATGTCTGGAGCTATTTTGGGTTATTATTCTGGCTTTTGCTTATGTGCTTTAGAGGTTTGAGACCAAGACAGAATATACAGCATTTTTGTCAATTAAAACTTGATACACTTTTTGACTAGGTTTATTTTTATTATCTCGTATTTAAAATTCTTAAGGGTGAATAACAGATTACATTTAAAAAAAAACATTTGGAATTAGAAAATACTTCAGTCTAGCAGTGATATGTTTATAATTTATTCAGTTCTTTAAATCATGCAATGATATGAAGGAATAAGTTCTAAGTAAGTACAACAAAAAGATGACTGGAGAGGTAAATCAAACCTAATCAGTATCCTTGTATATCAAGCCCAGTTTGTTCTATTGCTATGCAAATTTGCTGTAATAATTTTTGTTATGTACAGTTGCCAAAATGAGATAATGCTATTGGAGAGGATTGGCAGATACTACATGTTGCAAGAAAGCTTCCTTGTATAAAATTTTGAGATAGCAGTTTTGTAAATATTAAAATCTAAGCTGTCAAAGAATAAACAGTTTCTTTTAGCAATATCTTAATACTAACAGAAATGTACACACAGGATATTTGTTGTTTTGAAGAATTACTTCTCATTAATATTTTGCACAAGCATATGTATTATGTCTGACTAAACCTATTAGGAAAATGGAGGAAAAAATCAACAAAAAATTTCAAGGAGGAGAAGCTTGTTTTAACTTTGTATGGACAAGCTATATTTCTCACTGGAAATCTGAAAAGTAACATCCTTTTTTTCTTTTTTATCAAAATGTTCTTTGAAAAGCAGGCTTCTAAGAGCTCTGAAAACCAACATCTACAGAAACTTTTCATGTGCCCGTCCTGACCTCCCTCCTTCCCTGTAACTGGCTCACTTTCTAGCTTTACATGGGCAAAAGGAATCTTTTTTGCCTGAAGTAATGGAAAAAGAAATAGCTCAGCCTAACCTTTCCAGTGCTTGTATAGTTGATTAATCAGCCTACATGAGCATTCAGACGCTTAGCATCCAAGTCATGCCAGTGCTGCTGTGGAGTGTACCCTCTCAGATCTGAGAGAGGGCTTGTGAAAGTGACAGCGAGGAGTCTCATTGGCAGCGTTTTCAGAATTAATTTTCTGGGAAAAGTAAAACAAAAGCTATATAACAATGCCAGTCACATTCAAGGAGGGATGGATGTGGTTTTTGTCTTCATTTTTCAATGCCTGAACATGCTTTTAGAGAATTAAATAAACAGTTATATATAATGGTGCTGCAGCATGATTAGTGAAGAATGGGAGACAGGCCTGAAGCCAACTGTGACACCATATATTTGTGATTTAATACCCTTCCTATTTATATTCAGCTAGCTTGATCATGGAAAGCCTCATTTATACCTTGTTTTAGAACGTCTGCTTACAGAGTCAACAAAAAATTGAAGAAACAAACACAAATGAGGCTTTTTTCCTCATTTTATGCTATGAAATGGGAAAGCAGTTCTTTTTATTTCATCAGAAAACTTTGGATAAAGATTTCATCCTGGCAGTTGTATTTCTATTTCTTTGTATCTTACCTTTTACAAGAGACATGTTAAGGCTCTAGAGAAACATGTTTTATATTCCCAGGTGCACTGACTAATATATCTTCTGTATCTTTAGTATTTAGGAATCTTTTATTTTAGGGAGCAAAAGGGATTTTTCTGCCTTAGAAAATTATTTTGGCTACCTGAATACCTATGTGCTATTTGACCCATGCTTCCTGCGTGCTTAAACTAAAACTTGAACCTTCCAAAATATTTCCAGATTTTATTTTGCAAGAAAAACCAGGGAAGTTTCACAAATGTTTTGAAAAACCATCTGTAAAGGATGAACTTGTCACTTCATCTTGCCCTTACCAGACCAGTTATTCTAGAGGCAGTGAAACTGCATCATATTGACATTTGATTCTTTGTGTAACAGGAGTTCACTGCAGGCTCAGCTGGCTTTCCCACCCAGAACAGATGCATCATTTATGAATGCTAGAAATGAAGCTCTCATTTCTGAAAATCAGATACCATATCTGGATATTCTGGTGGCAAAATGCTGAGCTGACAGACAGAGAGGCCTTCCTTCTGATTGAATACTGCTGTATCGGAGGAATGCAGAATACTCCATGCCACTGCTTCTTCATTTATGAGAAGTAAAGGACCTTCTCTCCAACACAGCAGATGTACTTATGGGTCTAGAATTCGTTAATCCAATCTTAAATAAGGAAAGCCTCTAACAAAACTCTTGTCCCTATACATGTTAAGTAGTGAAAGCCATAAGTAGTTTCAGACACTGACATGGGAAATGGGGAAGGTGACATTCATATGGTGGTCTGACCTTTCAGACTGCATAGTTAAAAACCAGAATCATGAATTATCACCACAAATGACCCAGAAGCTGATGGAGAAGTTAATTTCAGAGGGATTACATTGTGACACAGATGTATCCCACCTAACTAGGAATGTCACTAAGATTGCCAAGAGAAGGGCCTATGCTCCTTCAGTAGTTAGAGGAGAGAGAGGGTTAGAGACTTCCTCAAATGAGCTGAATTTTTCTGCAAGTGACTGTCTTATTTTCTGCAAAGAGAATAACCCTCAAGTCTTTTAAGTTAAGTCCTTTATATTAAGCACTTCAGTCAACTGTCTAAATTTAGTAGGATGCACCCTGCTTGGCCCCTTTAATTGGAGTTTAGGTGAATAACATTTGTGATCTAAACACTGCTGGAGTTAAGTAAATAAAATAAGTTTCTGGAAGTCATCTTATCTCTGGATACTAAACCAGTGTTTGAATTTTTTGAGAGGATTGGGTTCCTTGTAATCTTCTGTGCTTGTTCTTGAAATAGGAAGGACAAGCCCTAGCAATACTTCAGAACTCAGCTGAGTGGTTAAGAGAATCTCTTCTCTTTATGCCATTACCCTCCCAACTACATTGTTAATATACACACAGTTTCTTGAAGTGAAAGAAGAATGCAAGTTGTTTTGGTTTTTTTTATTTTTTATACTTCTAGAAATCTTTTGCAGTGAGCTCAGAAATTATTTTGTTATATATTTCTAGATGCTGACTGTACTTTTGGTCTGTCTTATTTCTTTAATCTTTCCAGGTTGTTTTGTTTTTCTTTATTTTATACTTCCAGATTTTCTCACTCAGGGATGTCACACTTAAGAAAGTCATTCTTTTGACTGATCATTCCTCTTCTCGCATAACTTACCATGTGTTTTATACGCAGCCCTTTTGTTGACTGCAGTGTTCATTGCTTCCTTTAATAGAGGAGTGTACCAAACATTATAATATGCCTTGCCAGTAGCTTCTCAGCTTTTCTTGGTCTTGCTGCTCACTGACAGAATTTTTATTATTGGTGATAAACTGGACAAAATGTTTTTGCTTCAGATTGTGCTGTAAGTGTGTCTTTCACATTGACGACAGATTTTTTCCTTGGCATGTAAGCTCGGTTAATAAGTAGGTTTTTTAATGAAACTATTTTCTGAAAATGTGCTGTCATAAGTTTCCAAAGTGTGCTTGACTGTGGTAGCTGTTACACTTTCTCCATGGACTTTACCTTTCTATTATGAACCATCATAAATTGTT
Organism: Haliaeetus leucocephalus; assembly: GCF_000737465.1. Lineage (NCBI taxonomy): Eukaryota > Metazoa > Chordata > Aves > Accipitriformes > Accipitridae > Haliaeetus > Haliaeetus leucocephalus. Next base: position 2,990,170 of record NW_010972720.1, on the reverse strand, counting down.
CAAGATGATAGCTTTATTTTCCCCTAGGTTCAGATAATCCTTCTCAGTTTTAACTTGAATGCTCATCAGATGATCACCATTTTCCCTGAACCTTGTTCTCACCTGGCTGCCTTATTCTTTTTCACTGCATCTAGACATCTTACTCTTTTTATAGTTGTTTAAGCCTGTGAATGTCAGTGACATTATCATAAATTCACAATTTTATGGTCAAAGATGTGTCCTTTACCAACTCCCAATGCTTTCTAGCCTGCTTGTTTTTCAGTTCTCCCACTTAAAGTTACTATCCCCCAAACCCACAGAAACCATATACAGCTTTTTGTTCTTCTTATAAACTGCATCTTCCTATTGATGTCTTATATCTTCATAGTTACCATTGTAAATGTTTTTTGGTATTACTTGCCCAGGACAAAGGAGGGAAACTTGTAAATTTATCCCTTCACTGCTCGTATCCTTTTATTTGCATATGATGATTAGCATTCAAGTTAAGCTGGTCAGATTTAGCAAACCAGAGTATCAATGCTTCTTTTAGCTGAAGAGCTTTAACATTTAAGGTCACATTTTTAGAATCCCCTGGCTGTTTAGAAGCCATGTTATTGACCTTCACTCCTTGGCAAGACAGCAAATGAGAAAGGAAAGTCCCTACCCCTTGATTCTCTCATAGGCTTTTCAAGCCCCATTAAGAAGAAATCAGGAAAGAACACATGTTCTTGTTTTTGATAGCCAAGCATTCATTTTGATTGACACATCTGTTTAGAGAAGTTATAAGAGTATTATTTCTGCTTTCTAGTTTAAGCTTCACTGTCTTGTTCCCGAGTATAGACCATACAAACTTCCTGAACAAAAATTGTGCTCTTGGCAATGCGAAAAATGTAAACAATCTGTATAGTGCAGTCTTTTCCCAGATGGGTGCTATCTTTTTCTGTGTATAGAAAAATTGTCATCACTAAAAACCATTAGAGTATGGATCAGGATTTTATAAATAGGTTATCAGCAATTTGGAGGCAAAATACCTGGAAAATTTACTACTGGAACCTGTCTACATTGGCAGGGAGTGGGTCATGATGGAACTGATTGTTTTTCATATTTTATGTCTTTGAATTGAATAGTTACATGGCATGAACACAGTCTGAAGAACCCATGAAGCAGCAGTATTTAATGAAGATAGCTACTCAATTTTTTAAAAAAGTAGTTTTAAAACCAGATTATTTGTCTGTAATCATGTTTAAATACAAACCCAATAGCTTAGCTATATTCCCTGAGAGTACCTCAAAGTGTTAGAAACACCACCAAAAAGAAAAACAAAAGGAAAGGAAAAACTTTGAGAATGTGAAAATATAAGCATATACATTTTGAGAAAAAGTAATTCCTGTCTGGAAGATTGTAAAATTAAATAGGAAATTCTGCTGCTCTTAAATGGCAGATAATATCCAATGCTCTCTGTAGGACTTCAGAAGCCTGTTGGACTACAAAAATTGTCTTGCCTGAAGGACATATAAAATAATTAATGCTAACAACTTTAAGCAGCACAGTGCTACAAAACCATACACATCCTAAAGAAGATTCAGAAATTAAAAAAAAAAAAAATTAGTATAATTGGTTTATAAGGAAGTACCAAAAAGATAAATTATAAAATCTTCAGGCAGAACCTAGTCTTGCATCAATGCAAAGCCATCTTCTTCAAATGGAGTATGTTCTGATACTGGATTTGGTTACAAAGCAGTTTCTAAAAATGAATCAATTTGTTAGAGGATCTCCTTTTTGTGTTTCTGATGCAGCTGTGGAAATCTCCTCCCCCACTGCTACCAGTAAATCAATTCAGAGTAAATCAGAAAGTAAACCAGCTTTTTGTAGGTATCTAAATAGTTACAAAGCAATTGACATCATGCGTAGAATATTTCAACCTTGAAATACACATTTAAAGGAAATTTTAGAAAAATGTGTGTGTGGATGAAAAGCAGAAAGTAACAGTGAGAACTGTTTTTATTTTTTCAAAATCAGTTTTTCATCCATCTAAAATGTCTGTAGAAGAAAATGTTTAAAAAACCCCAAACAAAACAGTTCCATAAAACGGATGCTTCAAAATTTAAAATTTCAGGGATTTAATAATTTTCTGGTAATAGTTTTTAACAATCTAAGGAATATCACATTAGCTGGTATTTAGTATATGGATGAATTGCAATTAGGCAAACCTGAGAAGTCTGTCCCACTATGAAGAGACATTTGGACCAATATTGGCTTTTTTTTTTTTCCTCTTGAAGCAGTTGACTTGAATGCAAGCCAAGAAGAATCAACCATGTGACAGTAATAGCATAGCATGAAATGTATCCATGTTTCAACAAGACTCTTGGAGCCGTGCCTGGCAATATAATATGTCAGAGAGAGAGATAGGATGAACATGTTTTGCAGAGGCAATAATACATGTCCAACAAGTGATTGTTAGCAATGAGAGTGATATTTTAGACCAAGTGGAAAAGGCTTTGTAAGTGTATATTTTCTGTGATTTATAGTGCATTTAGTGGTAATATCAGAATATCAGTCTCTTTCTTCCAGCAGCATTATATGTAAAATGAGATAAGTTGAAATACTTTTGCTTCATCTTTTACTTCTGTTCAGGATTGAGGCATGAATGTAGGAGATGCTCGTTAGCATAGAAACGAGAACATTAGAGGAGGGCATTTGGTTGTGAGCTACTTAACAGTCCTTCATAAACATATTTAGATTTCATACTATGTGTAAGAAGAGGGTGTATGGATACAAAGAGAGGTTGGCCAGGGTGGCAAAGGATGGTCTGTAACATATTAAGCATTGATATATCAATGACTTTAAAGACATCTGTGTAATTTTTCAATTTCTGATTTATTTAGATTTAAACAATTGGCAACTGCAATTAATAATTTAAAAGGAATATGTAAATGTGTTTATGCAGAATGTGCGCAGGATAAGGAGATGGTAGCATTAACTCAGAGGAATTTCTCCTAGGAAAAATGGACAAGACTGAGGCAGAAGGCCCGAAAGCCAAAGGTCATTTATTAAATTAAAGCTGGGCAAAGTGCTAAAGCTAAAATAAGTTTTATTAGTATTGAAGTCTAATCTATAGACGATTGAAAGTGAATGTGACATTAGAGAGACAGGGCAGTTGAGGAAGAAATTGAAAAGATCTTCCTGTTCATGTTTCTGACTTGCCATCAAATGACACACAGGTCCTTGTTCTGATGTGTGATTGGGAAACTGCCCCCAGAACCAGGACTACACAATGCACTGCAGAGGTCAGGTGCCTCTCAGTATTCCAGTTAGAGACAGCCAGGCTAACCCTGGGCTCATCTTCAGGTGATGTCCTGCCCTGACAGGGTTTCATAGTGAATCGTAATAGTGAATTATGAATGCAATAGTGAATCCTGCCTTTTGGCAGGATGGAGGTATGTGGTCTCTGTAGATGCAGTTTTGATCTCTGGCAAAAACTGTCAAAGAGAGTTTTTGAGACTGTGAAGAAGTTTGGAAGGAACCTCTTCGATCGTGAAGCTGAAAGTAAATAATGAAGTTTTGTGTGTGTGTCACAGAATAATAAATCTAAATGAGATATAAACACAGCAAGGTGTATGTCTTTTATAACTCTTTGAGTTGAGAGCTCATGTCAGGGAGTTCATATAAAATAAGTATATGAGTAAATTGAGAGGAAGTATAAATGTAAGTGCTGAATGGTTTGGAACAAAGATAAAATTACGTGGCAACATGAGGTTTCTGGAGTTAAGTTTTATTCAGGCACTTCTGAATTTGTTGCTATTTTTCTATATATATATTTTTTTTTTTTTAGTAAGCAGCAGTGGCCTCATACAATAAAATGGCTGGGGTTTACTTTGTTTCCATTTCAATCCATCTCTCTGTAGTAACAGTACCTTTCAGATATGATTTCACTGCCTCTGTCCCTAGGGTCACTGAAGCAATCATACAATGTTTCTTCAGGGGTAATAAAATATTTATAACAAAACTAAAACAAGAACAGTGTTTGAGATTCAATGAAAGTGCTTTCATGGGACAAGTACCCATAAATTTTAAAAAGAAAGCAGTACCTGTGATCTTGATCTTATTAAAATAGATAGGATTTGGGTAATGTTTTCAGTGGAAACAGGATTTCAGCCAGCTGTGACCACTATGAAAGCTGTTGTGCTGTATACGTACCATGTCAGAACATGCTCTGAAATCTCTACGTCCTGACATTGATCTGTGCAACAGATTTTATAAAAAAATCTTTCCAGAAGGGTTGATGGTTTGCTTACTTTGATGATTTGTGATTCAGGAAAGCCATTACTGGCAATGAAAAGCTTATAAAATCTGGCGAGAGAGTTTTACCAGCCATGGTGTTGGTACAAGAAATTAACTGCTACAAAGGTTAAAGATTTGTTTTGTTCAAATAATTATTTCCTTTAGCTATTCTTTCCTACAGTGAACTGAGTATTGATTAGTGAACTTTTATCTTCATGATTTGGTAGATGAATTTCACTATCACTTCCAGTTTGGTTTGGATTTATGTGTTTGACTTCTTACAGTGAAAATTGAACTGATCAGAGAAAGTAATTTTCACTACCAACGCAATACATAGCATACTAAAGAACGAACTGTGATACCTCTTTAAGATGCTGTACTGCTAGTTCATAAATCTTTGGCTTGTCACGTAGCAGAATGGTACTTCAAAGGAGAAAGATCCCTTTGAATCTCAGGAGACTGAGTTCTGAATTTAATTCCTGGAGTGAATAGGCTCCTTAAGCATTTCTTGTAAGGTCTCTAGAGCAAAGAGGGAAGATTGTAATAGCAGATAAAATTATCTAAAAAAATACTTTAGTCCTTCACCTGTGGTTTAAAAAAAATAATTCACAATTTCATTCCGTTATAACAAGAATTTATAAGCTAACACCTCCTATTGCTAGAAACTAAAAACTTGTTGTGCAAGGTTAACCTTTTGCTTTTTACTGCCCCTACAGCAGAAAGTATATTAATGCCCAGATCACTTTTTTGTGATTTGCTTCACTGATACCAGTGATAGCAGCTTCCAGGGATAACTCATAACTACCAAGTGATTTAACATTAAGTTTTGCATTTTAGTTATTTTTACATGAAACAAGTGAATTTTCTCTATTCCACCCCCCCCTCTTCTTGGTGTTATAACATGAATTTGGGCATATCATTGGCCACTGGCTCTTCAGTCAAAAGTGACTGAAAGAGGAAAAATAAAGTTCTTCCTTTTCTAAAATATGTTTTTAAAATGAAATCGGCATTTGATTCACTTTTTCTGAGATATTCAATGAAACAGATTCATGTTTTTAAAAGAGAATCCCATCCATAAACAAGCAGTCAATTCTCTCTAAGAAAGCAGCTCTTGTGACTCCCAGCAGCTATCATCTGACAGGTTTCTCCTGCTGTTATTCTATGCCTAAGGCAGATTTTTTTAGAGCCTAATAAGCTCTGTTTTTAACCCTCTTGCTATACCAATGCTTTGTATTATCTTAGTACAGAGTTTTAAGCAAGCTTCTTAAGCAAACAAGGCTACAGAGAGTTTCATCCCTACTACATATCAGAAAAATAAAAAGATATTAAATAGGAATTGTAATGCTCACAGTAAGGCTGATCTTTTTCCTCCATTTGGTGGTAATCACAGAATAGGAAGATTCCTGAATCTGTGTGGAGCCCAGTCTTAAAAACAGTTACGACAGTTCAATAATATAACTAATATAAAAGATTTAGTTCTCCATTAAATCATTATGCATGTACTACACTGAGAGATGTACTAAATTTATTAAATATTTAGTTCAGAAATTCTAGAAAAATGTTCAAAAATAAGGCCTCAGACTTACCTGTTTTTGGCAAACTCACGGAATATAAGCTAGGAGGCTCATTTTACTTTTAAAATACTTCTAGAATATACTAAACTGAGAATTTAAAGGCTGTTCTGAGAACACACAGAGAGCCTGCTTTCTTATTTCTTGCTCCTGCTTTAGAAAATTTGAGTACAACTCTTTAGCTTGATAGTAAATTAAGATCAGACATAGCATTTTAGTTGGGAATTCATAGCCCTGAAGTGAATCCACATTTCCAAGTAATTTTCCAAGTAATTATTTGTAAATGAGTGCCTGGGGTTGAACCAGATGTTGTCTCATTAGCTTTAACACTGTAATATGGAGAGAAAAAAAAGGAAAACAATAAAGGAACAATCATGAAAAAATAAATGGAGTGTGTACAGAACAGTATTTACTTGTATTGACTATTTTCTCTGCAATAGGTGGCATAGAATTTCCATTATATAAAGCAACTGATGCACAGATAAGTCTACTGTAACATTCAAGGTTGTATATTTATTATAGACTTTGCTATCACTTTCTCTATTTTTTCAGTTGGTTTTCTAGTAAGTGTGGGTTTGGGAAAATTTGGAAAGGAAGACAGCCATTCGCTGCATGAATACATTTTCAAAAATCTTTAAACATAAATTAGATACATCAATTTCCCCTTTAAACTAGTTTGGTGTTAAGGGAAAAGTTAAAATGGTTCATAACTTACAAACCGGCAGGAAAAGCTGAAGTGTTGAGTACTAAATAAAGAAAAGGATAGAAAGCAGATACCCAAATTATTAAGCAGAAAACTTTGATTCCTTTTTCCACTTTATCTTTTACTTTCCTGCATCCTTCTGGTAATTTTTTTTAGTGCTATAAATTCTCCAGCTTTTCAAACTACTGCTGAAAGTCTTATCTACCTAGGGACAATCAGGAAAATTAATCTGAATTGAATTTTAAACTGGATTAATTAAACTACATTAAATCCCTATGTAAATACACTTTCTCAGAATTAAAATGGCTTTTATTTAATATTCTTTGGAAGTGAATTAAAGTAAATCAAATTAAGGTCTCTTTAATATTGCTTAAGAATGTCCATCCCATAACTTCAAAGTAATAAAACTAGCTCACCTAAATTCAAACCTTTTGTTGTTTTGGATTGCTCTTCCTGATGAGGTCCACATGGACAAGACACCCCTCTAACAATTTTTACTACCATTTACAACCCTTTTGAGTCTGACCTTATTTGATTTCCATAACTAAAATCTGTATTTATATTAGGCTTTTTTTCCTTTATCACATGATGTGAAAGATCTTACATTAAAAAAGAACTAGAAAATGTCTTCCGTTTTCTCCTTATTTATTCTTTAAGGTTTAATTTTAAGCAGATTGTGGACCAGCTTATTCAGCTTTCAAAAATAGCTCTTATTTCTTATTCTCAGAGTCAATGTTCTTCTGTGGTAAGCAGCTAGAAAAATGTTAGTGTGCTGATTTTTTTTTGTTTCAGTAATGTGTTTAGATTCATCAGCATTTCTGAAGCCATCAAATCTTGGGGCTATTTGGATTCAACATTTAGAGGCTGACTTATCTTCCACATTTAACCATGTAGCATCTTCATATCCTTTGCATAGCATAAAATGAAAAGGTAATTTGTTATTGATGAATGTGTCTGCTAGTTGTCTCAGGTTAGCAGCAGAGTAGTAATGTAGCATGCCTACGTGGTTGCAGAAGCTGGGTGTGCCAGCATAACTACTAGCCCTAAGGGCAAGTAGAGTTCAATGCCTCCTACAATCAGCTTGCTATACTCTTGAGGCTCATGGATAAAAAAAGAAAATGTGTAGCCTTTGGAGCACATATGTTGCAAAGCATGTAATTTAATGCATTCCTTATTAACAGAGGTAAGCACCCTAGTTTGTTCTGAATGACTAATTCCCTTGTATGTAACCCCAAGTATGTCTAAATACAGTAACAAAATGGCAAATATATTGTCTCATTGGTTCAATGCAAAATGGATTTGCCAGTGAGATTCTGTGGCAGCCATTGATAATGACTCATTTTTGTTAAGGCCCAGATTTTAAAAGCAAAAGCAAGCAAAGCCTATAGTATTTAATTCTAATTTTTTACATCATGATTGGTAGTGGAAAAAACAACCATGTGGCCTTTTGCCTTAACTATGGAGTAATGGTGATGGGAGAGAGGGAGAGACAGGCTTCACAAAACACGCAGCTGTCTGTACTTCAGATGTGGTGCTTTGCATCAATCACAGGCCCAAGAGTGACAGGAATGTGGAGTAAGCTTGCACTTCTGGAAGCATAACTGCTTGTTCTTCAGAAACACGTTAGTGCTCTGTCACTCACTTTGACCAGATCACGAACTGATTACCAGACCAAAACTGTAGTTTAAATAAGGACAGAAACAGACAAAACCAGTCAGAAACGCATTTGTTACTTCTCTGTGGTTCCTTTTTTGCAAAGGAGTATCAGTTAAGTTCTGACTTACCACTGGTTTTGTTTTTCCCTCTTTTACTGCAGTTTATTATGCTGACATACATCTTTATGTTGGCCTGGCTTGGCGTTACAGCTTTCACTTCTCTGCCTGTTTACATGTACTTCAATCTGTGGACCATTTGCCGAAATGCCACCGTAGTGGATGGAGCTAATCTCTGCTTGGATCTTCGCCAGTATGGTATGTGAATGAAAAGCACTAAATATAAAGCAAAATGTCACAAAAGAAAGCATCACTTTGCTTTGCTTCCGTGTATCTGAAGTGAACTGTTTCACTTCAGATTTGTTTCTGAAAACAATTCCAGAATTGTTTCTTAAACAATTGTTACGTATCTCTTTCTATCCTTTTACCCTCTAGTCAAGGCAGTATATTAGAGATGCACTGCATTTCCAGGCCTGACAAAATTGAATCAACATTGTCCATCTTCCCAGAGTACTGAGAATTTGGCTCGGAGCTTCTGTTTAGCTGCTTCTTTTGGAATAGCTGGAACTTGTCTAAAATGCTTAATTAGTCCTTTATCTGGAGAATTGACTCTTTAAGCTTGTGGTAGGACACTAATTTGGAGATGTGAGATCCTAGGTTATCATCTGTCTCTGCAGAGGTGAATTGGGACAGGACAAGATTCATTGCTTGCAAAAATTTTGATGGCAGTACAAATGGTAACACTCTAAGAGGCTGGTGGACAGAGAGAGCAAGGCTAAAGCCTGAACTGTGGAGGTTAGAATAAAGTGGGGATATACACATACATGTGTTTTGAGGGGATGGGAAACTTGGACAAAAGGTGGTTTGGAATCTTAAAAAGTTTGAGAATTCTTGCTTTGGTGATGATAATTCAATTCCTTTCTGCCACAAGACTGATTTGAATCTAGATATCCTGGCCTTAATGGTTTCTCAGCCCACAGAGCTTTGGGTAATCATACTCTTGTCAGGCAGTTCCTTAAGTCTTTCTTTTGTTGCCTTGGCCTAATATAAAATAGCAGTATATTTTTAATTGTGATTTTGAGATATAAAAAATGCTGTATTGCTTAGGAATGAAACGGTTGGTTCATATTAAACATTTGACTTAACCTGAAACAAAATATTTCACATTATTGTTTTCATGAGGGGGGAAAAAAACCCACCTTTTTTTAGTTTATGGATTCACAACCCCCCCGCCCCAGCATGACGAGTGAGTTGAGAAAGCAATTATCTGTACAGATTTCATCAAGAGTATTAATTCTTTTTCTATGACCTTTTATTTTGCTAATATTAATGCCTATTTTTTGTTATTAATTCTATTTAAAATGTGCATAGAACACTAACATATAAAATGTGTATTCTGTGAATGTACCTGTTTCCTGTAAATTCAGCGTAAAACCCACTGATTACTAATAGGAAAGAACAGTGCCATTTTTCATGATAACTGAGTTACAGCAGTTTTCTTCAAGCTAGTCTTTGATTTAGTATCTTGACATTAGCTAAAGGAAACAATGTAGCAGGTTCTAGTTATTCTTGCTGATAGAGAAACTATTATTACAATGAAGTATACATTTGAGTAATGCTTTTGTGTAACTTGTAAAAGAAGCTTTGTACCAGATCAACATGTCTGAAAACAACGTACAGCACATTTCTCCACATGAGGGTAGGGAATGTTTGTGAACAACATGATAAAAGTATATACTGTTTGCAAATAATTTTTCTTGTGTTTTGATTGCTCAAAATCTGGAATGAAGGTATTTTCAAAAATGGCTGAAAAATTATTACCTGCATGTTTCCTACTAGGGCTTTTACTAAACAGATGATGTGTTAGTTTTGTGATGGCTGAAATGATCATAGAATCGTGGAATGGTTTGGATTGGAAAGGACTTTAAAGATCATCTAGTTCCAACCGCTCTACCATGGGCAGGGCCACCTTCCACTAGGCCAGGTTGCTCAAAGCCCCATCCAACCTGGCCTTGAACACTTCCAGGGATGGGGCATCCACAACTTCTCTGGGCAACCTGTTCCAGTGCCTCACCACTCTCACAGTAAAGAATTTCTTCCTTATATCTAATCTAAATCTACCCTCTTCCAGTTTAAAGCCACCACCCCTTGTCCCATTACTACATGCCTTTGCAAAAAGTCACTCCCCATCTTATAGACCCCCTGTAGGTACTGGAAGGCTGCTATAAGGTCTCCCCAGAGCCTTCTCTTCTCCAGGCTGAACAACTCCAACTCTCAGCCTCTCCTCATATGGGAGGTGCTCCAGCCCCTTGATCATCAACAAAAACCTGATTTTCCTGTTAAAAACAGTTCTGCAAAGCAGCCAAGAATGTGTATTTCTTAGCTCTTCTGGCTCATATGAAGTAATATGCTATGTACTAGGAATACTAAATGCTGTGAATATCTATTCTGCTCCAGGTATTGTAACTATTGGAGAGGAAAAGAAGGTTTGCACCACTTCAGAAAGTTTCATCAAGATGTGTGACTCTAATGAGGTGAATAAATGTGATAATATTTTTGGCAAATCCGTAATATATGTTATAGTTGGAAGTAAATGATGTGTGTTTTCTTCTTACTCTTTATGTTCTAATTCTAGCTATGGTGATGAAATAAAATCCCAGTGGAAAATACAGTCAGGAAGTACCTTTCCTAGTCTTTTACTGCATACCAAATTTAGTCAGTGCAATTTCTCCAGCCATTTGTTTTCTAAATACACTTGTATTTTATTTTTTCAAGAATTCCATTGTCATATATTTTTAGTGAGATGTTTTTGAAAGCTAATGCATCTGGTGTGCAATGAGTAGGTCTATATAATGAATCACTGTTTGAAGATCGTATGATTACTGTTGTGACAGGAGAGTAAAGACTTCAAATGGATTTGACCAAATCTTGCAGTGTGTTAGGATAATAATTGCTAGTACATTTTTCTTTGTAGTTTTTCCCTTAGGCAAAGGCCACCTATTTCAGTGCAGCTGAGGCTTCTGATTTGGTTTTTAAACAATCAGGGATGAAGACAGGATGAACAAATTTACATCTATCTAACAAGAAAAGAGGCTAAAATTTTGATCCCTCTGAAGTCAGACGGTGCTTTGCTAAATGTGTCACTGGGTCTTCCTATGTTTGAATAAATCCTTTTAGAGTGAAGGTACACAATCTGCCTTCATACCAAAACCATCTAAGAAACTGCAACCCTTGCTGTGCAGTCAACACTCAGTGGCTGCTGTGTAAACCAGATCACTGAAATTAAAAACAAATGTAATCATTTGGTTTGGGGTGGGTTGAGGAAGGTGGTTAACTTGGATTATTTAAGTAACCTGGTTTATATTATATCACTATGAACAAATTTTATTGGCAAATTTGGGAGGGAAGTAAATCAATATATGAGGATGGAAAGCTACAGCTAATGAAAGGAAACGGGGTTTTCTTAGGCTGTCTCTGCCACTAGAGAAATGACCACAAACAATTGTAGATCTGGTAAAGTAGTATTGCAACTAAAAAAAAAAAAAAAAAGAAAAAAAAGAAAAAAAGCGCTGGATAGTTTATTTTTAAATAATTTGCTTTGTTAATATTTTATGATTTAAATACAATGTTTTTAAATAGAAGTATGCTTCATCCCTGATATGAGTATTGTAACAAAACCAGCACAAGCACAATGTCACATAGTGATGTCAGTCTTTTGGAAAAAGTATTAGTAATTACTTTTGTAGAAGGGTGGCACCAGGGATGTAATTATTTGCTCTATGTTATTCTGACTTTTCATTCAGTTTCTGTTTAGTGTACCACCATGAAAGTCCTTTTCTTTGTCCCCCTTTGCAGCTAAACATGACATTCCACTTGTTCATTGTGGCACTTGCTGGAGCTGGAGCAGCAGTCATTGCTATGGTAAGCTACCCAACACTCTGTACTTCCATCATCATCTGAATCGCTAATGCCTTCTGGTTTTTACTTACTATCAGTTATTCAATTTCCATACTATCACTCAATGCTGTTACTGAAATATAGTTCTGTAATTCAATACTCTCTCTTATCTTTTTTTAAAATATATTGATGGATTCCATTTGAAGTAGAATATAATTATGTTTTTGAATAAAAAAAACCACCTTTAAGTACATGCTAAGAATTTTTACTATTCTCTTGCTGTGTTCAGCCAAGTGTCTGAACTCACGTGCCTGTCTCATGATCATAGTAATATACTTTTATGATCTATGCCTTTCTGGGTATTTACAAGCTTGCTATGCTGCTGTTTTAGGAGCAGACTCTTTTTGTCAGTTCTGTGCGTATATGTGAATGTGTCAGTTTTTCTGTCAGGACTGATTTTTGCTTTTTTTTTATAATGAAGTTTACTTTGAATTTGATGACATTTTGCCAATGAGAATGTTCCACTGAGAAAAAAGTGTATGAGCTAGTGCCCTGCTCTTCTGTCTTTTGACTGCTGTGTCTGCTTAAACATAAATATATTTTTAGAATAGGCATTCTGTATCAGTGTAGGTTTGTATAATACACACTGGAATGGGAAATGAAAAATGACTGTTACTTGGCACTGATGTATTCCATAAGAAAAGTGTTAGTGATTACTATTACTACTGTTACTAGTAATTTTTCATTGAATCCTGGGGCCATAAATTTTTTGTTCTCCTTAGAATTACATTTATAAAAAAGGACAATCAGAGAATATTCAATGAAGCTAGTATTCCTGTGGCATTAGTGATTATTTCTTTATTGTTCTTCTCTGCCATTTTTTCAGTATTACATGACACCCTGCCAGCAAAGCAGAGACAGCTAAATGAAAAAAATATATTTTCAATGTAACTTTTGCTTCAAAACCACAAATAACAATACTAGAATATAATTTATATTAATAATTAAATTGATTTTCCAAACAGACTTTTCTACTTCTAGCTGAAAAAATGGTGAGCAAATAGTAATTATTATAATACATATATTAGTATTAGGAAAGTATATCCAAGAGACCATTAGTTCTCCAGTGCATTATTGTTTTGAAGTATATTCAGTAGTAATTATCAAATGCTAATTTGTCCAGATAACAATTCTGCATTTCAAAGAAGAGTTTTGAATCAGAATAGCCACCAAAAGATTTTCAGTGGAAACAAACACATCTTCAGTGGAAGCAAATTAAGTAGGTACATTGAGCCACGTAGTTTAAATACATGATACTTTCAATGAAGTTTAAAAAAAACCACTTCAAAGCTCACAGTACCATATCAAAGATGCCATAGATGTGTTACACCAAGCACTAGTCCACTAGGAATTCACTTTGATGGCTCACATTTATTCAGATATTTTTGAAGGGTTACCCATACCCAAGTATGCTTTTTATTGAATGCTGTGACTGCACAGTGCAGGCATAACAACGCTGTTTCAACAGAAATATAAGTTAAGGATCTAAGTGCTAGTAAATTGTGTAGCATCCAAATGCTGGTAAATGTGTGTTTTATGAAATGTTTGCAACTGTGTTGTATGTATTTCAATTTTGTAATTAAATTGTTTTTAACCTACCATTGTGATCTGTTAGGTACCTGGTAAAGACTAGCACATTCCACTCTTTGATGGTGGTAATTTCTAAAACTGGCATACCAAAGCACATTTATAGGTTGTGCAGTGTGCTTCACATTGACACAGTAGCCCAAAGACTGGGACAGGACATGAGAGAAAGTTTAGAATTTTGTGGTTGGACATGCAGATATTAACAGGTTCTTTCTTTAAGGGAAGTTTGCTTTCCCAAGGAGGAAGTAATTTAGGGGAGGGAAAATGAATTTTGGGTCCTAAATGTCTCATATAGGAAGAAGAAAACATCTTTTTTTCCCCACATCCTATGCTCAAATTAGTAGAAAGTGGTAAGCTATCAGCAACAGGCTAGGGTGAGGAACAAAATCTGCAGAAGCCATTTAAGGCATTGGAGAACCAATGCCCTTCCCTATACGTGCTGTTGCAAGAATAACCACAAACATGATTTAATGCAGTTAGTCTTTGTATATATCCACAACAATAGCAGATCTCCGTGTTTCTGAGATTTAACAAGACTTCTTAACAGAAAAATGAGATTAAAATACCAGTTCTTTACAAAAGAGAAAGCTTATGAATTTATTGCACTTTTAAAACATTTCTTGCAGGCAGTTACTTTAAACTAGAATAGTCCATCTGACTAAAGTAGTAAGTATTTTGTATTTACTACCAGCCATTAATAGTAATGCATCATCAATGAGACTGCCGAATAACTGAATTGGTAAAATCTGCTCTTTTAAATGACATTTTAAGTCATGACATTGATATACTCCAGTATATCCTCGCTTCTGGATTTGTGGACATTGGCAAGTGCCAGATTATTTAATATGTGCAGATTTCTTTAACTCTTTTAATGTCAATATTTGTCATTAAATTCACCAAAGAAATCAGCTTGTTCATAAATATTAAGCCCAGCTGTCACTGGGATAGTTTTCATGAAACTGTATTTTAAAAATATGTAGTAATTTATTGCAAAAAACACAAAAAAATTGTTAATACTTGCAAAGCCATTTGGTCACAAGACACAATTTTCCCATATCTACTACTTTAATCTCTCTCTTGGTCTCAGATTTGTATATGAATATTAGCATTTTTTTACAATTCACTAGCTGCTTCTTTAGTCTCCAAAGGACAATGCTGGTTTGGGGTTCAAAAAGAGAGTTGGCCTACGCGTTAGGACTGATGTATAGAAAAACTCATATTTTTTTACAGTATATATTAGGGAAAGCTTTATTTTGCAGAGAAGGAAAAAGTCAAATTGTTCATTTTGAAAATTTATGATTCTTAGACTTGAGCCCAAGATGAAAAAAACCTGATAGAATTACTTACATTATAGATGGTTTTTGTGAGTCTTGAGCACAGAAAAAATAGCCATGATTTTGAATCATAATTAATTTGGACTATGTATGATTCTGAGCATTACTGTTCTTTCTTATGTCTGAATGGATAATAAATAGATACAGAAATGATCACTGAAGTAATACATATTAGTTTTACTGTTGTCAGTGTTGTGTCAGATAGCAACAGAAGACATGAAGTTGTTTAAATGTAAACTCATCGTGCCTGTGATGTTCCCAAAACCACTATAGCAAAACTGAATTACGAGAGACACAGTTTCCCTTCTCAAAAGTTACAATGTGAGCAGTACTCTTCTGCCTGAACTTCTGCAGAAGTTATGTCCTGTAAGGTGGAGATGCAATCACTTCTCTTGAAACAAGAACAAGGGAAATGTATAAGTGGTCTAGTCCCTCTCCCCCATTATGACTGTGCTCTTCTGCAGGATATTAGATGCATGTAAGGGGAGGAAAAAAAGTTGCTTAGACTTCTGCCCTGATGAGATAATGATGTGTCCCAAAAGGAAAGGAAAACCAAACCCAAACCAAACCCTTTCCTAGCTTAGATGCAATTCTACAGTTTTGAAAGTTTGAAGCATACCTTCACCTTATGAAGAAATCTAAGCAGGGATGTTTCATAGGTGTGGAAAGACCCTTCACTGTCTTGCATATGTCTGTAATTGAAACATCCAGAGGCAGGCTGTGGAAGCTGCCCTGCTTCAATTTGAATAAGCCTTGACAGGGCCCCACTGGCTTCAGGCTATTCAGGTCAAGGAAGTGTGAAATGCAATTAGACAGCCACTTAGAGATGACCTCCTTAGTGTGCCAATGTTATCTAGGAACTTGGTGTTAAACAAAAAAACAAAGGTGGTGGGACTGTTAAATGTATATATCAATATATAACATGGATATATATTTGAGATTATACTCATTATATAAGCTAAAGTAGTTGTTTCCAAGAAAGTCATCCTACTTATAGTGAATGTGAACTTCAAGAGTTTTCAACAGTTATTCCAGAAGTTTGCTTCTGTAACTTTTTAAGTAAGGGATGGGCAAAGAATGGATGTTTAATGAAGGTCAGACTGTGGCCAATATACCTTCAGAAGAGTTTGTCTATTTTTTTAGTAGAAGAAAAATGCCAAGTGAAACTGCAAGACATTAGGTTTAAATTTGTCTCTTACTGGGTCGTTACCAAATATTTTGTGAGGATAAATGTGCCTGCATGGTCCCATTTTCGTCATGTATTCTTCTGTTGCAAGGTTTTCTGCCAGATGTGTTTTAAAAGGTCAGGAAGACGTGAGTAGACTGCTCAGATACCCCTACTTCTAGGATTCTCATGTCTACAATCTGTTTGAGGATCAGATTGTATTTTTTAATTGAAATCTTACTCTCAAAGGACCAGCACTGGTGTTTTCATTGGATGCAAATTGTAATTGCCTGAGATGACAGAATTATTAGGATTACCAGCCTGTTTCTTTTTATTTTTCTCAAGAGTTTTACTGTGGAGGAAATTTAAGGCATTTCATTCAGTGGAATGGAGATTTGGCATTAGTGTCTTTCATTTGATCTAGAAATGCCTGATCCAGAGACTACTCATGGTGAAAGCTTTTGGAATAGCTGAGTTAGATACAACGTGTTTCTTTTTCCTGTGTGCTAAATCATGACCAGAACGTGTCCCCAGGGTAACGCAGTACATGCTGCCATCTCCAGCACTTGCACTGTCATCATGGGTTGTGCTGCAAGTGTTGTACTGTAGATAATAAGAAACTCCTAAAGATACGTCAAAATACTACTATCTGTAGTATTCTTCCTAGAAGACAGATTCTCTGAAGACTTCTTCCTATTTTATGGCTCCTCAACTCAGTCTGTATTCCTCAGATAGGGATTAACTGGGTGAAATCTTGCCATAAACCACAAGGGCAAAAAAGACACCAAAAATATTTGGTCCTTTGAAGGGTTTCAGAATGCTTTCCTTGATCTTAATTATCCAGATTAAGAAATGTACATTAGCCTGAACTAATCAGCAACAGTTGCCACCAAACATTTGTGGAAAAAGCAAACATTGGCATTTCCAAAAAGGAAAGAACATACTAAATTGGTTCTGTTCATTTGGTATGAATCTAAGATACTCATATATATACAACAGTCCAATATGAACAGGAGAATTTGCATAATCTCAGGGTGTTTTTATGTTTACTTTATTCGATTTTCCGGTAATTGAGTCCTAGTTTAGTTTCTTGATTTCTTAGGGAGGGGTGGAATTTTTCTGATTTCAGGAAATTATCTGTGGCCTCTGGGGCATTTGATTAACAGAAGTTTAAGAGATGCTTTCATCAGAAAGTATCTGAAGGCCTGCTAGGGGAGCAATAAATGTTCAGAGAGTCCTAGAATAAACCAGTTGAATACCGCTACTGAATATTTTTATTTTCTGGCTGAATACAGAGCCAACAGAGCACATCCTATGGTGAGAGGGAGACAAGTTTTGAGAAGGTCAGAGGCTCCTTGCAAGTAGATCCAGCAGACTGAAGGTAGGACATTTGAGGTCCACCTTCAAAAGGAAAGCTTTCAAAGTCTGCAAATGTCCTGAAAGGCCCAGGCTTGAGAAGGTGAAATGGACTGGAGAGCAGTTCATTGCTGTAACAGGCAGCCGAAGTAGCCTTTGCACTGTAGATGGTCACAAGCATGAAGACTAAGCAAACTAACTCCAAAAGGGACTGAAGGCAGATAGCATGTGACTGCCTGCCCCTGAAGGAGGAGTTTTGAATAAAGTATTTGCTGCAGCAGTTCTTTGGAGGCCTTAGCTTCATTCCTTGTATGGGCGTTATGTTAAAATTTATCAGTTGTTTGACCATTCATTGCCACCATTCAGAAGACTGGACATCTACCGGCTGTTAAACTCAGTCACTGGCAGCCATACCATGTGATTTTTACAAACTACTAAGCTCCATCTCAAAGGCAATTAGGGTGTTTTACATCCTCTATTTATAATGGAAAATAATTGCAGAACATAATTTTTCTACTGGTAAGATACCTTTCACTGACTTTCAGATTAAATTTATTCAAAGCCATGTGAAAAACATTTGTTCATGTGACAATATTGCCAGTATCCTTTGGTGTTTAATCCTCAGATGTATTCATAGGCATTCTGTTCTCCCCATTTGCTAACATAAATAAACCAAGCTCTTTGAGAGTCTATCATCATATCTCATCCAGTGATTTGTGTTGGCTGCAAGTGAGTCAGGACCAATCTCCCATACTCACCAATAAGTTGTATAATAATCACAGGCTGCAGCTTTTTCCCCCCCCTTCTTTTCAGATAATTTTTAATTTTGTTTTTGGATGGAATGCTTGGAAAGGTCTTAATTTTGTTTTCTTAAAAAATTAAATAAATGTATTTTTACACATTCAAAAATTTACATGGAACATGAACTTTGTTTCTGCTCCATTCAAGATGTATACAGAAGTTGTCTTCTAAAAACATACAAATCACTTTTTTAATTTTCTATACATTTCAAAGAATTACGTAAATAAATTGTGGTATAACTAATATAACAGTGAAATAAAATTACTAAATTAAATGGTGACAGGTGCGTGCCCTTTTAAGACCTCAAGTTTATTTGTAAGTAAATTTTGTCACATTTTGCCTAGCTGAACATATTTTTCAATTTTTGTCAAATTTTTTGTAAATTAGCTGATTTTGACTAATTAGCTAGAATTGTAGATGAGAGAAAGATATCATGGCTAAATGGAAAGCTAATGCTAACTTTAACAAGAAAGAAAAAGCAAATCTTTCTGTAATTGTATTAGATATGTAGTCGTAAGACTACGGATGTGTCTATGGCATATTTCTAGCTTAAGCAACTGCTTTAACAAACAGTGATTCAATGGGGAAAAGTCTGCAAGAAGTAACCAGAAGACATTTTTCCATGTAGTTTTGCAGGCTGGCTAAAATAGTAAAGCAGGCATGATTTGTTGATTTTTCAGTTCTTTTAATTTTTTTTGTAACCATTGCTACCAACTCCTAGTCACTGTAATAGTAACAGCTGTGAGCTGAGTAATATGAGGGTTAATGAAGCTCAAGCTTGAACTTCACATCATGTTGCTGTACTACTTCTTGCCTTAACGCTCAGTTCCTTCTCGTGAAAACCCAGTCTCTTTCCTGTAGCTTTCAAGTTTCAACTTGCTCTATTCTGACTATCTCTGTTGGTTTCTAACTCTGTGTTACTTCTCTTACAGGTCCATTATCTCATGGTCTTGTCTGCCAACTGGGCCTATGTGAAAGATGCTTGCAGAATGCAAAAATATGAGGATATTAAATCAAAGGAGGAACAAGAGCTTCATGATATTCATTCGACTCGCTCTAAAGAGCGGCTCAATGCTTACACATAAAAGAAACCTTGTCTTACTTTCTAACATGTGAATGCTTTGTTGTTTAACTAAAGGCCATCCAACCATTTTAAAAACAATTGAAAGTGCTTCTCACAAAAGATAGTTTGGGTGACTTACATATCACCCGTGTAAAATTCTTGGTTGTCTAGCACTTGGTTTCTTAATTAGTTCTTACTTTGTGTGACCATTATCTACCACAAAGCTCCTAAATAGCCTTTCCTGAATCCTTTTGAGCTAATTAGTTCTGCTAGATCAAGGATACTAAACTATTGTCAAATACAAATATGTGTTTGATTTTTTTAATCACTTTGTATGTGTTATGCATAACACCTTTTGCATTGTTTCTTATATGTTTTTGGAAAAAAAGTAGCTTTTTATACTTTTTAGTTTTGAGTTCAATTAACTACTTTAACTACAGGTATACTTCAAAGGGACCATTGTACGTGATGTACAATATATAAAGAAAACATTCTGATGACTTTCCTTTATATTTGGAAAACTTGCCAGATGGACCCTGATCAACTTGAATGAAGGTCCTAAGAACGTTTTAAACAATCAAAGGTGCAATTTCTAAATTTGTAATAGTGGGTAAAAAAAAAGAAAAAAAAAAGAGAAAAAAGAAAAAAGGAAAAAAAAAAGAAAAAAGTGCTTCTTATCTTTGTTAACATTGTATTATTATTGATGTTTTTAAAGAATATTCTCTTGTTCCAAGTTCCATGGGTGATAATTCCTGTTTGTATTGTGAGCATGCAGACTGTGGTGCTAACAATGCATGGCCACTTGCCTTTTGAAGGAATTCAATACTACAGCTACCTGTTAAAGAGTTATGGTATATAGACAATTGTTAATTAAGTGATATAGTTATCCATAGTTTTTTACAGAACGATCTCTCTTCAATTCAATGATGGTTATGCTAAATTGGAGCTGTTCATGTGATGATGTAAGAAATTACTGCTTAGCTACATTTATGAAAGTAATATATCAAAAATACAGTGACTGTAGGAGCCAGATGTCTTTTTACCTGCTTTAAAAATTTAAATGGATTGCACCTGTCTGAACTGTAAAAGATATATTAAAGGAGACTTCCATAAATGTTATAGCTTGGCTTCTAGCTTTCCTACACATACTGGTTTACCTGTATTATGTTAAAGTAAGGTGAAAGACCACTACAGAGCTTATTATTTGAAAGTGTAGTAATATATTTGAACCTTTATTTTGATAGGAAAATGTTATCAGAAAGATAGATCATCTTAATTTGAAAGAATTACCTGTATCAAAAACAAAACAAAACCCCCTATTTAAGAAAAGTAAGTATTATGGGACCAAATTTGGTGGATTTTTTTTTTTTGCCTATTTCTAATGCTACAAGAATGCTGTAAAGTGTCTTTTAAAGTGATGTAGCCTGACAAGACATTTTTGTCAGTGTTAAAAATCTTAGGTAGTTTTGTGCACTTATTGGACCATTGTGAATTCTCTCTCAGTGTAAGTGCATTTCTAATAAAACTTCTTGAGTAAAACTCTTCTTTGTACTATTACTAGTCATGCATCATCAGTAATTTTTAACAATTCTTGTAGTAAGTAGAGGGTAATACTATAGTTACTTGTGGCATGATAATGCATTAAGTAGTATTAGTTGATTGAATTCTTTTTCTTTTTTCTTTTTTTTGCTTGTTTTAGGGTTTTTTTGGTTGTGTTTTTGATTTGGGGTTTGATTTTTTTTTCTTTTCTTTTTTTTCTTTTTTTTTTTTCACTTAGGCTGTCCTATGGGGTCAACAGTTTTCTGATAATGTGCAGTACCGGTATTACAGTTCTGCAAAAAGTATTAGGAACCTCTTTTGGATTCTATATTGTAGTGTTTCAGTTTTGTGTCTTAAAACGTTTGTGCTGATTTTTAAAACTATGTCTTTTAAACTCATGTAATGATGTTAATGCTTTTGGCTCTTCTCTGGTATTAGAGTTTGTATTTTCACAAAGAATGCTTTGTAGCAGGCATTACAATTAATCTGTTTTGTACATAAATGTGCCAACAGCTTGATGGTGGCGTTTTTGAAATGTAGAACAAAGTGCTTGCAAAAATGTAATAAACACACTTGTGTACTTTGTGTACTTATTAATTGTTTGTGTCGTGTAGTTTTTTCTTTGCCTATACCAGACAAATCATTGTAACCAGAAATGGAAGAAGCTTGTTCCTTCTATTGTCCTTGCTATTGGAGGACTGTTCTCGGTATTATGCATTTTTTTGTACAACCTCCTTTTAGATGCTCAGGGAGATAGTTCCTTTAGCAGAAATTATGAGAACAAAGAGTAAAATTTAAAAAGATAATAATCTGCAGATGTTACATTAATTAGAAAATACATCTTTGTCAAATCTGTGACAAAAAATTCTTATTGCGATGAATAATTAAAAAAAATATAATCCAAACTCTAAAGAATGATATTCTTATCCCCTTTCATGACACATTTCCCTCTGGCCTGTACCTTTACAAATCACACGTAGGTAAAAGTAGAGTGTGCAGCCTTTCCATGGCTAGAAATTGTCCCTCAGTTTGGGGTAGTTTGTTGCACTGAATTAAAACTCCTGGTCAGTTCCCATGAGCAGATTGCTTCTAATATGTCTCTCAATCAGTGTTTAGTGTCAGAAATGATATAACCTAAGAATAAGAGAGTAAAATAATTTCTAAGAGCAGAATTTTATGGTCTGGGAAGAGCCAGGTAGCATGAGCCACACTTGTTACATTTTTAACGTATCAGTCAAGAGAACAACTGGGCAAGATTCACATTACTGCAGTGTCATTTGGAACAGCTCAACAGAAGCTGGTCTGACATCAATTTGAATGTTGCTGAGGATACTAATACCTGGATATTCCAGTAGCTAATGCTTTAAAACCTTGATAGTGATATTGCATTACTTATATGCATGTAAAGTTGTTTAAATGGTTGAGAGAAATCTATAGCTGTGCCAATTAACATGATATCGCTAAGCAAAATTAATTAAAGTACCATTTTGCAATGGGTTTGTTTCTCAGTTAACTAGCTGTTATATAGCTCTTTGTGTGCTCTCGATGAGAACACGTGCCATAGTGGCAAACAATTTTTCATCAGCAGCACAAGCCAAGGGAGTAGAGGAGCTTTCCACAGCACATCAGTCATAACTGATTCACTTCAAAGTCTGTGCATATTTGGTTCATTCCAGACTCTTCTCTGTTGACAGCCTAAGCTGATTTTTCCTGAGGTAGACTGCATGGATCTTGATTTCTAGAGACTCTTCTCTGCTTAGTCTAAACCTGTGACTATTGTGCTTTTCAGAAAAAAAAAAACCAATTGTAGATCAATCCATCTGGTGCAGTTTTTTGCTGCACAAAAGGGTGTGGTTAAAGGAAAATTCCAATTTAAGACGTTTCCAGCCCTACATCCTCAGTTTTGCATTTTCTTCACTGTTTACTATGCCCTAACAATAGTTCTAACAGCATGTTGCAAAACAGATCAAAAATTTGCTTGAGTTAGAAATCCCTCCCTCCCATTTTCCCCTACCCACATCATCTCTTTTTTTTTTGCACAAGGTTGTTTTATCCCTCAGCAAGATTGTATCAGCATTTCTGTTTTCAGCACAAACACACAAACCATTCAATCAGCATGATTTAGGCAATAGTGAAGTGCACCCCAGATGTGGGGATGAGGGCCTACAGCAGGGGTGGAGAGAAAGGGAATTTTTAAGTCAGCCTCATTCCTGAGGCCAGTGTATCATATAGTTGGGTGGTATAGTTAAAAGCAGGAGGCACTGAAATGATTTGCTAATTTCATATTTCTAAATAGTTAATGATTTTTTTTTGTCACAGGAGCTAAAATAAAAGGAGGATTTCTACTATAATTGGAAATATATCTATAAATTCATTGGTTTTAATAATATATGCAATTATTAATCTTGACTTAGTGCAGTTATTTAAATTGTAATATGTATGCATTGATCATAAGTATTTTTTGAACATGACCGTGGTTGCAATTCACCTTCAGTCAGTATAGTAATTTTTAGGACAGAGCATTTCTGTACTGTACTTCCTATAATAATCAATGGCAAAAGTTTATAGACTTCTTTCCATCATTAAGATCCAATGCGTTTTTCAATTATTCAGTTCTAGGTTGCCACAAGTGTTAATATAGCTGGTTTTCTGAAGAACACAGCTCAATTCAGCTAAACCATAAAACAGTAGACTATAATGCATTTCGTCCCAGGAGGGGAAAGGTGGTGTTTATACAAGCTCTCTCTTAAAAAAAGCAACATTTTATTTACATTGGGTTGCACAGAAATCCTGCAAATAGATATTGTTACGCAGCAAAAAAATTTATGTCTCCAGGTGATATCACATTTCAGCACTGCATCCATTTTGAGTAGATATCAATTGAAGAGAACAAGCTCAAAGCACTTAATATATTTAACAGCTCTTTGTCCCACATGAATTCTTCTGACTTGTATTTTCTACAAGGGAGGAACTCCCGCAGTTTCTGAAATTTGAGATTTTCAACTATAGTTTCTTGTTCTTTCAGATACCTGTGGAGAATTCCAACACTTCAGAGGGTTACTTCCATATTTAACAGTTGCTAGCAATGATGGTGACAGGTAAGTGATTCTGCTGGGACAGTGAGCGAGCTGGTGACGAGTAGAGAAGTGGATCATCTTTGGCTTACAGTAGTCTAAGCATCAGTCAGGACTCTCGCAGCTATTCTGCAGGGAGAAATTTGTCCTGAGAAAACAGTGCTGCCCACGTTGTAGAAGCTGCTGTGGACTCTTTCCCCATGTCAAGTGGAGTCTGGCCAGACAAATGTGAGCCCCAGAGAAGATCATTTTACTTGCTTTTTGAATTGGCATTGCTGAACTTCCCATGGCTGAAAGGGATGATTTGGGGGCATGTATATCTCCTCTAGAAGTGGTGAGGTAATGTCAAACAGAAGCTCTTTTCACAGCAGCTGCCACAGCTATAGCAATAACACAGCAACAACTGAAATTTTGCCACTAGTTCCCAATTATACTAGAAAAAAGAGTTAAAAAAATAACAAGAGGCTTGCATGAGTATCCTATGGTTCTGCATGTTGAGGTTCTCAAGCCAGAAATGCTGTGTAGGCGAGAAAAGTGATGATAAGAGCTAGGTTTTCTGATGTGTCTAAATATTTTTTCTTCTCAGCTGTCCAGGAGAAATGATACTTATGCATGAAAAACCTTCCTACCGTTAATAGAGAATATTTTGGTCTCTGACACTGTAAATCCTGTGGTTTTTTTAAAGAGGTTTAGTCACCTGTATTTCTCCTTAAGGATAAATATTAATTTAAGAGCAATTCTCATCAGGGAACAAATTTATCCTCAACAAGTTCATGTCCCAATTAAAACATGCAAATTAATTCCTGGAATTTTATGATTTAGCCAGCTTAGTTTGCATGTACAATCTCACCCTCACAAGTTCCGTCTTTTGGAGTAATAAACTAAATCACATGGTTAGACACAGAGGCAAATTGTCAGCTGGCTGGTTTGAGCTGATTAAGCAGACTGAAACCTTTCTCAAGAAGGCAGTGTTGAACCCCTCATATTGATGCCATCTTTTGAAACATGGAATAACAAGTTAGGCAGGAATACCTTATTAAGGTATTTTATTCATGTCTGTGTTCTCCTTCCACGATTTGTTTTTTCTCATTGACATGCTGTTCCTTGTGCCATAATTTTAAATGGAACTGAAACAACATACAACTTGCTGCTACTGAGAAGGGGTGATCTCACCAATGCAAGTGAGTGGTGTGCCTCATGGCTGGAAACAGGGATGAGGACAGTGAAAAAGAGCAAGACAGGGACAAGGAAATGTAAGATTCTCCCTTCCTAGTAAGCCCTAGCTGCAAGGTAATAAGCTAGGCTCAGGACCTGTGCCTCAATTAAAGAACTACGTACAGGTATGCCTCATAGGACTCATGGGCTCAAGGAGTAGTGAGAGTTTCTGATGAGGTACAAAGGGCAAATACTGCCTGGAACATACTGATTTTGGGCAGCATGAAGCCTGTTTCTTCTTAAAGGAGCAGATGGCTGAGAGAAACCTGTAGCTGCAAGTTACCTTTAATTGTCACAGTAGGACCAAGTCGCTGGTGGCCTGGCCATGTGTTCTCAGTTTCCCTTCCCAGCATGAGTGACTTGATGGCAGAGCAGATGTGTCACATACGCATCTGCATGGAACGATCAGGTAGAGTTTGTGTCATTTAAAGTAGCTCACAGGATGATGCAGAAGAGGACCACCGCTGCAGACATAATCCTGGCCTCACTGAAGCAAGGTTGTATTTCACTAACAGAAGGGAACAAAGTCAGGATTTGAGGATGAGCAGTCTGGAAAATCCGGTGTTTGTATCATTTGTTTAAAACCAAGTGAGACATGTTAGGATTTTTTGCAATGTAATAGTTAAAGTTAAGTGATTGCATTTTTCATGTCTTTTAAATATACACATACATGCATACAATATATAGTCTGATAAAATAGATTTTTTTTTTTAATATACAGTTAATCAGTGCTCTGTTGTCTGAAATTGTACTATTCCAGTTATAGAAGAAGAGTCAGCTGAGATCCTGCAGACTTTTATAGTATTCTGATGTCCTGTGGGCCTGTAAGCCCATTATCTTTATTCAACAGGGTTTTTTTTAGAACCTACAGCAAAAAATACAATTAATGGGTACCTGGATAAATCAAATACACTTGAGAAGACACAGCATGAATGGAAGTCTATTAACAAACCTACTGGAGTCTTTTGAGGGTGTCAGCAGCCATGTGGTTATTAGCAGTCTCTTTCATTTCCAATTTATTTAGACATCCAAAAAGCTTTTGACATAGTTTCTTGTCAAAGTATTTTAAGACTAATCAGCCATAGGCAAGTCCTTGTATGGGTAAATGATTGGTTAACAGATAATAAATAGGACAGTTCTTACATTAGAGGAAGGTAATTTTTGGACTCTGGGTTCCAGACTAGCTCATCTTTGAGGATGGTTGGTCCTGATTCTGTACGAACACCTCCATCACTCTCAGGCAGAGTATCTGGTCATTTCTGTGTTTTACGAGGTTGGTTGTTTTGGACTTCTCTGTCTTTTGGGGCACACAGCTCTCTTTTCCTCATTCCTAGTTTGAATTCATCTTATCTTAGTCATTCTTGACCCAGGGGAAAATGTTTCTGCTGTAGGTGAGCAGCAACCAGTTTCCTCACTGAAGAGGTGCCACTTCTATTGCCCCAATACTTCAGCTAGTTGACATCCTTTATGCTGAACACACCCATATGCATCCCCTCGTCCTTAGAAGTTTGTAACAGCTGCAAATTCAGAGAATAAACCTTCATGCTACACTAATATTAATGCCACCTTTAAAGGAAAATAGGAAATTCAATGATTAGGTGAACTTTTCTTTCCTTACAGGACAGGGCATTTATTTTATTCTGCCATATTCATCAGATACTTGTGCAAATGGTAAGATAATCTATGAAAATAATAGCAGCTTTTACTCTTCTTTATGAGCCTATTCAGCTTTTTTTTTTATTTCTGCTAATAGCAGGCCTCTGGGCCTTCATGGTGTTGTTTTTTTTCCCTTCAGATCTTCTAAACATCCTGATAGAAATGTTAAGCATAATAGTACTATAGGATTTCCCTCAGAATTTTACATGTGCAAGTACACGCACAAGCAGATTTTTTCCCCCTGTCATTCTTAAACTAGCTAAATACTGTTCTTTCCTCTACACTCTCTGGAGTATAACCTCAGGTGCTGTAAATTCATGCTTGCTTTGCCCTAACCCTTTTCCTGGTGCCCCCTTCACCAGCACCTCACTGCCCCTGGGCAAACCATTGCTGGGCCTGGCTTCCACCTTCACCTCTGCAAGTCAGGTCTGCTCCGGCTGCCAGCAGCTGAGAATGGCTTTGGCGTTAATCTTACCTGGCTCTGAGCAAATGTGAAGCTGTACCCAGTTAAGTCCCTGCCACAGTTATTCATCATGCTTCTCCTGGCACGTTCTCAACCTGATGATCCAAATTTGAGGAATAAGCGGTAATGTGGGTACTCTGTCGTCCTGGTTTCAGCTGGGATAGAGTTAATTGTCTTCCTAGTAGCTGGTACAGTGCTATGTTTTGGGTTCAGTATGAGAAGAATGTTGATAACACACTGATGTTTTCAGTTGTTGCTAAGTAGTGTTTAGACTAAGTCAAGGACTTTTCAGCTTCTCAAGCCCAGCCAGCAAGAAGGCTGGAGGGGCACAAGAAGTTGGCACAGGACAGAGCCAGGGCACCTGACCCAAACTGGCCAAAGGTGTATTCCATACCATGGGACGTCATGTCTAGTATATAAACCAGGATGGGGTTGGCCTGGGGGGATCGCTGCTCGGGATTTAACTGGTCATCAGTCAGCGAGTGGTGAGCAATTGAATTGTGCCTCACTTGTTTCGTATATGCCAATTCTTTTACTATTGTTATTGTATTTTTATTATTGTTGTTGTTGTTATAATTATTAGTTTCTTCCTTCCTGGCCTCTTAAACTGTTCTTATCTCAACCCATGAGTTTTACTTTTTTTTTTCCCTGATTCTCTCCCCCATCCCACTGGGTGGGAGGGAAGTGAGTGAGCGGCTGGGTGGAGCCTAGTTACTGGCTGGGGTTAAACCACAATACCTGTGAAGACTATGGAGAAGACGTTAACTATGGAGAAAAATCTGAGTTCCTTAAAGAAATTTCTATCATCCTTCAATACTCCTAGTGTAAAAATAAGGGAAAACCAGGAAGTGGGGGAATCTTTATACATACAATACGTTACCATAAATCCTATGCAAATTTGTGCTATGCAATATTTTTCAACTGATAGTCAAGATTTATTGTTGATGTTCTTTAAAATCAAACAAAATCATAAATAATAATATGAGACAAAAGAATATTTTCCTAAATCTGGGGAGGGGTGTTCATCTCTGACAAAGCAGCTGATAATAAAAAGACCCAAATCTACTAAGTTCATGAAAAGACATTGAAAGTAATAATGTGAGTTCATACCATAATTTATATGATATACTTAAGTGAAAGATAGGAGGTGTTAATTGTTTTTCCTAAGGAAAAAAGTTTATTAAAAAAAGAGAATTAAAAAATCTCCTTATTTAAAACACAAGACCGGCTGACAGCATTCAGGAATGATGTGCATTTTAATGTTTTGGTAATTTGTGTATGATGTGATATTTTTGCATTTTGACAATAACTACATAGATTCATATATCCATTTGTATTCAATTTCATTAAAATATACTAGACAGCCGCGTGCCTTGAAGGAGCTATCAAACTGTGAAAGTCATCTCCTTTCACCAAGGGTTTCCCTGCGTGCCATGGGGAGCAGCAAGAGCTTGTTATCTGCATTAATCTCTTTAACTGGATTAAATTCTTGAGAACAAAATCCACTCAGTTCCTGGACTAGTATATGGGCCAGATCGGTGGAACAGGTATTTATGAACAGACATGCAGACAATTTGACTATGTTCCAGAAGATTACAGTTAAACTCTGGGTCACAGGTTCTCCCAGGAGGCTGAGAAGACTGCATAATTTATGACTCTTTTTAGGGTCACAGTCCTTCTAATAATTCTATTGTTTTGTTTTCTTTTATCTACCTGAAAATAAAATTAAAGAAAAAATTATAGAGAGCCTTCTGAGTGAAAACAAATCTGTGTTTGATCCAGCAGTGTTTTGGCTACGTGAGTTCTTGGTTCAATGCTAGACAGGGACAACAAATACATAATCTAGACACTTCAATTTGATAAGTGTTTCGCAGAGCATTCATTTCTTCTCTGTTATGAAGCATAGATCATGGTCAACCAGTATTACAGACTGTATTGCCTTGAAAACCTGGTGTCAAAATTCTCATTTGCCTGCAAAAAGGTACCCTTACTTATTCTGTATTTTTAATTTGGCAGCTGCAGTCTTGATTTCATATACTTCCAGCTGACCTAATCTAATTTCTTCTGTGTTGTTAAGTAGAGAGACTTTGTCAATAACATTCCATTTGTTTGACGTTGATGATTTTGGCCATTTTCAAAACATTTTTGATTATTTTTATAATACATTTTTTTCTGTATGAATTTTTGAAAATGCAATAATCTCAGCTCTATTTCTTTCTAGGAATTTGTTCAGACTGAGAAATCTAACTAACTAAATGTGCTTATCCTTTCTTTGGAAAGCATTATAATTTTCAAAAGGTCTCTGAAGTTCAAAGTGAATCTTTCTTCTACCTAAATGAACTGATTCAAAAAACATGGATGTAATCAAGTAAAAGTACTGTGGCGACACTGAAATCAGATATTAGACATATTTTTCTGTCCTGAATTACATGTCAGCATGTGCTGCAAATAGCCTGTGGAGTGGTGTGCTGGTAAAACAATCTTCCTATGACATTCAGGCAATTTGTTTCTTGATGACCAGACCCATCAGACCTGATGGTGTAAGCTAAATAAACATCAGTGTAAACACTAACAGAAACTATTAGGGAATTCGTATTTTTCTTCTGCCCATGTGACGGAGCTCAGTGTTCTAATCATAGCAGTGTAAGACACTATTGTGGGTAAATTGAAAGCATGTTGATCTTCATGCTTATTCTTCAGTACATTTAAGTATCTTTACATATAAACCCCCCCACAAACACAGCACAAGGAGATTATCCATGTAAGGTATTATTTTGTTGTAGCTTTTGATGGCAATGAGGAAAATGGTTGAAGGGGAAGACTGTGGCCAATCTCGTACTGAAATTTGTAGAATCCTGACATCTGGTGGTAAAACTACTTAAAACAGAAAGATGTGGCTAATTACTTAGTCGCTTTGAGAGAGTATGAATTTAAATAATCGCTTTCAGGAGATTATTCCAATCTGTTTCTAGTTCTGTATATTTAGAAATTCTTCTGTAACATAGCTTAAAAACATCTAAACACTCAGTCTTTATATAAATATATAGGTAGATTCATCCCTTAAATCTTAGGCATAATTGGTAAATTGGCAGGAAGTCAATAATTAAGGATTTCAGTGGTGAACCTGACTTCTTGGCATTGCTTATTAATCTGAAAGGATTTTTAATTTTTAGCAGTTTTTGCCACCTACTTTAGAAATGGCATTTGTATATGATTACTGTTGCAAGATAATACTCTGAATCAACCCCACCAAAATACTACTCGTTTGTATAATATGGGGCGCTTTTTTATATCACAGGTGCAATTTATAAAAATGCTTGCTTACTTTACCTGGTGGGAACACAGGGCTGCTAGTCTTTTAGAAACACTTTATCACTTTCTAGAATAAACATACATTTAATTAAACTAATGAGTGGTAGTAGTGGCAGCTTCCAGCTATATCTAAACCTTATTTGGCATTAAAGCAGCAAGCACAGTTCTAGATTCACTTGGATGTGCTTGGTTCAAAAGCCATGGGATCATGAGACGACCACGAGACAACTCAATTTGGTACAGATTGCAGGAAGTGGTGTTACCCCTGTAGATGTGGAAGTTGCATGTTAAGCTGCCCTGATATCTAGCAAGCCAAACAGCTGTTCAAACCCAGGTTGTGTTACTGCTAGAGCCTAAAGCATAAAGAGGGATAGACTGGATGACACTTATGGTCATTTTAGATGCCTTAGGATATCTCTCCTGGTCTTCAGCTACTACTCCAGAAGGGGTGTCAAACGTGACATGTCTCATATCTGTTAGCCCTGTGAAGGGTATCAAACACCCTAAACCATGCAAAATGACACTACGTTACTAGACTTAGGTAAGTGAGTCTTAGATCTCTTGATCTCCAGTGTTTTGGCTGGGGCTTCTCAGCACAGGGAAGTCAGCAGAGCCAACCCTGCTGCTGCGGTCTTTGGCTCAGCCCTCCAGTCTGGGCTCCTTGGCAAGGAGACAACACAGGCAAGTCCATCTGTGGCTCTTCCAGCTCTCATAGGATCCCAGCTGGAGGAACAACATGTACATACATAACACATGTAGCCCTGCTCTTGATATCGCATTTCCCCTTAACAACTACTTAAAATATAGATCTGATTTAATAAGGAAAATAGGAAGGACTGCACCTTGGAGCAAATGAGAACCTTAACCTTTCATGTTCTGTTGCCTTCATAAAGCAGACTTACTTGGTGACTGAAATGGAAAATAGTAATTATATTTAATATTTAGAAAATATTTAAAAAAATGCATTCATTCAATTCAGCTGTGTTTTTTTCAAAAGAGGGGAACCTTATCAGTAAGAAGGTCATTATCAAAACAAGACTTT
The DNA here is from genome assembly GCF_000737465.1 of Haliaeetus leucocephalus. Classification (NCBI taxonomy): domain Eukaryota; kingdom Metazoa; phylum Chordata; class Aves; order Accipitriformes; family Accipitridae; genus Haliaeetus; species Haliaeetus leucocephalus. The sequence goes on along the minus strand of NW_010972720.1, from coordinate 2,958,360 downwards.
AGCAAGAGGAGTGAAACCTTTGGGAAAAACAAAAAAAAAAAAAAAAAAAAAAGAGTTTATTGCCTTGCCAAACATGTAATTTTCTTAGTTCTTCCTTACTTCAGTTTAACAATGAATAGTCCCTTCCCAGGAAGAAAATTCCAGGCTAGCACAAAAATAGTGTTCTAAATAGAATTGTCAAAATGTATTGTGATATTTTTAAGTATGGCAAATGTGCCTTTGCCACTGCTTAATTTTAGGACATACTTAAGTTTACTTGCACAAAGATCTTGTCTAGATGACAATAGCTGGCATAATTACATGTTGGTTTCTTGTTTGATTGAACCAACTGTTAAGCTGAATTGGAGACATGCCTCAGAAAAAACAGTTTTCTCCCCCAAAATAACGAGCATAAAGAACTTCCATGTTGGTCATAAATATGTATTTATCACTTCTGGAACCCACTGCATTAAGACTTTCCAGATATCCAGACTAATTTTATTTGAATTTAGGATATTGTACTTTTGTCTTTCATGAAGTATTCTATAAAACTCTTCAGCTAAGCCCTTGCTTCTCTATGAGTTTTATCGGAACTATTGTTTCAGAGAGCAATGTTCTTCTCTTTAGTAGTTTTTTTGTTTGTTCTTTTGGTTTTTTAAAATTCATAAAAAGATGAGATGCATTGCTTATGATTTATCAAATTCCTGAAAGAAAGGTCAGTAACTGTTACCACAACCTTTATTCAGTCTAGTGTACATAAGAAAAACGTCCATTGCCTCTTGCCAGAGATGCTCTGACTGGTATTGGAAATGACTTTCTTTTACTGTAAAGTCTTCATTTATTTAACATCAAAGAAAATGCAGAATTTGACACTTTGATCACTTTTACCATTATATTTTCCAGCAAGAGTTAATATGGTAATACAAAACGTTGCTGTACCAAATGTAAAGGTCCAACAGATTAATTATTTGATGCCATTACTACATGAAAATATAGATGGTTAATGCAGAAATATGATAGAGAATGACCTTATTATAACTGGTATAATAATGTAAAAATCATCTGAGTATAAAATATTGATTTTAATTGAAGCATTAATTACTTACCTGTCAGCAAATATTTCTTGCCAAAATCAAAAAGCACGAAATTCTCTTAAAGTTTATTAGGAAGGAGGCGATGTCTTCCTTAGAGACTATTCACATTAGTATGATCCCTGAACAGTAATGGTCACCATGATTTCCCAAATAATAAGATTATTATGTTGTATATATTATTATATATTAAATATTATATATTAATACATGTATTAATATGTAATATATTATATATTAAATAAGATTATTATTTGGGGAATCATGGTGACCATTACTGTTTAAGGATCATATACACAGCAGTAATTGTAAATATGACTGAAAAATCATAAAGGCATAGTTGTTAAAAGTTTTTTAAACACACAAAAAAATTACTATTTAGAATTAGTAATTTGGACCACTTTGGCATATAATTTTATTTCAGAAAAGTGGCTATGGCAAGTTTCCATCACAGACTCAAAATCAGTAGAATCATTTTTCAGTAGTAATGTTTGAAAACAAGTTGCAGTTCTCTTTTTTAATATATTAGCAGGCTGAATGTATGATTTGACTGCTGTGTTCCTGAAAAAGATACAAGATCCTTCCCTGATCTCTGTGGGGTCACAGATGAGTGTTGCCATTCAGTGAGACATTAGAAGGGAATTCAGCTCCACAGTAAGGGAACTAGAAGCATCCACATGTGAGGTATGTGTGTGTAATCTAGTCCAGTGTCTAAGCTCCTCTTCTAGCACATGGAGTCTAGAAAGAAATTCAGACCAGCAAAAGATGATGCCCAGGATCTTGCCATCTATATCACCGCAAGCTCTGTTGACTATCAGTATTGTTTGATTTAATTGCCTAACCATAGGTATTTACTGAGATGTTGTAGGCTAGACCACTTAATCTCCAGTTGCCAGTACAGAAAACTGTAAGTCTCCTGTAATTCTTATGCCAGATCCATCAAGACAACTGCCAGCTCCATGCACGTATCATGGGTATGCTAGGGCATCATCTCAGAAGGTACCACATGCATTCAGTTGGCTGAGTTGAACTTGGGATCTAAACTGGCTATAATGAGATTTTACACATTTTGCTTACATGCAAACACCTAAACTGAGGTGTTCAAGCAGCGTGACACTTCAGAAATTTCCAGAAGTAGGAGTGTTATTTGAGAAATAAACACACATGATCAAAATGTACAGAGATCCAGGACTAATAAACGGGTGCTATAAGTACTTTAGGGTTTTTTTTTTGTGATAAGCCCAAACTAGGCCAAGAAGGACAACCTTATGAACTCAAGCTAGTTTAATTAGAATACAATTCTAATAACCAAAACCACTTTGGGTACAGGTCTTCTCTCTCGTTGCAGTTGGGGTTTGATATACAGCAAGACATTATCCCACGGCTGAGCTGTATCTGCTTGGATATCGGAGCTGGGTCTGCTACACCGCTTGCTTCCTTCTGCACACAAATCCTAAATACCAGAGGTAACATCTTACTGAAATGCCTGGAGCTGTTTTCCCGCTTGGAAGTCCCATTTTGCCTTCCTGCAGACTCAGGAAGAAGTTTGTCTAGCAGATAGGACAGGGCTGTATTTTTAAAGTTTTCAAATGAAGCCTAAAGGCTAGAGGTGAAATGAAAGGTCCGCTATGAAATGCACAGAACTCAAGATAAACACCATCACAAGCTTTTCAAGCACAGAGCACGGGGAAGAGTAGCAAATGACAAAGAAAGAACTACAAGTGAAAAGGGAGGGCAGCAGAGCTGAAGCTCTGTACTCTAATAGAGGAACGTGGTTGCTGAGGTGTGAGCATACGAAGCAGAGCAGGAGGACTGCAATACAGGACTTGGGTCTGTACAGTTCAAGCAGAAAAAATGGCTAGAGAGGTAACCAGTGAATCTGGGATGAGTAGCGATCCTCACTGGGTTCCTGAAACCTAGGCTTCCTTTCTGAAGTTACTAAGACATAGGTTTCTTCACAAACCTTTTTTCTTAAAAGTAATTCAAAACCGGCTGCATGGGAAGTCAGGGTCTAAGACCAGAATAAGGCACCAAAATAAGTGACTAGACAAATGGAAAGACAGAGTATCTGTAGTCAAATTTCTAGTTCAAGTGGAAATGTTGGCAGTTTAAAACCACGTTAGCTGCCAAAGCCTGACTTCGCTGTCATTCCCCCCTCCCATTCCCCAAATGTGTGAAATATCTTCCTGCACTCCTCTCATCGTTACTTCTGCAGCCTCTGCAGTCTGGAAGGAGTTCTGGGACTTGGCTTCTGGCACTAAACGCAGGTAAAGGGACTGTTAGCACGTAGTTTTAAAATCTACTTATCTGATAATTTTATTTAGTGCATTATATTTTCCACATATTAGTACTTATGCTCTCCTTAACTGCCACATAACCAGCTGTGCTACACATACACTGTTAAACATTTTGCTAATTTGTGTACGCCTATCTCAGAGCTGGTTTTGATGGAGGAGAGCAAACTATTCCAATGAACTGGTGCAGGCAATGAAACAGATGAACACACAAAGCAATTGATGGAAAAATGGGCAAATAGGTATTGCTGGTAAGGTAAAGAGGATGTGATAAGAAAAAGAAGAGACAAGACAAAATGAGGATGACAGGGCAACAACAACTAAGGGCCTGAAGGGGATGGGAGCAAATCAGAACTTGATGTGATGTAGCAGGGAGCCCTCAGAGTGGAAACAGAGCAGGGACGGGTCATGCCCAGAACAAGGGCCACAGTGGGAAACCCACTGAAGGGGCAGATAATCACCAATCTGATACAAGACTAGAGGGCAGATTTGAATGAGCGGGAAAATATTGGAAAAAAAAAAAGATTCACAAACAGACATAGAGATGAGATATGTAAAACTATTTAACAGTATTTGGAGATCCTGGACATGAGTCCAGAGAGAAACTGGACAATTTACAAATTCCGTGGGACCTTGAAATTATATTAAAAAAAAAAACTGTCAAGAGACATTCATATTAAGTGCCTTTTGACAGTAAGACATCTGGGAACACCTGTAATGAGGCTGAAATACAAAGTGAAAAGCAAGCTGAAAGATCTTCCTCTGTAAGTCTATGAGCCACTGCAAAGTGACTTAGTCATTGAGACTGAGGAAGAAGATCACATAAGAACAGAGAGCAGAACAAGATAAGAGTATTTATTTTTTAATTTATTTATAACATCAGAATTATAGCAAGCAGCAAAAAGATTTTAAATATCTGACAGGATTTCTCTGCCATGTTTTAGAAAAGTTGTGTAGAGTATTAAGAATTTATACAGCATATAATTACAGGAAATAAAACAAGCATTCCCAAAGGTAATTTCTTTCCATAAAAATGTAAATGTACTTTATACTACTGTTTAGCCTGTCTTCTGTAGTGTGCTTTTCTACTCCACGACTTTGGAAGTAGAAAATATCTTACTATATTGAGACAGTCTTCACATTTCCAAAACCTATTAGTGGACCACTGAAGGGATTTCTAGTCTGTGTGATTAGCCTGGTACCACTTGCTGGTAATTGTTGGGTTTTTTAATTATGAAGATAGCAACAGTAATGAAAAAGATAAACCTAACAAAACCAAGGAAATTGAATATAGTGCAAATGTTTGCTTTTAGGTTCAGAAGGTGTTACACTTTCATATGTGTGGCATGACATATCCTTTAAGGAAGATGAATTTCTCTACACTGCTGCTCAGCCAGGAGGAAACTAACAGACTCCCAGGAAGCACACAGCTTCTCCAGCTTTCAGCCAGAACTAACGCAGATGTTCATGCCTAAGTCTCCTAGATCCATCTTAGGAGTCTCTCTGGTATGAGGTGAAGGACAAGGCAACACCAATACTTTTCTTCTGATATCTGCTCATTTTGTAATGTAATCATCCCAGTTGTCCTTATCAGCCTCTCTGTTTTGTCCTTTTGTTTTGGGTAAGAAGAATTGTCTGCTGTGTTACTTGTCTGTGGAGCATTTCATTCAAAGGGGGGGTGTTCTCCGGCTCCTGATAGATGATGTGCACACAGCCTTTCATGCTGGCAGGTGTTATCTCCTAGTTTCCTTTTGTCTGCTCCATCTTCTTTTCTATACAGTTTTCCAGCTCTCAGGAATGCCTTTTTTATCCTATGTTTGTCTAGCAATAAGCACTAAATTGTGCTGGCCTGAGGATGTTATGTGATACAAATATTACATACATAACAAATGAAAGTTATGAAAGATTGCCTAGTGCCTTATGAGTGTTTCTGGTCTATTCTGGTAAGGGTCTCTACAGGTTAGCTGGAGGATACTAAAATAGGCAGAAGGAAGTGGTAGCCAAAAATTAGTGAAATTCAGAAATGTTGCTGTTTCAGTGTGTGTAAATGGAACCCTTTAAATTTCAAAAATTTTCAAAAAAAGAGGAAACCCTAAAAATACGTAGACTTCTGCTTTGTGTGAACATGTCCTTCTGTATTTTTATTACATTCTATTTCAGAATTTCTGAAATTGAAATATTTTATTCAGTCATTAAATTATTTTGCTTTTCCTCACATGAATGATAATTCAAGCTGCCAGTATCTCCTTGCAGGACTGGCACGGTGCAAGGCAGACTTGGCTGTCAGAGCTGGCTGGCCCATAATGCGGATGTTCACACAGCTTTCAGAGCATTAGGGAGCTTAGCTGAGGAGACTATGAAGGCTCACATTACGTCTTCCCTAAGGAAACAGTTTAATGTCTCAGAATTTTTAAAATCAGTTTGAAATGAAACATGTCAGGAGCTTTGGGCTAGGTAGAACTAAGCCAAACCAAACTATTTTATTTCAGTTTCAACCGACAGCATTTGGGGAACATTTTCCCAAATAACAGTTTGGATTGGAGGAAACTATTTTCATGAGAGGAATCACTCCAATAGAAAATAACTGGTCACCTACTGTATTAATGCTTTGTAGCCACTGTTTATTCCGAAAGGCTAAACCCAGATCTCTTGCTGCCGCCTGCTGTTGTCACACAGAGTGTCAGTTTTATAATATTGTACTTTCTAAACAGCCTTTAAACAAAGAGAAGGTATTTAGTGCCTGATACAGTTTCTAAGCATGTACAGGAGATTTTGTTTGTGGGACTGAAAGAGGGTGCCGAACCCTAACCTTCTGACTAATTTAATAGTTTTATAAAAATGGCAATGATATGCTAATTGTATTGTCCTTTTACTTGTGCAAATACTCATGTGATAAAAATATTTATGAGGTTAGATGCTATGCCAGAATGTCAGCTGGAAGTCTGTTTAGGTTTCTGCTCTACATATGCTTACATGTCTGCCACTCCTCAAATCTCTTGCTTACATACCCCCATAAAAGCAAGCACACAGCTGCACTATTAAAAAAAAAAAAAAAAAAGGCAGCTGTCAAAATGCTGCTTTAACCAGACTGCAGGTGGCATGCTAACTCAGCCAAGAGATGGAAGCAGGGATCTCTCCCTCTCCCTAGCAGGATATCAGAAGACTGCAAATCTCTCACAGCATGAATGAAAAATTAAGAACTTGGAATAAAACCAAGAAGCTTCTCTTTAACTCTGTAAGATGGAGAGGAGTGGCAACAGCATTTCCCTGTTTGCCAAGCAATAATCACTTAGTGACTGGAACATGGATCCCTCCAGATCACTGGTCCTGGTGGTTATATGTGATCTGAGAAAGTCCTCTTAGAGCTCCCTTCAGATTTTCTGCAGATTTAGACAGATAAGAGAGGTTTTTAGAGGTTTACCACAGAAAAAGAGAAAAAAACCCCTAGGTGTTCACTGTTATATAATTAAACAACAACAACAAGAGCCAAAAGAAAGACCACTGATATTCTGTTGCATCAGAGGATTATTACAAGCCTAAGCCCTGAGCTTCTAATGTCTTCTGCCACCAGCCCTCCACCCAACACCGATGCTTTGTCAAGCTCATAGCAGTGCATCAATGCAGTACTTATTTTCCATATCTGAAAATATAATTACAATATCCCACAGGAAGCCAGTTTATATGTTTTGCCCTTAAGATTACATTCTGATTGAAGTGAAAGGTGAACTTAAGTGCTGAATGTCTGGTTATTCATTTTGCTTAATTGCTAATTTGATTTGTCAGCCGATATATTTTCAGACAATGCCAAGGTACAGTTCTTGGGATGGTGTGCACCAGGCAAAATGGATGAGATTGTGCCAGGCTTGGCCTGTCACGTTATAAAGTCCCCTACCAGTAATGCAGCAAATTTGTTGCCATTATTTTTCCATGCTTGCATGTAAAGTCTGTAACACCCATCCTCAGTTTTCCATGTAAAAACATTCTGATGGATTACAATATGTCCTTCATTTTATATCTTTCTCTCTGAACTTTAAATAATTAAAGAAAATAAGAATTATGTTATAGAGCTGTAAAGATACCATGTATAGGCTGACGGAGAGATGCAGTCAAGAGCTATGCAGTACAGATATGGCCAGTCTGTACTACTTGGCTCACTTGAGGTAACAGCCCCTTGCCTTGTTCTATTTGTTAGTTTACGTAATCTTCCTTTTGTTAGCATTTATGGTGTCAGTAATTTGTATTCTCAATAGTGCTTTTGAAAGGTTTGACATCTTTCCATTAAGATATAGCTTGGAGCAGGAGATTTAAAATCTTCTGGAAGGCCTTATACAAGAAGTAAAACACTGTCTTTCACTAAAGTCAGAAAAAAACCCCCCTTTTTTTTTTTTTTTTCTTATTTGTCCCTAAGCTGAAATGAAAAATAGTGTGTAAAGAATAGCAGAAAGAAATATACTGGTTACAAAAATATGAAGACTACTATTTCAGTCTAGTTTGTTTTTTCTACCTGACTAGCAAAATTGCTTCTCTTTTATAGACTTGCAAATAAGCAATACCATATTTACTACATGTATTGGATTGGAAACCACACAGAACAAAGATTAAGAAAAAATCATTTAAAAGATGGTATTTTCTTAGCTGAAAATTAATGTGAAACCCCCTTCCATCATTCTACTGCTGCTTGTTTCTCTTCTGTCCCACACCAACAAATAAGTTTTGCCAATAGAATAAGGGAAAACAGAAGAATTCAAGAAAAAAACCCATCTCTTCTGAACATATCAAACGCAGGCAGAGTGGACAGAGTTTCTGCAGAACTGTGATTCTGTTGTTATGCTAACTGAGAATAAATGCTTTAATATGATATCAGAAGTACCTTGTGTAGAGGTCTTAGCTAAAACACAGTGCGTAGTTCAAAGGATTTGGCTCTAGCAGAAATGTATGGAAGTCTTTCAAATATGGCCAGGTAAATGAAAAAGAGGACATGAAAAGACTGACATATTCAGCCGAGCAACGCAAAAACTGAGAGGATATGCCTCTTGTCTGTAACAGAAGACTTGTATGACAGTGAATACTAGGGAAGGAGAGATAGTTATTCAGTCTATTAGCTAACACTGGTAAAAGAATAAATAGGTAAAAGTTAAATGTTAGGGTTTTAGGCTGGAAAATAAAAAAAAAGAAAAGACTCTAAACCTTTAATGTAAAGATTTTCTGTAGCAACCTTCTAATGGGAAAATAGAAGGAAAAATTAATATCTTATTAAACAGCACTTAATAGTAATTTTGAAATAATTCTATGGTATTTTTTTATAACAGCAAAGAACCAAACGCTGTGATCCCAGAGATCACTCTAGGTCTGCATTTCTGCCTTCATTTCCAAACCATTAAATAGGAATATATATTTTCAGTGCTAGAAGAGAATTGGGAAAAGAGGGCTTCACAGGGGAGCTGTCAGTTAAACAAGTTTTACACTGTGGGAGTCTTACCTGCAGATAAAGGTAAGAAATTTTTCTTTATGTAATTTCTCCATGTTCCTGGTTTCTTTTTGTATAAATGAACCATTCAGTGCTTCAGTGAATTGTTTTGAGGATGGATAGGATTAATGCTCAAAAATATAGCAGTATCCTACAATATCCTACAATATCAGTTCAGCTCAGTTCATCTCTCAGTATCTATGTATCAGATTCAAGTTTAGAGTCAATAATCTTTGGAACAAAACCTGAATCTGAGTTTTTACCTGCTCTGATACTGTGATCTCCTCTTCTCTCTTCCCCCCTCCTTCTATTAAACAGATTCAGCTCAGGCTCATCTAAATGAAAACCTAATGTTGGGGCTATAAACTCCATGACAAGGTGAATTTAAGAGGATGTCTATTGATACACTAAATACTACAGCTACGTTACCAGAATGGTTCAGATCATACCAACAAGTTTATTTTTGAACTAAGTAATAGTGTATGCAGAAAATTTCCACAAGGTGGGGATGAAATGATGTTTCATATCAAGAAGTTTGCTTTGTACAGGACTTAGTTTATAGTTTGTACTCCTTTACAAATTTTATGGAAGCAAAATTTCATCTTACAAGTCAGGGATTCAAATAAAATATTCATGAAAACACAGTAGCTTTTCACACTGATGTACGATACAATATAGGCTTATTTTAATAACTCAAACAGTGTAATCCTAAGGGTTGTTAAGCACTGGTCCTTAGAGAGTTCAATATTTTTCACTTTGTTTGATTTAAAATTGATCTTATGCTTCATTTGCCTAATGTTTTATTGTCCTTGATTTAAACTTCAACATTTTAGTTTTATAATTATGGAAAAATATGCTGGTTTATAAAAGTAAAGGTTCATCTTGTAATGCTGAATCCAAATAAGAATGGTTATTGCAGCATAATATAAGACAAAATTAAATGCAAACAATTATAATACACATAAATCAGACCTAAGGAAATTATGAACTAAGTATAATAGGAATAAAATGTTTTACTTCTTAATGGTATTAATGAGTTCTTTTACTAGAATGTTTTGCCTAGTTTGGCTAGTACTCTTATTTCAGAAGAGACATGAATGACTTCAGAGCTTGCTCATTTGCTTATTTGAAAGACATTTTAAAAGCTTTTGGTTATTAAGGAGGAAATGAAGCATTGGCTTGATCAAGAGCTACAGGAAACAGAATACTCATGGTATTAGAACCAGAGTGCTAATCAACGATGTTAATTTAACTGTGTGTTGTGTTACACGCTATCTAGAAATGGAACAAATGCTGTGTATAACAACTTAAATCAAGAAGAAGAGGCATGTGACGCAATAAAATCAAGAAGAGACTTGCATACATTTGCCTGTTTGCAAACTGAGCACACAAATTTCCAGTTTAGATTAATTCTGCATAATTACAACAGGTTATGTCAGGCTCCAATACTCTCTGAACAGATTCCTTTAGATAGTCCACACAGGAAGGGGTTAATGTTTTAATACCAAATTTACTTATTTGAAGATGTTTGAGTCTACACAGGATTTTCATTAAGCAGCATGATACAGCAATGTATTGAAATCACAGCATAAGCACAATATAGCAATTACAATATGCAGTTCGATCACAATATGGATGTGATTCCCATTACCATTGTCTATATGCTCGCTGTCACAACGTTGGGCCTCCCCAGTAGCTGGGAGGAATACATAAGTTGAAGCTTGCTCAAGTCATCTACCTTCTTCTAAGGTAATTTTGTTGGTTGCTCAGATTTCATACTCTGTGTTGGGCTGAGCCAATATACACTTCCCCCTGAGGGTCTGGCTAGCTCAGGAAGGCATTCACACCTCTTTTGGTGTGATCAGACTGGTTCATCAGCAAAACTCCACTTGACACCAAAGTTACCATCCACTATTCTGCACTAGGATAATAGAGTAGGTAGGAGGTGTACCAGCTGGTATGAGTGCAGGTGACCAATTAAGTGACAATGAGTTACAACCACACAGCAGCCTGGATCTGAGCTGTGGATCCTAAATCAGTGCCTTTTCATCTACCCATCCTGCACCTATTAATTATGTATTATGTCTTTATCGTGCCATTTCTATTGGTTTTATTCTGTTACCTGGTTGCTAGGGACACACTCAAATTCCAGTCATAAGCAGCACCATATGTTTAATTCAGGCCATATAGATTTGCATTTTACATTTGTTTTTATATTCTTTTCCCTATAACACTGCGAATGTCCACTGCATACTTTTCATTGGTTTTTAAGCCTATAAACATCCTTTTCAGTAGTCTATTCTGAAGCTGCCTATAAACTGCATGTTCGAGACTGAATCCATAACATGGCTCTAGTAACTAGTATTCACAGTTTTCAGGCCTGAGTATCATTGATTTATCTTACATGTTTGATTTTAAAAGAATTGCTCTTGGTCTTCTGAATCATGGTCTATAGTGGATAATTCTATTACTGAAAATATGCTCTAGTATACAATTTCTGCAATTCTTACTCATGATGAAAGTTAATTGTAGATGGCAGAATACTTTTATTATCAGTAAGACATAAATACATTAATTGAAGCTATTTAATTGGATACATTACTTAATAACACTTTTATTAGCTGTTAGCAATTCCGTTAACACTATTGGGTCATTAACTTTGATACACCAGACAAGTGCAATTTTGTTGTAATCAAGAAAGTGATAAAAGGATAGTTTGTGCACCACAGGACAATTTACAATAGCAATAAAGTCTAATGAAGTCTATTATTCACTCTTTCCTTTTAAAGGTTGAGTTTAGATTATGATATCAAACATCTGGGAGTGAAGCAGATAAGAGAGGGGGCATTCTGTCCTAATACAGCATTTACAGTTTGCACTCAAGAGATTAGAATGAAGGTATAGAAAATAAGAAGATTCCCATGGGTGATGTAGATGTGATTCTGTGATGACAGTATTTTGAGCCTTGGAGGAAACCTATTCTTCAGATTGAGTCTGAGTCAGCAAGATTAACCTCAGCTAGATTTTACTTTGACTATTGTTACAGCATGAGATCCCACTGCTGGGGTTTTAGGTTTATATGAAGAGGAGTCCAAAAAAGAAATAGTGGATTTATTCAAGATGGGCAGACAGCTTTGTTTTCCCTCTGTATGCATTGGCATTAGGCTTGGCACAGGTTTCCTTGTCACAAGAAAGGTTGCTGAAGCTATGAAATCCCACTGTTCCATCAGGTTTGCACCCACTCATGCCTTATCACAGTCCTTTTGGAACTTTGTATGCTGAATAAGATTTCAGCAAAAGGTTAGAGTAACACAAAGTGGTGGGACCTGATTAGGACCTGCCTTACAGTGAATAGATGTAAGACTGCTTTCCAAGGACTTGTAAGTTTTAAGGTTGCACAGAGGCTTTGAATTCTAGAATATAGGGAAGCCTCCTGTGGAGGGTGCAATAATTTTGGAAATCTCTTAGAAATTTGTGTGTTTTGTAAGAAATTTCCTCAAAGGTTGGGGAAGAAACTGAGGCAGCTTGAAGCTGTGCTCTGTTTGTGATCTTGAGATTAGATCTTTTTTTATTTAACTTTTTAATTTATAAAAAACAAAACCAAAATCCACCTACAACAGACAAATGTCAGAAATGGGCTCTACCTTCTCAAGTATGTGCTGTAGCAGTGTATAGCATCATGCCTAGGCCTACAATGCTCATATTCTTGGCTACACTCTTGACTAGATTCAACAAGAAGCACAGGAAGAATGAGTTACACTGTAGAAAGCTATATAAATGAGCTGGTGGCTAGGACAATCCCATGTTTCCTTTTTCCCTTTTCCCCCCTTTTTTCTTTTTTTTTTCTTTTTTCCTTTTCCTCTGTCTTTTTCTTCTTTTTCTTTTTTTTTTTTTTTTCCTTATTCTTTTTAAGTGTAGGAGGTGAACTTGAGCCTTTCACTCACTCATTAGTGAGGAAACAGTTGGATGAGGTGTACCCAAATGCAGTTTACCCTGGGGTTTGTATAAATGCTGCTAGTCCCCCTCTGTCCCGGTTTCAGCTGAGATAGAGTTAATTTTCTTAGTAGCTGGTACAAAGTGGTTTGGATTCAGTGTGAGAATAATGTTGATAACAAACTGATGTTTAGTTGTTGCGAAGTAGCGCTTACCCTAAGTTAAGGATTTTTCAGTTTCCCATGCTCTGCCAGCAAGCAGGTGTACAAGAAGCTGGGAGGGAGCACAGCCAGGACAGCTGACCTGAACTAGCCAAAGGGAGATTCCATACCATAGAATGCCATGCTCAGTATATAAACTGGAGGGAGTTGGCTGGGAGGGACAGTTCACTGCTCAGGCATCAGTCAGCGGGCAGTGAGCAATTGCATTGTGCATCAATTGTATTTTCTTGGGCTTTATTTCTTTTTGTTTGTTTGCTTTGTTATATTCCTTTTTGTTACTAGTAGTAGTAGTATTAATAATAGTAGTAGTAGTATATTGTATTTTACTTTAGCTACTAAATGGTTCTTATCTCAACCCATGAATTTTACTTCTTTTTTCAATTGTTCTCCCCATCCCACTGGGAGGGGAGAGGAGTGAGCAAGCAGCTGCATATTACTTAGCTGCTGGCTGGGGTTAAACCACAACACCCTTTTCCACAGTAACAGTAAAGCAGTTCCATACTCTTTCCTGCCTCCTCACTCCTGTTATTCGTGACTGCAGTGGGACTGCAAACTGTGCCTTCATCTAAATCTTGCTTCTAAGTTTTGCCATCTCACCAACATGGTACTTCCCTTGGTCCGATGCTGGTATCCTGAGGGGGAAAGCAAGGCCAGGACTGCCTGTGTTCTTTGACCAGATCTTCTGAGTAGCTTGGATGGAAAGCCAAGGACATCTAATGAGTTGATTGATGTTAGCTGCCAGTCAGCTGACAGTGACAATCTATTGTCTAGCAAACCAAAACAACATATGCACAATTACTGTCAAACAAGGCCTCCCCGGGCTTGTGCCTGTTCATATATGTCAAGAGGCTGGCTGCCTGCGGGTGGTTTGAAATCCTTGCATAAGGCTGCTCTGCAAAAGGTGGCCTTTTTCTGCCTAATCAGGCAATTCCAAATGAATTCCTTTTTGTCTGTCGGTATATATTGGATCAGTGTCCTTAGGGAACCAAGGCACAACACTGTTCATTTCCTGAATTTCAAAGTGCCTGAGGCAACTGGATTCGTACCTCTGCCAGAAGAATGGCACCTTTGGACATTTGCCTTAGTGAAGATTGCCAGCAGATGTCTAACGCCTCTCCAAATGTAGAGTTAGACAAATTTTGCTCTATCTTCATTCCGGTTTGGACGTCAATTTAAGTAAATGAACAAACAATACTGTAGTTGCAACTTGGTGAAAAACACATATGACTTTTTGTTTATTAACTTGTGAGCTACCAAATTTTAGCAGAAATAGTGTAAATGGAGAAATTTAAGTTAACTGCAAGGGCAGGGAGTTTTTTTTACTCTGAAGAAACACTGTCAAACACTGGAACAGGTTGCCCAGAAAGGCAGTAGAATCTCCGTCCTTGGAGATTTTCTGAGCAACTTGCTTCAACTTGACCTTCTTTGAGCAGGAGCTTGGACTAGAAGACCTCCAGAGGTCCATTCCAACACATTTGATCATGTTTCTATGATTTCCTGCTATTTGCTAGCATTGTTGCATATGCTATTCATCAGCTCAAGTAAGAAGGTGATAGAAATGAGATTATTCATAACAAATATGGGCAGTTATTTTTTGCCAAAGGTTTTCAAGCCTGTACTTTACAGTTTAAAGCATACCAGTAGGCAGTGTAATGCTGTTGGTAGTAGCAAGTAATTCTTAACACTGGCTATTTCTAGTCCATCAACTGCACACTAGTAATAGTTGTAAAAAAACTGCAACTTTCTACCAAGAATGAGGTTCAATACCATGTTAGAGATAGAGCTTGAATCTCAGTTACAATGGTTTTAGGGGGGAAGCTCAGCTACTGAGAGCTCACCGTTCTTCCCACTCATTCCCACTCATTTGTATGTAACAGGTGTATTTGGACACCTTCACTGGCAATTGTTGAAGGAACTGTGTTCTCATCATGCCTCCACTTCTTTTTCTGTTCACCGCTGTACTACAGCCTTCCAGCAGCCTCCTTTTGCCAAAACCCCTTTGCTGCCTCTGCCTTCACCTCATGCTGCTGTTGATTCTTGATACAACCGATGATCACATATTCAGTCTGATGTTGACTCCTTCTTCAGTGAGAGTTTTCAGCCACTGGTAAATCTGAGCTCACCAGCTCATAGCCATCCTGCCAGCTCCTTCCCTGAACCTCCAATTGTACTGCTGGAAGGGGTATAATGCCATTTCCTACCCCTCAGCCAACTGATGAATCCCCCAGTGTTTCCCCTGAGCCAAAATGCTGTTTTACATACCCCATACTTCAGCCAGGATCTTGTATAACCCTATCTGTGTTTAGTGAAGAGCAATAAATCAGCATTTTATGAGATTTACCACACATCATGTTCAAGAAAATCAAGCATGGCTGTATGAATTTGGGATTTAATAAAGGGTGGGCAATGCTCTTGTCTTCAATAAATTCCCTGCCAATCCCCCCAGAACATACACTTCAAATGTATATATGGAGATATATACATATATGTGCATATATATATATAAAAGTATATTTATAGTTCACTGTGACCTAGCTCACAGGGAAAGAGCTTGAGCACTGGGTTACCTTTATGAAGTTGTCATGGCACTTTCACGCAATGGTCTTCCAAAAGTAAAAAAGAACAGAATCTTTGAAATCAAATAATGCACCAAGTTATGCTGCTGACAATTCCTCAGTGAACCATGGAAAAAATGATATTATTATTTGATATTATTATTTTTATGAAGGCATATGGCTCTGCAAAATGTGAAATTAGAAAGTTGCTGTTCTACCCAAAAGCAGACAACTGCCTTTTAATTGTGTAAATATCTATCTAAGATCTGACGAAATATTAAAACAAACATTTGCAATGAATCCTCAACTTCTGTCAGGCATTTTCAGTTCAGAAGCTATAAACTAGCAAAGGAGGGGAGGGGACATGGCCACTGTTTTTCCCAAGTTATTAGAAAGTGACTATCATCTAAGGAAAAAAATTCCAAAACTGTCACTGAAAGAGTTCACCTGAAATTAAGAAGCTGCTGAAGATAGAGTCGAGTCACAAGTATATAAGAAGTCAGAGAAATCTGTAGGCAGCTAACATAACAGTCATAGTAACATCAACATTTGCTGCATAGCTCTAGGTATACACACATACATTCATATCCCAAGAAGTTTATTGCAATTCTTATTTGCAGAAAGGGAAGTGAATGGGAATGGATACTTGGTGAAAATATTTGAGGACTGATGGAAAACAAAAAAGTGCAACTAGCCAACCAACATAACAACCATGCACCCCAAAACAACAAAACACAGCAGAACAAGAACTTTCTAAAGATTATGCAAAAGCGTTTATTTTGGAGCTGACTTTGTAAATCACTCAGGTTTAGTTTCCATCTTCCTAATGTTGCAGTTTTAAACTCATCTATCAGCTTCTGAAAACTTGAAGTCTTTCAGCTGTCACTTAGTGTAGTCTATCCACTTTCACAAAAGTTGGCTTATATGAGAAGTTAATTAGTTCATCTTCCACTGACAGAAAAATGGAGCAGCTGGAATGGTTGCTGTGACTTAGAAAGTCCAGGCACCACTGTCAAAGTTTACACAGACTCTTTACCAAGGTTAACTTTTCTGTTTATGCAGGAAAGATTTCTAGGAAAGTCAGTAGAAATTTTTATTATATTAATCACTGAAAGACCAGCCCAGAGTAGCCACAAGATGTCATTGTGGGCCTGCTAAGATAACCACTGTTAGAGTTGTAAAAATACAAATAAATAACATAAATTAGAAACCACAGCTGATTTTCTACTTCATAAATTAATCTACAATAAAAATACAAAGAACGATTTTATCATGTATTTAAAAAATATTTTGGAAAGTTTTCCATAGTTTTTATCTGGTCACTTTGGAATACAGAAAATTTAAATATGCACATTCTTTGTATTATCACTTCCAACACTGCCAGCTTTCTGGAAGGCATTCATTGCTGGGGTAAAAACTATTTTAGATGAGGTGAAATGTATGCTTATATGAGGTAAAATCAACAAATATATAAAACACCAGAAAAAAAGAATAAGAAAATTAAAGAAATGCTATGAATGCTTAGGAGTTTTAAAGCATTCTTTTCATGCAGTCTTGAATTTTAATTATTCCTTTTGGAAGGATTCCCACACATAGAAAATTAAGATGCGTTTTATATTGTACACAGTTCTTGAAAGCAGAGATTTATATTCCTCATGAGTTCCTTATGAATATGAGGATGTAATAAAGATGAATTGTTATGACTGGTGGATGATTTACTCCCAAAATATGAACATTAAGAAATATAATGGAGATTACTTTTAGTACAATAAGATAAAATTTTCAGACCTGATTGCTTTTAGTTGAGCTCCCTAGATCAATTTAATTCTGAGGCAAAAGATTTGCAGGGAAGCTTAGACCCTTTGATGGATATTGAATAGGTTATACTATAATTTAGGTGTTATGATATTTAAATTTAACATTTAGATGTCTCACCAGTTAGAAAATTTCCAGGAACCCCACACAGTGATTGGGAATATAATGTATGTAAGGATTCAGGGATTCACACTAAATGATGAATCACTGAAACACATGCAAAATGCCAATAAGCAAGTCTGACTTAATCCTACACCTTGCAGAGAGTGAAGTGCCCAGTTTCATGACTCAAAAAGGTACCTTTACTCTTCTGAAACTCACAGTTAGCTATTAGTGTGAGTTAGTATTCTCCAAAGTATTATAATGAAGGTCACTATTAAGAAATGCAATGTAATTAATGCTGGAGAAAAAAAAAAAACATCCCCCAAAACATCTTACAGGTTCTACATTTAGTATATTTATTTAGAAAGGGAACCTGGACAACGCATTGACATATAGTGATCTGTGCTCAAAATCCACAACTGGGCTGCACAGGGGAACAGACAATTCTTTGGAGAGGTTGCAAGATTCTCTTCTGAGAATTTTGATTCTATGAAAAATTATGGCCCTTCAGAATTTCCTACTCAAAAAAGAAAAATACATTTCCTATTTAAAAATGAATGCAGTGTAAGGTTGTCTTTTTGTTCTAGTACCACAGACATTTCTGATCTAATTACTGTACATGACCTGGATGGATTTGGTGTTTTTCCTAAGTTAGCCCATGCTCCGTTAATTGGTGACCTAGGATTCTATTACATCTTAAAGATATTTGAAGTAATTGAATGATTTCAGATTCTGTGGTCTGACTCATAGTACAATAATTAGGAAAAAAAATCAAAGGGGACACTTCTTATTAAATATAAACCTTTTCTTCTGATTAAAAAATTACACTTTTGTTCAGCACCTCTCAGATATTTTACGAAATTCAAACAGAATTAGTTTGGCTATGTGAAAAAGAAATATTATTGTGAAAGGAAAAATGCAAGTAATGTTTTTGTTACTTGCAATAACACAATTCCCTTGGCACTGATAGGATTAAGATATGGCTATTGTTGTTCCTTCCTGAACATGGAAATTCTATCCTGAGAGCAACAAATGGCTTTAGCATTACAATAAGGAATATCTCTGCTTTCACTATACAGAGTTGGTTTATGCTTTTTGGACAAATATTTTGCAACAGCTAATGATTCTCAAGCATGACAGACCTCACTTTTCTTGTTTAATTTATAGTCATCTGGCAGTAAGACCAAAAAAAAAAAAATTAGAAAGAATATGGATCAAAGTTATAGCCATAGGGCACTTAATAAAGATTTACAGTTAGAATATAAAATACATATATATTTTTATGGTGAAGTGTGGAACAGAAAGTAGCCATTGGATATTTTTATTAAATTTTGCCTAGACATCTTTTAGACTCCAGAGAAAAAATCAATTCTTATTTCTTTTATTCTTTTATTTTATTGCTATGCTTATGTCTAAATTTATCAACAGATAGCTTGTACTTCAGTGGGAGCACAGCTGGGGGCTTATAGCCAAATCCTTGTTAAGTCTGGGGCTAGTTGATAAGGATTTGTAAACCTATGCAGGTTCAGAATGCAATAGATAGAAGAATAATGAAGGCATCAGCAGACAGCAGTGATTTTATGGAAAACTATTCAGCAAAAATATCTGAGAAAACTGTAGGGGGAGGAATGTTCAAATAACTGCCTCAAAGGGTCTATTATTGCAGTAGGAACTCCTGTTGCTAAAATGATGAGACATGGGATGGTAGCAGACACTGATGTTGTGCCAGTTGAGATGTTTAAAGCAGTGGTGTTGAGAGAACTGTTGTGATGACAGACTGTCCTAACATAATCGTCTCCACTAGAAAAACATGGAGTGAATGAAAAAGGCAGATAGTGTCTTTGAACTATCTTTCAATGTGAAGACAATATGTATAAAGCTAGTGAATGCTTAGTAACAATTCATATGAAGGAATGGGGAAAGGGAATTACCAGAAAAAGGCTTTCTGAAAACCTGAACCACTAGTAAAGTAAGGAAAGCAAGTAATGGAGATGGGTTTTATCTGTTTATTTGATGAGGTGATGCCAAGTGAAAGTCTGTGCTTCGGATAGTGTGTAGATCAATACTGGAAGAAATAGAATAAGAATTTTCTGTGGGAAAAAATATGTCAAGTGATTATGACTGGTCATCTATCACATAGGGATAAGAATATTAGTTGTTGAGGAGGCTTGATAATGACCAGCTACCAAAATGAGAATATTCTTTTGAATGCTGAACAAGGTAAGATTTGGTAGGCCATGCAATAAATCATGTTTTGGGCTACTCCCATTCTGGAAAAGATGCAAGCTTTTGGCTGAGATGCCTGGATTATGGTGAGACATGAGATACATTAGCCTGGCAAGGTCTTCATGAAATATTAAATAAAAACAGGGAAGGGGAAGCTACAAGGTAGAAAAATTTTAGCCTGACATCAGATGACCAAGCTCATGATAATTCATAAAATGTTGATTCAGTGCAAGTGTTTACTAACCTTCTGGTGGAAGTAAGATACTTTCCATTCCTTGTGGGGGTTTCCGTGATGTACATTTGCATCCACTGTCTGGATCGGTCATCCTCCTTATACTCCCTGTTGCAGAGTCGGGGGTTTGGAAGCTCTGTCTGCTAGACTTCTGGCTCTTCATCAGTCTGCTAAGAGTATGTAAGGAACTAGGAGCCCAGGTATACCCAAGCTCAATTTTATTTGAAAACTTTGCAAATGAAGCTCAGTTATATAATGTGAAATTCCTGTTAGGAAATCTCCAACTTTTTTTCTGCTACAAAATTGAACACTTCCTCCCCCCTCAACCCCCCGCCCTGCCCATCAAGTTCCTGCAGAATGGAAATTCTGATACTCTGTCAGCTCTAATCACAAATTGCTACTCGAGCAAGGAAGACCAGTTTGGGTATATTATGCTGCAGTGAACTTGCAAAACAATTTAAATCTGTAACCCTGAACTGTTCATAGAACTTGAGGAAATGGTTTCCAAAATTGTTTGGGTTCACCCTCTTTCTGATTTGATTTGATACAAAAGCATGTATAAGGCAGAGAGCATGATGGGACCCATACGTTGAATCAACGCATTATGTTTTGTCACTAAGTATTGTTTTGTCATGGGTACTGCTGACATCTAAATTATCATGTTTTGGTTTTCTCTGTCATTATTTAACTAAGTTAATTAGTATTATAGTTATCTGAAACAAATTTCAACCCAGTATGTTTCCTCTTTCCTTTTGTGCAGAAAGTGGGTTTTTTACTTCCTGTACTCAAAGTATGAGCTAATAACTTTATTTGAAAATATATCTATAGTGATACAGTTCTATGTATAGGCATATGCATTATGTATCCAAATAGTGAAATAATTATTGCCAGTATTTCAACATATGTGGCACTGTTCTCCTTTCTGCTTCAGCTTTTTTCAGCTAGGGATACGGAGCAGTATGAAGACCCTAGGTTTTTCTCTATATGATTTAGAAAAAAAGTAAAATTGAGTCAGGTAAAATTTGACTCAAAAAAACTGAGTCAGAGATCAAACAGAATTTTTCACCTCAGAGCCACTTTTTAAAGATCGATCAATTTGTGTCCTGGCTCCTTGCCTTGCTTTGTTTCTTTTGGTTTTCCTCCTGTATTAAACTAATCAGTCTCAGCCTGTCTCAAGTTACTGTGCTTTTGTAATAGGACTGATGATTGACTCAAACCAAAATTTTCAGCCTGGTAGCTTTATTCAAAAATATGCAAGCAATAGCAGGTCTTCCCTGTGGAAAGACATTTACAAAGAAAACCTGATTGCCTACAAATGAAAGCTTGTCACTGTGCTTTATACTTTCTATCAAAGTCACAGCATCTTCCTGAACACTCTCTTCTGGGAAAGAACATGAGGGATAGTCTCCTTCTGTGATCCTTTGTGTAAACTGAATCTGCACTGTTCATATAACATTCATATGTTTATGTAAAGAGCTGGGATACCCCATGTTAAATCCCTCTATGTGGTGTGGAAACACCATATTTATAGCTGTGGAAAAGATGGATATGGAATGAGTAATGTAGCATTGAAGAAAGGAATTTTTCCTTAATTGATCTGTTGCTGTAACAATAGCAAATAGTAATAGTAATAACATAAAATACTGTATTTATTATTTGGGATTTACATGGCATTGAAAAAGGTATAGCTGACATACACAAGGGATATTTTTACAATCAAATATCAGGGCAATAATTTCAATTTTCCTTGATTCCATGGTAGAATTTTAGTTTCTTAGATTTCATTTGGTGAAGTGTCTGGAGTAAGCAGCATGGTGGAGAAAGGGAGAAATTACTGGAATATAGAAGGAAGGGAGGGCAATCAGTTATGTAAGGACAGAGACTTTTTGTTGGAAATACAGTAGTTAAGGTTAAATAACTGCCTGTGGAAGCAGTCACTCTCTCTCCTTAACACATTCTAGAAACACTTAAAGCTCATTTTCAGAATTCCAGGGCTTTGCTCTTGACTACACTGTGTCGCTCAGTTGGATAAGCAAGCATTACTAATAGAAATATTATGCTAATCCCTAGTGACTTTCAGTATACATGAGTGTCTGTATATTTAATGTGAAAATTTATCTTCTGCAAAATGTGAATACTAATCATTTGTCTCAGTCCAAGACCTTAACTTCCAGCCCTATACCAAAGCAGGAGATAATCCTCCATCTCTCTGAAGAAAATATAGGTAAAATGAAAGTCTTATGTTCTGGTTTTACATCCTCATACTACTTAGAATCTGAATTCTTTAAATTAAAAAAAAAAAAAAGTTTACCGTACTGGCATTTTGAACTTTTTCCACATGATCTTACTTGTATATACATTTAAGACATTTTTCTATCATGCCTAATGATGAATGTCATTGGTCAGTATTACACCAAAATGAATGTGGTTCATGAAAAATATAATGTTGTTATTTTAATGCATAACTGAAGAAAATTAAATTAAATGTATAGAATTCATATAATAAGAGTTGTCCACTTCATAGTTCTGGCAGATTAATTGGTCAAAACCCAAAAAGATAGTAATATATAAGAAGTATGGTAGTATTCAGTGAAATTTAACCTCTTCATTGTGTAATATGAATTTAAATCTGTGACATAATAGATTTTTTTTTAAGTATGTATTGATAGTGATGGGATGGTTTTTACGTAAGTATTATAAAAAGTTTTGGAATGGCCTACGTAGATAAGTAATAAAGTGTGAAATTTTTTTTGTGGCAAGTGGTTTAAATAACTTCAGAACTATTGTGTGGTCTAAAAGATTTGGAATTTATTTACTCTAGATTCAGCAATTATGCATGTAGGCAATTTAGACCTCAAGTCCCTCCTCTGCTTTTTCGGATTTGCTTCCATGCTAGATACAGTAATATGTATTTTCATTGTTTTATTTCCTTTAGGTATTTTTCCATCACCCCATGCTTGAGTTCAAAATTGGGAAAAAAACCCAACCCAAAGAACCAACCATCACCACTTGTTCTCTTGAGGGGACGGATAATCCTATATTATCTTCTAGATCTGATTGTATAACTGTCTTCTTGCACTTTTTTTTTCCTCTCTGATTTTCTTTGTATTTATATGGTTATGGAACTCTACAATTTGTTTTAATATCTGTTGCAGTGTATCGCTTACTTTGTCTTTAAACAGTTCATATGGCCTCTTAGATATAATTTTCTCTTCTTTTTAAAAGTTTTTATTCACTCAGAGATCAAAAAAGCAGCAAATACTACAAATAGAGTTAAAAATAAGAAAGATAGCATTAAAAGAAGATATATTGTGAAAATCTACGTCTCATAACTTCAACAAAAACTAGTCCTGACTAAAGAGGAACTTTGCCATTTGGGAACTCTGTGGTAGCATATTTGGTTTCAAAAGTGGCAGGAAGAACGCACAGTACTCCAAGACCACTTAACATAGCAAAGATACAGTCATCTGAAAGGTGGCAAAGGTGCAAATCAGCAGATTTGGGGCTGTACCACCGTAAATTCCTTCCTAATTCTTTCCTAAACTTCTACACTTAAAAAGAGCTGAACTGAGACTGGTTAGAAAATACACAGTGGCAGGAAAAGAGAGAAGAAATGAAGAACAAAATCAGTAACTGAGCTGATATGAGGTGACTGACATCAGGTAAAAAGCAGCAACTAAAAAAACCACTTGATTTTTAAAAAAAACAATTTATAGTCTCTGGAGTTCCCCAGTGTGATGAGGATTTTGCTAGTGTTTGAATATGCACATAGCAAATGACAGCCCTGGTGTTCTTAGTTATGTGCTAAGCATAAATGACATGCAAAAGCGCTGGGTGGAGGGAGAAAAACAGAAAACAGAAGTGACTCATGAAAGGTCAATGGCCCAGTAATTAATGGGAGAAGGTCTGCGCCTTTCTGCAGTGGCCCTTCTGCTGAACTACGCAGTTTGTCTAGTCTTACATTACATTGTTTAGAAGAAATCTGTAGAGGATAGAGAGAGAAAAAAGAAGACCCAAGAAAACTAGTTGCATTATTTTATTAGTTCACCGCCTACACCATTTTCAATACAGCTTGTCAAGTGGGCATCATCTGACGCGTATGAAAGATGGATTGTTTCTCCCCATAAAGTATAATATATCAGCTGGTAGGAAACTGTGAGGAAAGCACACAGTAATAGTCTTAACGAGTACAGAAAGCTATTAAGGTACATCTAAAGCGACTCCTGGAAAAAAATGAACTCTAGGAGGCAAGCAGGGGATAGCGTCAATAAAATATTCTATTTAGACTTCCACTGCATATGGATGTATACATGTATATACCACCATCAAAAAAAAAAAAAAAAAGAGGAACCTATCATACACAGAGTGAACTACAAGCATTTGATAAATAAAAGTGAGGGTATTTTATTCAGCACTAATAAAGTAAAGAATATATATTTTCTTCAGCATTGCAATATCTGAATTAGCCAGAGATACTGCATTATACATGGAGATTAGACCAGAACTGAATTCAGCAGAAATGGAGAAAGAAGCCATAGAATTTTAAGTAGTTCTGTGATACTGCTGCTGTGAAGATTTGCTGTCCCTAATGAATAATGCATAGAGTATGATTTCTTTCAAGGGAATAATAGGCTATCTAATGAAAACTTTGAAGGGTGTTACAATTTACCTGCCTGAAGTGAATGAAAAAGAAAAAAACTGGTAGATACCTTATTATCAAACAAAATAGTATCAATCCTAGCAAAAGTAAAAAGCAGCTTGTTTGTTCTCTTAGTTTCCAGTTATTCTATCACTTGTTTTCTGTCTGAAGATGCCACATTAAAAATACATTTCCCATGTTAAAAGAAAAGCAGTTTGCACCTCACTAGATCAATATATTTTTTTTCTTTCTATATTGAAGTAAAAAGATGAATGACAACATGTCATAATATGCCACTGAAAGCTAGTTTCAGTATGCTACCCACCAGCAATACAAGAACATGGAATATTTACTTTGCACATTTTTTTTCCTTAGTTCTTTTTCTTCATTAACTTTTAAATCAGGGGATACTTTGCTTGAGTGTATCTATTGTTGCATATTACATTTGACACTTGTAATTTTGTCTGGAATGCATGGATGGCATGCATTCCTGGCAAAATAACAAAGTGTCAGGAAAGTAAAATTAAGAAGAATCAGTATGTCTGTTGAGTTTAATGTGAAGACTGTTATTCATCTGGAAAGAGCTGAAGGCTCTTCAAAGATTTCATTGCATATGTGTATCATATAGCAGTGGAGAAGGGAATGTAATATGTAATATCAATCATTCAGTAAAGATTCCTGAAAATACTAGCAAAATTACTGAATGGTCTAGAAGGCTGAAAGACTATCTGCTTGTGTGGGATTGGCACAAATACAGATTCTCAGTGAATTAGCAGAACTGGATGTCAGGTACTCTAATATAAAACTTATGACTTGTTTTGGTTTTGTAACTAACACGGTAAGAAGCAAGCATGCAGTGCCTTGAAATGACATCAGAAATCTATGCTAAATGAGTGAGAAAACAGAACTGTTAAATGCTCAAAAGCCATACTTTATGTCCTCTTTTTCTTGTTGTAAGTGTACTGCATTGCATGATCTGATTCTGCTACCAGTGAGATCAATGTAGAGCAGAAATAAATCCACTGAAATTGTTAGGGATGAGCTCAGAGTCAGACTTAAAATATTTGAATTAAGAGACAGAAAAAAAATACAGATTATTTCATTTAGAAGCACCCTTTCAAATCCAAAGGGTTCAAAAGGAAACACTGCTTTGTAACCCAGTCTCTGCACTCCATCTCTGAACATTTTAAAGAGTTTACTTTGTACTGCAATTGATTTGAAGGTATTTGGTGATTGCTTGGTTTGTCAACACACAGAATATTCTGCCCACAGTAATGGCTTTGCTAAAGTGCCTAGGAAGGAGTCCAGTTCTTACACAACTTCAATCACTTTTGTCGGTTCTATAGGATATAATAGATATAATAATTGGGGTTCTGATAAACATTACTGCAGAACCTTGGGTCCAGGATGTTACCAAATTTCTTGACAAAGAAGCATTTTCTGGATCATAATTTCTATGTGAAATTTAGTTAAACTAGCTGTGCAATAATCAACCTTACCATCCTTCTTTAATTGCATTTACTTAAGTATAGAAAAATAATAGTAAATGGTCAGAATCCATTTTCCAAATTACCATTTAAAAAAAAAGCACTATCTTTATATGCAACACAGTCATTCATTTCCAGATGAAAAAAACATTAGCTGCATATGGTTAACAGAAAAATACCGAGTTATTGTAACTGATTGTAAGAAAGATTCTGTGGCAATGACATTAAAGGACTGTTCCAGGATTTATCTATGGTCTTCAGTAATAGCTTTAGGCAGAATCAGCTCTTCCAATTGTAGAGCTGTTCATATAACTTTAATTTTTTTAGATTTGAAAATTAGCATTTTGCTCTTTATTAAAAACCTGACTAAAAACCTAACTATTCTGTGACTAATTTTCTTCGTGGTATATACAGTATATTTTCCTACTCTGTGGGTAGCACAAGGTATTTAGAATACAGAAAATGATGATCAAAGGAAAAGTAGGATTTAGGAATTATAACCATTTGTCTTCGGCACTACACTTCCATGCTGGGGACAAATATGGCTTCTACAGAGGAAGGGACAGGAGACACACTAAAATTAAGCACTCAAGCTTCAGTTCCTATGTATGCTGGAAGTGGTCCAGGTTGCTCCAGAACCATTCAGGGCTTTGTACATGACTCTCAAAAATGGATAGCTTAACTTAGTTTAATCTGTCTTTTATCAAGACAAGGTAAATGCATTGCTCCTCAGTAGGAGCTCTTCAGGCTTCAGTTATCATTTAGAAAATACTAAAATAATAAGTTGGTATTTACATATATGCGTGTGCAATATAAAGATATCATATTTCCTACATCTAAGTATATAAGGGAAAAGAGAGGATTAAAATGAAATGTATTTTTTCTGCATTTACTAAAAAATAACCAGAGGAAGAAAATTTCAACTAGGATTGGGAAGACATATCTATTCGTCTTTATAGCTGAATATCCTACTTAGTACTTAGAATTCTATAAAGAGAAGTTCTGCTCTATGAACAGTTAAAATGAAAAGGAGTATGTCTGAGGCCAAATCACAGTACCATATAATATGTTGGGTTTATATACTTTCTCCTTGCATCATGAAATTTATTAAGCATGCTTTTCATAAATAACATTTAAACTACAGTTCCTAAAAGTATGTCATAAGCTGCTGTTCCCCATGTAAAGCTAAGTGATTGTCTACTAAGTGATTCATTTTCAACAGAAGACATGAGAAAATTTCATCAGTAGCTTAGGTTTAGTATTGGATGGTTGATCATATACACTAATGTAAATTTTTATATTATATTAGTATAATATAGTATAATAAATTTTATATAACAGTAATTATTGTACATTAAAACTATTATGATTACGTAAGTGGTTTATATGGACTATGTGTGAAATAATGACATATATTTCTATGTATATGTGTATATACATGTACACATGTATGTGCACTAGTATTAACTCTTCCTTAAGTGATTACTTTTAACAGCATAAAGAGAAGCAGCACAATATAACTCAAATCAACTTCCTAGGAAAATATTTACAACATATAAGATAAATTCTTGTTCTTTCTTTAAAGTCTTGCTTTTTGGAAGACTGCAAATGGTCACTAAAAGAATACATTTAAAATCCTTATGTAAAGTGATGCTAATTCTAAAGATTTATGTAGTTAAAGAGCATAATTAAATGTTGAATATAGCAATTTTGAAGTTAACTGATAATATAATTAGCTCTGAAGTCTATGATCTTTTCTTTTTCCTTGATCTTATAGGATATTGGACAGTGGATTATTCACAAGATTAAAGCTATGAAATAAGAATGATTTAGGAAAATGTAGCAGATAAAGAGTGGCTCATTTTTACCAGATATATGTATTAATGCTTGTCCTCAGCTTGTGCTTTTTCATTTGATTTTATATGTTTTCTTAAAAGACAGGCTACTATACAGATGTCAAAATTGTTCACTGTCATGGTAACATGCTTTTACGTAGGGTATTTTAGCAGGCCTGTTGTTACACTCTTCTCTCTATGTGTCAATTAGTGCACATAGCCCTTTTCATGTAAGTATAGTTAGTCATCTCTAAAATGGGTATATGAGTTGAACACCTCAGAGATGCAGTTTCAAGTTGAATTACTGAATGTGGCAATGCAATTTCTAGTACAGGCCAACAACTATGAATTTACTCTTATATTCATTGTCAAGCCATGCTAAACAGAAGGGCAGGAAAGATGTTGTTTTGAAAGTATTCATTTGCCACCCAAGAGTGGTGGGCTTCCCAAAGGTGCTCGGTCTTGATCTCAATAGCCACTGAAACTGATGGTAGATTTCATGAACTCCAAATGAATTCCCTCTAAAATTAGAGTAGAAACATCAGTGTTATCAGTGCTGTAAGGTCAGACAACTTGGTGCTTTCCAGACTCTGGCAGTAACTGCACCTTATGAAGCTTACTCACAGTCTTGGTTCATGGCAAAGACTTGACGAGGTTTATGGTCTTCAAGTTATGTGTCTAACAGGCTTCCTTTGATGAGGTGTTAAAGTGTGTGCATCTAACAAGGCACTAGCACAAAACCATGCCGCATGAGACAATACAAAACTTCTATGGTTTTTTGTCTCAGCTTTTAAATAAGGATCAAAAAAAATGGTATATTAAATTACATTTGTATCCCCGCTTTGATGTTCATATTTCATTCCTGTCACAGGGAGCTGTGACTATCACCTGATAGTCAATGAACTTTTCTTTCTTACTTCTGCAGAACTGTGCATCCTGTACCATCCTTCTGGCTCTGTTAGTCCATTCTTCTGTAGATCATTCATTTATAAATCACAGCTTCTATAGGAACTGGTTTGATAAACATTTTAACAAATGTTTATTATGAGGATATATACAGTAATCAGTGTCATAGAATGATCCCTTACTTTTTTCCCCCTTTTTAGAGGGGACTATCCACTCATCATCCTGGAAAGTCATGAGGTACAGAAAATAAATCATTGGGACAGAGGCTGTTTTACAGCCATCTTTTAATGTATTTAAAGATATTAAAGCCCTATTTGTCTGCAGTATTGGTCTGCACATTTGCTCATACGACGTGTAGGTTGTTGTTACACAATTATTTTGTTCAAAATATCGTGTGTGGGAATATTACTGCTAGGACTTACTGCAAGGCAGCCTGTTTCTAAATGTTGAATCATTTTGTATGGTTAGTGATAATAAGCTGTAACTGATGTAAACAAATGACAATGTTCTTAGTTAAATATATCAGTATGTTACCAGACATGTGTACATAGAAAGAATTATGAATTTGTAAAGAAAATTAATAAAAACCAGCAGTATAAATACTTGTCCAGTGTTTTTTTCAGACTGTTTGGTTTTGAAGTCCATTGTAATGTCATTTTATCTTTTAGGGCTAAAGAATAAGGTATGGAAGTAGGTTCCATACTACGTGCTTTTGTGTCTAAAGCATCATTTTTTAATATTAACTTCTTTCAGGATGCATCTATTCCTATAAACACAATATATTATCAGTAAACATATATTACAGAAATTTGTATATTGGAATGAATGCGTTTTGCCTACTTTCTAAACCACTCAAAATGGTAAGTTCAAAATTTGTAGTGGATAATTTGAAATTCTTGCTGTTTTAATGTAATACTTTACATTTATAGCAATTTACATTATTTCTTGTTTTAGAACTACTGTGGTTTTTTTTCTAGCTTTGTGGCCTTTCCATGACATGTTAATTAATGCACAATAAGAAACCTGAAAATGTGTAACAGGTTAAGCCTGGTCTTGAATAGAGTAGGGCTTCCTCTGCAGGTCTAACCGTAGTGTCAGATTGCTGTTCTCACAGCAGTAGTTACAGAAGTAGTTACAGATGCAAGTCTTCAGAACTGTAGCAAATATTTTTCAGCTCAAATATAGCAAATGTTTGCAGGAGTTTATATGAGTGGAAGCAACTCTTTTCTTCTGATTAGCTGAACTGCTATCAGCATTCACGTCACGTCCCTTCGAGTTTAAAATTCCATTTAGCAAGCATAAGCAATGTGCGGGACTTCAGAGACAGCAATATTGTTGATGTATAATATTCTGAAAAAATATTAATAATTGCTGCTCTTCAAAAAGATATTGAAAAACAGTGCACTATGGTGCTTTAAACAATCAAATTACAAGTATAAAATATGCATAACACCACAACATCAGGCATGTAATTCTAGATCACTAGTCTTGCTTTCAGAATGCCATAATATATTTTATGTGTCTGTGCCTTTACTGCATTCATTTTATTCAGCTAACGGCTCAGACACAGACAGAGTCTCAAGTCTCTCAACCTATGGGACACAGTTTACTGTCTGTAAAATTAGGATATTGTATGGCTATCCTTATTTAACCACTCTCTGTGTTTCCTATTTACATTTACTATGTTTCTGTGTGTTGCACCTGACTTAACCAGGCTCCATTTTCTCATAGGTATCTGTGTGCTACAACAATAAGAAAGGAAAACAGTCTCAACTTTCAAAGAAATTACTCTATTTCCTTATTTCATGAAAATGACATCAGACTACTTTAAAGTTAATTGAGTAACTATGAGTGATGATGCTCAAATCTTTGCTGCAAATACAGAAAAATAAGTCAGTCACGTCATCAACAGACATAGTCTAAGAATGTGCTACTGTGATGATATCCAATGCCATCTGAAATGTTTTTGTTCAAAAGATTAGCCAGAAATGGTGTTTTCATGTTGACTAGTATTTGCAAATTTGAGTTGAAATTGTTGAACTTTTTTGGGTGAGCTCTCCCGCCCTTCCTTCCCTAAGGTAACAATTTTATTGAAATAGTATTCTATTTACACATTTACTAAACACAAGATATCAGTTTTCTATTATGAATTTTTTAAAAGAAGAAATAAATCTATATTTAATATAAATACATTTAATAAAATCACAAAGGAAATGAAACATTTTTTTGGATGAGAGGCAACTTCTGGTCCACCCAAATTGGTTCATTTTTTGGTTTGGGTTTTTTTTTGGAGAAGATCATAGAAACAATTCTCTTTATTTTCAGTCAATTTTCTACTTGATCTGTGAAATGAACAATCAGCTTTTTGCATGGCACCCTTCTATGCTAGGTCTCAATTTGCCAGCATGGTACTAATGCTATTTAAACAGAGCTGGTTTTGTTTCATTGCTGGCAGCTGAGCCAGTGAGTTTTGTAATGATGAGAACTGGAGTTGGCTCTTCTCTGGAAAATGCAACAGAGTCACTCTGAACAGGGACTTAGCTAACTACATAAATGTGCTATATTTGCATCATGAATTTTTCATGTGCAGCATTTCAGATAAAAATTTGTTATTTCTATGACTCATGAATAAAAATTTATAGCCAGTTTAACTGTGGTCAGCAAGAAACTGTTCTTCCCTGTATAACAAATGGTAAGAAGTGTGAATACATAATTAAAGGCAGCTTACAGTACTGTGATTTTCTAGAAAAGCAGCCAGACTGGTACAGCTGCCAGTGGCAAACACTTTTTATTTCATTTAATAAGCTTTTAGTTGTTGGATCAGGCCCAGTCTTACAAAACATTGGACTTTGCCAGACATGTTTCTTAGTCATAAAGACAGAAACTCTGAGACCTCCCTCCCACCTACAGTTTACTAATCAGATGGTAAGCAACCAAGCAGATGTGATCCATGTACTAGTTGCAAAGTGTTTTGTGTGCTGAATCAAGGCAATTAAAACTCTATCAAGTTATGTAAAAAAACATAGCAGTAACTTAGAAAAACATAAGCATGGGAGCAATTCCTCTAGCCAAGTTGATGGTGGGAATGGCTAAGCATCATACTCTTCAAGGTTTCTTCCTTTTCAAGCTTCAGATTTGGTACTCTGTTCAGCTACAGTCAGGTGGTAAATACTTATGGCAGTGCTTATTTGGGTTAAATGACTTTGTAACTGACAACAACTAATTGAAAACAGCTTGGGATCCCCAACACACTTAACTACTTTAACTTAGATTGTAAAAGTCTGTAACACCCTGCTGTCCAATATATAGGGCAACTGTAGAGCAAGTCAAAGAAGGGAGACTGATACAGTGAAGAAAGATCTCAGATGCTCATATCTTATAAGGTGAGCAGAGCAATCCTCCTGGTGGATGGATTTCACTTGACTACCCAGGAGAGCCTTCAAGCTGGCATAAATGATAAGAGCCATCAGAGACGCTTTTGTAACCCCCAGTTTTAACATGAGGAATAAGCTAGCCTTTCCATCTTGTTACGTAGAATACACAGTCTGTCATTTCCTTACAGACTTCTTACAGTGGTGTGTGTTGGAAGATGAATCTTCCTACTTGCTGTTTGTATGAAAATTGTTTTACACCTTTGATTATTCTACTTGTCCATTTTTAACCCCATGCAACACTGCAGGCTTGGGGAAGAGTGGCTGGAAAGCTGCCTGGCAGAAAAGGACCTGGGGGTGTTGGCTGACAGCTGGTTGAATGTGAATATGACAGCAGTGTGCCCAGGTGGCCAACAAGGCCAATAGCATCCTGGCCTGCATCAGAAATAGTGTGGCTAGCAGGAGCAGGGAGGTGATCGTCCCCCTGTATTTGACACTGGTGGGGCCGCACCTCGAGTCCTGTGTTCAGTTTTGGGCCCCTCACTACAGGAAAGACATTGAGGTGCTGGAGCATGACCAGAGAAGGGCAACCAAGTTGGTGAGGCGCCTGAAGCACAAGTCGTATAAGGAGTGGCTGAAGGAACTGGGGTTGTTTAGCCTGAAGAAGAGGAGGCTGAGGGGAGACCTTATCACTCTCTACAACTACCTGGAAGGAGGTTGTAGCGAGGTGGGTGTTGTCTCTTCTCCCAGGTAGCAAGCCATAGGAGAAAAGGAAATGGCCTCAAGTTCTACCAGGGGAGGTTTAGATTGGATATTAGGAAAAATTTCTTCACTGAAAGGGTTATCTACATTGGAACTGGCTGCCCAGGGAGTGGTGGGGTCACCATCCCTGGAGGTATTTAAAAGACGTGTAAATGTAGCACTTAGGGACATGGTTTAGTGGTGGATTTGGCAGTGCTAGGTTTATGGCTGGACTCAATGATTTTAAAGGTCTTTTCCAACCTAAATGATTCTATGATTCTGCTCCTGTAACATCTTGTCTTGAAATGGGGGATGAAACCTTCACACTCAACATGCAGTTGCACCATGGATTTATACCTTTGCACACTTTTTTTTTCTTCTGTTCTCTGTTTCTTTCCCTATGATTCCTAAGATTTTATTTTCTTGCTGTCTGAATGCTGAAGAAGTCAAACAAGGTTTTGTGTAGCCTCTTCTTGTCTAATATAAAAAGATATGTCTAATTTATAACCCATTTGAGATTTGACCACAATGCCCACACTAAAATGGGTTAGCAGCAGCAGATTTTCAAGAGTTATATAAAGAATTGACTATTGTAGTATTTCAGCTCATACTACAGCAAATTGGTTCTGGATGATGTGGGAATATATTATTTTTGGAGTGACAGTGCTTTGATATCTCTGTTTTATTAAATTGTATGCTGCTGCTGCTGACATTGCTACTGTTAACAAGTAATATAAATAATAGTAGTAATATACTGTTTGTTAGTTGTATTGTTTATATTCTTTATAACATCCAAATAACATTGGAGCTTTTCAATGGATGCACGTAAACCAGAAAGCATGTCATTTCAGTGTATTTGTTTATACGAGAAGAAGCTATTATGTCACATTATTTTAATCCCATCAGATTTCCTGCTGCTGTACAATACAAATGGTTTGGACTACTGCATTTATTAATAAGCCAACATTTTAAATGCAATATATAGTATTTCTGCAGAGTTTGTTGCCACAGGAGATTTTCAAGCGAAATATTGTGATTTTTTTTAAGGATTAGAAAATACTGTAGAGACTTTCAGGATTTGGACTTTTTACAAAAAGCAGATAGTGATATGGGTAATGTGACACACTTCTACATCACGAAAAACTTCTACATCTGCAGAGTATCACAGGAGAATTGAAGTCATGATATTGGACTAAGAGTCAGATACTACTAAACACAAGATAACAAATTAGACACGCTAATAAAAAACTGCAGTATGCCAGCTTCTGTGGAAAAAATAAAATCTATGGTACTACTGTATGTCTCTCTCTCATCACTAACAGAAGTACATGCAGCACTCATGCAGTATGTTTGCCTGGCTCTGGATTTCAAATGGCTTTCCCCGTTAGCCACATCTGCAGCTGAAGTCACTGTTTGTCTCAGAACAGCATATGAAATAATTAATTTTAGAAGAGCTTGGGCCTGATGCATACCCTCAGAAAGTCACAGATATGTTAAATGATGAAATGTCATTTAATATTTCCTATTAGAAATCTAGATAAGGTCACACTTTTCTGTCAGTGTCTCCTAGCTGTATTAAGTATCTTTTCTTTCTTTTCCCCTCTCTTCTTTTTGCTGTATCAATAGTGCTTGTACCTTCTTCCCCAGAATCTGGTCAGTACATGGTGCATCTGTCTACATCAATACTGAAGAGCAAGCTGCTTAATTTCACATCATATGAAAATCCAAGCAAACAGAATTACTCCTTTTATCTAAGTCACAATTACACAACTACAGTTCCAAAACAGATGATGGCTAAATAGTCTCATCACACTCATGATATATTATGTTTTTTCTGAAGTAGATTACTCATAAGAAGTATCAGGGCTGCTTTCTTAGGCAGAGACATTGCTACGCTGTTCAGTATTAAGATACTCTATTGATGAACAAGAAGATAGCTTATGTTCCCTGGTGTTCTTTAAGTAAAGTTTACATTACTTGGAGCTCATGGCAACAAGAAGTGCTTAAAAACAGGTAAGCACTGTCCTCCTGTATCAAAATTTTTTTTTCCCCTTTGATTCTTGATCTATTTTTTCCTTTATTTTACTATTGTGCCTTTAACCCAGGAGATCAATATCCTGCATGTTCACTGCATTATCCAGCTGCATGCACCAACTTCTGCAACCTCAGAAGGAATGACCCCTACCAGGTCATTCAGCTTCACATTTAGCCATGGGTCTAAGGAAGAGAACTAGAGTGCTCAAGGTCTGAACTAGCACTATATCTGGATAAAAGAATACATCATCCAAAGGCAAACATCACTATCATCTCTTTTTTTTCTTTCTTTCTCTTTGAAAACATAGAATGA
The DNA here is from genome assembly GCF_000737465.1 of Haliaeetus leucocephalus. Lineage (NCBI taxonomy): Eukaryota > Metazoa > Chordata > Aves > Accipitriformes > Accipitridae > Haliaeetus > Haliaeetus leucocephalus. Next base: position 2,923,119 of record NW_010972720.1, on the reverse strand, counting down.
AGAAAAATTCAATCACCCTTCTAAGCAGTATTTCTATCCTTTTTTGATAGTTTGTTTCACTTTTACTACCAAGAAATAATGGCTTTTTATAAATCTAGGCAGATTTTAAGAAGAAAATAATAAACTGTCACTTCCTCAGAATAGCTCTACCCTATTTTGCTTTTTTTTTTTTTTTTTTTTTTTTTTTTTTTTTTTAACAGGGGCAAATTTCTATATTTTTAGTTTGGGCAAGACACAAGAATTCATGCCTGCTTGGAATGCTTTTATTGCCAGGTGCAAAGGTGCTCTGATACCAAGAGAAGCCTTATAAAATAAGCTGGCTGGTAGATGTGCTTGCTAGAAGAAACATGAAATTTGCAGAGGGACTTTTGGGAATGTCTCCTAAATAGGTTAGTGTCTCACATGATAATTTCACAATAAAAATATATTTGGCAACAAACTATCTGTTCCTTGTTCCCACTCCTTTTGTAAGTGTGCTCTTGAGTTTGGGTGACCAAATCTATTTCACTGGATTCCCCCCCCTCCCCCCCTCCAAACTCCCCCAAAAAGGAGAAGGGGAAAAGCAACCCCTTTCCTCTGTTTGGAGCTAGATCAGTTCCCCAGCCTGATTCCTAGCACAGCCAGGCAAACCTTTGCTTTAACATGAGGCAGAACAGCAGCTTGTGGAGGGGGGCTAGGGCAGGTAGAAGATTATGGTTTCCTCATCTGCCCTATTCCTACTTTATTTATTATTTAATCCCTGCACATTTTAATTCTCAGTTATTTTAAGACTGATTTGCACCAGCAGGAAGCATGCATCTGTTTTTTCTTCTTATTCCCCATATTTGCTTGTACAATTATTTTATTTTGGTAATGCATTTTTTTACAGATAACTTTTCATCAGTTTGTACTTTTTTTTTCATATAAAACCAATAGAAATAGCATTAGCATAAAAACAGTTGCTTCCCATCTATGAAAGTTATGCACTTGTTTGCTTTATCTTGATATTAAATAATCAAAACCTGGAGAAACAAAGATGGCCTTAAAATGGCAGATGTATAAATAGTTATTTCTTTGTGCACATGTTATGTTTCATTATTCTTCTTGACACTTTTGCAAACATTAAAAATTATTCTCAGAATAATATCAGAATAAAAGAAATTACTTTTCCAAAATAATACAGCTATTCTCAGTCTGTGAGTTAGTTCCAATCAATAAAATTACAGGTATTTCCATGCTGGAGCAAATTAATGGTCACTATAGTTTGTTAACCTGCTCCTACAACTGATAAGCTTTTCAGTAGGGTGTGCAACCAAGTCCTGCAATGGCCATTTCTGAAATGTTCTTTGCCACTTCTGATAAAAAGTGGCCTAGGACCATATGTCTTTCTATTAGTTTGATTAATGTAACTGTACATGTTCTCTTCATCTTATTTTAATACTAAGCACTTGATTTTGGTGGTATCTCCTAGCAGTTAATTTCTCAAGACAGTACTATTTTCCAAAAATAAGAATTGTGTATCCCCCTGATGTGTTTACATCTGTTGTATCCAGAAGGCCCTAAAGCATCTCAGACAGGTCAAATATTGGTATTTAATTCACTTTTCTTCTCCTACTTAATATGTTATCAGCCATCAGACAGTCCAAGTCTGACAGCGCCTATTTTTTTTCTGCCAAATAACTCAAATGGTACGTCTGGATTGAAACCTGTTGAATGCAGTTTCATATATTGGAAAAATGAACAGTTCTGCAATTCAAGGTACTTCTAGGTTTGTGTTTTGAAATAGATCTTGGTAGGTTTGCAGGTTGGGATATAATACACCATATGATTCAATGAAATAAAGCTATTTGCACCTGCTGAAGGTATGCTAGCTGTTTGCTTTTCAGTTTTGAAATTCCTTGCTTTTTTCATGAATAAGAGTTCTTTTAGCATCCTGCTTTGCCATGTCTACATTGCTGAAAAGCAATATAGGCTTGTCCTTGTTTAAACAAATCACACTAATATGATGTGAATGCTTTTATTCCAATATTAGTAAATGGGCAAAGCCTTGAAAACACCAAGGAGAGATTCCTCTGAGACCAATACCACAACTCCTGTTGCTAGGAAACCATTTTTATTTGTTTTCCTTCAAAACAACTAAATCATTTTATGCTTGGCTTCAAAGGTGGCTGGGAAGATGGGAGTGGAAGCAAATGCATTTTAGAAGTCTCACCTTTTCTCTCCCCCTTCTTTCCAGTATGTGTAGAGCAACAAGTTAATACAATTCGGTGGGGTTCAGGGGAATATATGAATAAATGATCTAAGAGCAGCAGGGTTTCTGTGTGGGTGGGTTGTGTGAAGTAGGGGTGGGTATTTGGGTGAGCACACAGCAGAGCTACGGGACCTCCCTGGCTCCCATGGGGCTTCCTCTTGCAGCCCCCCTTATACCACCCTCCCTGCCAGCTGCTCTTTCCCCTGGGGTACCCCAGGTATTTCTAGCAGCTTCTTTTCATCTGCATTTTGGGGCTCTCTGGATCTTTCTTTTCCCTTTCAGCCTCCTCAGCCCTAGTTCCCCCAGAGGGGATGGGAGGGTGGCAGCTGTATTGGCTGTGGGCCTTCACCAGAGCAATGGGGCAGGCGGAAGGCAGTAGGGCAGGAGCAAGGATTGCCAGGGGCGAGGTTTAGGCCTGCCTTTCAGGCAAGCCCCAGCTGCCTGCTAAAGGGGAGTGTGGGTTACACAGGGTCCTGGTTTAGGCCAGAGGGAAAGCGGGGGAAGATGCCTCCCCAGAGGGCAGCCATGGGGGAATGAGAAGTGGGGAAAGGCCCCATGGCTGCACCCTCACTCCCTTGGTCAATTGCCTTCTCCTCAGTAAGCTCCCAGGCCTTTGGTCCTTCTTCACATCAGGAGTTTCCTTGCCCTGATTCTAGCTTTCTCCCCTCCCCATTTCCCTCCCTGTCTTGCTGCATCCCATGTCTCTCTCCTGGTATGCTCTGGCCTGGGTTGGACCTCGAGCCACAGGTAGTGAAGGCACTTCTCTGGGAGTGGATGGGGAGCTGGGTACCATTTGGCACCTCAACTGGAAAAAAACAAGGACCCAAGTTGCTTATTAACTCTTAAAGTTATCGAGCGCGACTCCAGTAGCTGTTCTTGTCCAAGGAGGAACAGCACGGGTGTGAGCCTGCAGGGGAGTAAAAGGTTTGTTGCCCCCCCACCCCAGCACTTCACACAGAAATGGCTGCTCTCCATGTTCTGTCCTGGCAGGAACCGATGGGCTTTGGGTGGATGGTGAAGCTTCGCGTAAGCAAAAGCCTTTGACTTTCTTCCTCCCACCTGCCCAGAAAAGGGACTCTTTTTGTCTTTTTTGGTCCAGACAATTCCCTCAACTTAAAGACTTAAAGCCAAAAAGCAGCTAAGGAGCACACCTGACCCTACTGTGGGCCACAACTGTTGTGAACAGGCCGGCAAGGCACTGCAGGGTGAATTTGGGTATCTCAGCCCAGAGGAGCTGGGCACCGGTGGTGTGAGCGACTGTGCAGGCCCTGCGGGCTGGCACAGGCTGCCTCCCTCGCCGCCTGCCTCCCTCACCCGCTGCCTCCCTCGCCTCCTGGGCCACCAGCTTCAGCCAAGAGTCATTTCACAGGTGAGCGGGGCCTTAGTGCAGGTGATGTCAGGGTTAATTGTCCTCTGGGCTTTTATGTTTGGGACGAGCCAGGGGAGGGGAGTCATGTTCATGGATTATTGAGTTATTAACTAATTTGTTATATTCAGATGTGTATACTAGGTTCTGATGTTTCTCCTGGCAATCCTTTTGCCCCTGCAGTTCCGGTATACCTGGTCATAAAGGATTTTAAGTTTGAGAATAGAATTTTTTTTTTTTTTTTTTTTTAATTCTGACTAAACTGATCTTAACTCGCTAAAACTGAGCAAGCAAAGGACAGTGCCTATACTATTTCAGGAAGGCATCAGTTGTCTTAGCATGGAAAGTGTCTTCCATGGCAGCTGTCAGCCACAAATGCGCAAATCCAGTTCATTTTGCTTAATTTTAGTGAATAATGTTAGATTCTGATATAGTTATTGAAATCTCTACATCTTATCTGAGCTTCCTGAACGTAGTAATTCTAGAGTCAATATGAACCTGGTTTGACCAATTTAACCCATTTTTATGCAACCTAACCAGACATCTGAGAATCTAATAGTATTCTTTTAAGCCTCTTTCAGTTGTTTTTTGAAGCAAGGAACAGTCCTGTGTGGGTTTTTTTGTTGTTGTTTTAAACTTCTGAAACAGAAATGTGTACATGTTTTATACAACATGCATATAATAATTGGGATTATGTTGTGCCTGTGTAACTCCTTCATAGCACATTTCTTTGAAGAAAATGGAAAAGGATAAGCCTTTCAAGAGCTTCAGAAAAGAAAGAGTTGTGTTTCTAAAAGCACAGGTTTAAGCAAAGTCGAAAAAGCTACACCTGTTAAAGTTGCTGTCTGTTGAGAGCAAATTATATCTTAAAAAGAAAAGCTAAATTTTTCCTATCTTTCCTTTTATCTGACATTTACATATTTGTGTCCTGTAGCTGTGTTAGTTACCACTGGTTTTGGTAGAACCAGTACCTTGATGGTGTGTGTCCATGTGTCATGTATACATTACATGCACACACACATCATCTGCCTACCTATATATACACATACATGTGTATACATTTATTGAGCAGCTCTTTCTTACCACAAACTCATTCTTCAAAATTCATCTAGATCTTTTTGCCACTCTTAGTTCAGTTTATGCAGAAAACATGTTAACTGAAGTATTAAGCTCTCTTAAACTTGGGCAGCATCTATATTTAGACAGGTACTTTTACATTATCCATATCAGTACATTAGCTTCATTTAAAAAAAAATATATTTTACAATCTCTACACAGATCGAACCTGTAACGTTTAGCAAGTCTGTGCTCATATTAGAGAGAGAGACCTGGAGGGGAGGAAATATGTAACGATGTTTTTGTTCCTATCCACGGAGTTCAGCTGGTCAAGAATTGCTGGCATTTCAACCTTAAACTGCATTTAAGCAGATTCACAGTTTTGGTGGAGGGTGAAATAATGATTTATTTACAATAATAAATGTTATTTACAGTAACATGATAATAAGTGATATCCAATATTTTGCTTCCACAGCTCTGGCTGCTTGGCAATTTAAAATGTTTCTATCAAACTCCTGAAAATACTCAAGTCTTCAGGGATATGGAGAGTGACATTATTGCAGGGTGACCTGTGGTATTCTTAGATTATATTCTCCTTTTACTTTGAGTGGCATTGAACGCCCAAAGCCACATTGACCCCAAAGGGTCCTATCTCAGTATTAGCAGAGAGACTTGTTTTTGGGACTTAGACACAGCTAAAACCATTGTTCCCATGTTGTGGGATGTACAAAAGCAAAGCATCATCCCAGTCCACCTCATATAAACTGCCAGTCTAAGAGACTGGGGAAAGGGTGTGTGGTTTTTTTTGGGCAGCACTGAAGACTGGTGGTTAATTCAGAGTTGAGGAGTTCTTGTTGCCTGTTTTCAACAGGCTCTGGCTATGATCCTGTATATTTCTTTATCAGATGAGAGAAGGGGCTGCTTCTTCTGTAACCCAGGTAGATTTTGAAAAAAGCAATGCTGCAAATCAATCATTCTGAGGGATAAAACAATTAGTAAAAAAGTTTTTCACTTAGCAATGGTATGTGTTTTATTTCCCAAGGTAATGCATTTCAGGATCCTGGCACTGTGTGCCACAGAGATCTTTTTTTGACTAATCATATATCTTTCTGGTTAATATCAGCATGGCTTAAGTGGGCACCCCGGGAAAGAATCTGAGCTTAATTCTGTTACTTGCAGTTGTAGTGTTTGCTTTTGCAGTTTATAAAAGAGGTTCCTCTGCAATCAGTGTTGCCATGGATTTTTCCTTGTATTTACTGAGAAGAGATAGGTGATTTTTTTGTCTGGTGTCTCAGCAGATTCCTTCCTGCTGTGTTTAGTTTTTTGGGGAAGGGTTGATCCTGATCTCTTTCCAATTATGAGGAATCGTCTTCTTTGTTTACAAAGTGTTTAACAATCTTTGTGCTTGTTTATATATAGGAGTTAATTGAAGTAGGATATCTCTTCATTGTTTTAAAACAGACTGTTTAGACTGACTTAGCAGGTTCTCGTCTGTCTGTGCCAAAATGAAATAGTGCATTGAGAAGCAGCAGAACTGAGGGACATTTCTGTTCTCTTCATGCACTAGATAGGCAAAATATTAAATTTACCATATTATTTATAACCTGACACAATTTTAAAATCACTTACTGAAAACTTAGAAGCAGCTGATAAGACAAAGTTCTGCAAAATGTGAAATATGTACTATTTATTGGTGGGTGCATTGAGCAGTTACTTAACTGCTGTTGCTTTTTGATAAGACGTCAGTGTAGCTCCAAAAGGTGGGTGGAGAGGGAGGAGGGAGAGCCCACTAAGGAAAGCCAGCAAACATTAAAGACAAAGTCTAAGTAGACCATCTCTCATTTCCCTCAAAACCCTTTCCCAAATGGTAAATCATATAGCTGAAAATAACTACATCAGAGCATTTGGGGACAAATTGTTTATGTGGCTACTATTAACATTTTCTGTCAGTGTTCTGTGACACTGAAGAAGTAAATCCTAACACCTGTAACGTCAGTGTCTCTGTCCCAACCTTCTGACAAAATACAATTCCTATAACGTAAATCATGGGAAGCTTTAGGAGAAAGACAGGACATAGAAAGAAAATATAGGACATAAGTGGAGATGAACTTTGTTGTGAAGTACTGGTAAAACGAAAATAGTGTTTACATGCTATGTTTGCATATAGTCTTGCAAATATTCCACATAATTAAGATACATTTTTAACTGCACTGTCTCATGAAAATTTCCAGAAAATGAGATCTCGTTCTGCACAAATTCTTATTCTGGACTGCTGTTCCTTTTGTTTGTCTTCTTGCAACTGTCATCTCCCTTCTCTGCTATTTGAGACTGGATGGCCACCTTCATTTTTCCTTCAGATATGCAAACATTTTCAAAGGATATAGTTGAAAAGATTAAGGATTTATAGAGCTGTATTCTGTCTAAACAAGCCCTAGGCCTATAAACTAGCAAGTTAATCGTATTCTGTCATGTAGACAGTACATCTACTGTACTGTCTTCTGTTTTCAGTTTCCTTGAAGGAGAAAAAATGGCAGGACAACTGCTTACCTTGGCAGTTTGGAGTCTTAAAACAAACGGCCTTCCTGAGTACATATGCAGTGATGGTGGCAGCAGCTTTTGATTCCAAAATGTCAAGGGATGAGTTTTGGCCAAGCTTTTCAAACTAATTGGGTTAAGCTAGAGGCAGCAGGAGAATAGGGACTCTGTCTTAACTTAGGTTGATGTGTTTAAGATTTCACCAAGTCTGGTACAGAACGACAATAACTACAGAAATGGGCACCAAGTATCTTTAAAAAAATTTATAGTGTTCATATATTCTCAGGTGCATTAGCTATTAAAAATGTTTCAGGTTGCCAGCAGAATGTCTTGCGTGCTTGTGTACAGCAGATTAATTATAATAGAACTGGTAGTAATCTGAGTCCATTTTCTGTTTGTTTGGTTGTTTTTTTGGTTTGGTTTTTTTTTTTTTCCAGAGAAATTCCTTAATGATTCAAGTTGCCTCTGCTTATTTCCCCAGAAGCAGGGAACAAACGGTCTGTGATGTGTTTAGTCTGTAAAATCAATTCAGTATGAAAAGGTTTTACCTTGGGATGTGTTTAAATATTCTGAAGATGCTAGCTGCCTCACAAACTAACTAGAACTGGTGAAAGCCTTTTTATGAAAATTCATTCCTAGAGGAGAAGGATTTTCAGCAGCAACAAACTAGGCTGTGATTTAGTGTCAGGCACCAACATTGGGAAAACACTTCCAAAATTAAAAAGAAACAAAGCAAAAAGAGTAAAAACATATTGGTAGTTTTTAAATGAATCTTTTGATATTTTTTCTGTTTTGAAATGACTTTTCAGTTCAGATTCCTCTTAGACTTCTCCTACTGATTCCTCGTATTTTACTGGTTTTTTTTCTTCCCAATCATTTTAATTTCAGCATGAAATAATCCTTCACTTTCTGTTCCAACCCAAATCCGTTCAGTTCAGGAAGAAAAAAATACAGCCCTTCACTTTCCTTTCCTGTTTGTAGTCAAAAAGTAGAGTTCCAACCTCATACTTTGGAATAGATAGTCTATATAAAGCAGTGCTCTGCAAATTTTTGAGGTAATTACCAAGAGACATCTGTGGTAAAAATGAAAGAAACACTCTGGAATTTAGTTATAAACACACATTTTGTAAATTAAATATTAAATAAGACTATCATCAGTGTGGGGGACAATTCTGTTGGCCAAATCTTTCCAGATTCTGCATTTTGCTAGTAGAATTCAAAGTGGTACAGTGAAATACTGAAGTTTTTAAACAGTGCTTAAATCTATTTGTTTCACAGTTCACCAGATGTTAATTGAAACTCTCACTAATGTAAAAGGAAACAAATCAAACTTTAATATTATTTCAACATATTTACTGTCTTTTCACCCTCCGGAGTTTTGAACAAGTTTTGGAGAAATAGGAAGGTAATGATGAAATGCTTTTGAAAGGTAGAGATTTAAATCAGTGCCCCAACACCTGCTGAATTTCTATAATAGTAAACATGACAGCCAAGTTGGTTTAAAATGAGTGCTGGAAAATGAGAAACACACACAGCTTTTTTGATATCATATGCTAGTTATGAAATTGAATATAAATGTCCTTATGGTATCTTTAATCTCTTCAGAGAATGGAAGAAGTCCAACAAAAGCCAACCACAAACCCCACAACTTCTTTCCACTTGAAAGTGTCTCTTAATCACTCCATTGGAGTGGTTATTTTACCTCAGGAATGGCAGATCTTTTTGGCATCTTGCACAATTTGCATATACACTTTTATTAAAAACCAGCATAGGCATTTTTGTTCTGTGACTGAATATTTTACTAATGCTGACTTTTACAGTACATATTGCAACTGCGAACCAGCGAATTATATCCACATCTGTCTCTGTTACCCTAGAAAGCATACAATCTTTAAATGCTTTAAGGCTGCCGAGTCCAGTCATTCAAAGTTCAGCAGTCACAAATCTAATCGCTTTGCATGTTAGTGATGGTTACTGTTCTTTTAAGAGATTTAATAAATTTTGTAGCTGAAAATTTGGCTTTTATTACATAAACACAGTTGAAAACAAAACACTTTTTGGCAGAAATGCAAAAGAGGCAGTTTAAGCAGAAAGCAAAATTTTAACTGTAGAAAGCATATACCAGAAATCAGCTGCAGGCAAATATGAGAAAGACATGAACAGGAGAAAGTACACTTTGAACTTCATAACATTCTTTTAATTTGAAAAAGAACTTATTTTTCCATCCTATGTCTTGTTCTATTTTTATATACAAAGTAACCTTTTCTGCTTCAGGAAATTTCTGTGGGATGAGAGGACCTTTCACTGGTACGAAATCTACATAGCGACCTCCCTGTCTGCTTTCATTTATGCTCTAGAAAACAGGCATTTAGAAGAAGCATCTAATCCTTAAGCATTCATCAAAGCATGTTTGTAAGGAGAAGTAATATCTCAACAGATCTGGGGAAGGGATATAGCATTTGAGAACCTGTCTGCTTTTTCACCTGTACCCACTATCTAAGATGTATTGCCTATCCTTACAAATCCTGCATCTGTTTTCTCTCCAGACCTCAACAGTAATGCCAGCAGTACACAAGGCTGTCTTCAGAACAATGAATTTCCAGGAACTGAAACCATTTTGATCACTGAAATGACAATGAGCATTCTAGTGCATCAAATGATGCACAGAACAGTTTGACTTTTATACTTTTGAGGTCAAATGAAATTGTCATAAAATAAAATCCTCACTTGGGAAAAAAGAAGATTAGTTTGCCCCAAGTCCCTCATCTTTGAAAATATTTTCAGTTCTTCCTAACACTCCAACCTCCCACCACAATAGAAGTGTCCTGGCTGCTTCAAAAGCCATTTACCCTACAGCTCCTGGTGCCAGGGAAATGACACATCTTCCTGCTTTCTCCTTTTTCTGTTCCCTCATTTCTGGTATGCATTTATGTTTTTCCCTTCTAACCTGCAGGAGGGAATATATTCTCATTTTACGTATTTCCCTGTAATAGTTTCCAGTATTGGTGTGGTATTCCACCAGACTGAGATTCAAATTGGAAATTTAGTTTAGAGGCTGGCTAGCTGCCAGATGATAGGTGAAGGATGAAGAGTCCTCTTCCCTTCTTAACATAATGTCTAATGTTGTCCATTCCAATGCCAAAGGAAAATACATTTTCTGGTTATTAACTCGTCAACGAATGCTACCTGCTGGTTGGCATAACACTGCTAAGAAAACAAACAATACATGTTTATATATAGTCACTTAGGAGCAGTATTTGAAATCACTGCTTTTATTATTTTGTTCAGGAAACAAACAGCAGATAAAAACCTGCTGCTATGCTCATGATTTCCCCAGTGCTAAGACAGTCATGCAGTGTTCCATTAATTCCTTTGTGATGGAAAACTTTAGCAAAGGTGATTCTAATACTATACCGTAGTATTAGCCTAACTAATAATAACAGCTTAACTTCATAGCAATACAGGCATTTGGAATAGAATTATCAAAAGACTTAAGGGAGTAATATTTTTGAAAAACAAAGGAAAGAAAAAGTAATTGTTTGAGTTGCGGGGTAGAAGTGTGAGAAGCAATTTAGCCTTTGAACAACTTGATTATATAAATATGCATAAACACACACTCCTTCCTGCATTAATTGTCATATATGTGTGTATCTAACAGGTTTTCAGACTCTGGATGTCACAATAAGGAAGAAAACTTGTTTCTTTCCAATTGTATCTAATATGATTCAGAATAATGCTTTAAAGGAAAAAAAAAATTGCCTTTTGCCTGAAAACGAAGCAGTTTGAAAGAACAGAATGTCTTTCAAGTTTTTTTCCTAATGCTTCTCAAGGAAAAAAATAAAGAGCTGTCTACAGATTGAATAATAACAAGATTGTGTTTTTTCTGGGGGACAAAGAACTACACTGGCCTCTTATCAGAATGTTTCAGCAGCTTTTCTTAACATTAGGCTGCTAAGTATCATATACAAGGACTGACGTTATGCTCTGTAGCTAGGGAGTGATGAATAATTTGTTCAATAAATGTATTCCCCTTTCACCATCAGGAAATTGTCTGAAATACAATAACCTTAAATTTATTCGCTAATAAAAATTCATTGGTTTCTCCAGCAAATAATTCTTGCACTGTAGATCAATTGTGTAAACTTATTAGGATTACCCTTTGCAAGTCTGACTTCCCTGGTTAATTAAGCAAATCACTTGATGTTTCTGTTGTCTAAAATAGGAATCTGTACAGAGAGGGTCAAACTGCACCTTTTCTGCCTGGTGGCTGTAAGAGAGTAGATTTAGACCTTCCAAAACAGTTGCTAAATTTGTAGAACCAGGCTTATTCAAGACTTTCACATTGCCATTTTTAGACTAAGTGGAATGCTTCAAAGGATCTTGCTTCATGGCCTATTTCCTCTCTTCTATTGGTCCTGGAGTAAGGAGAGAAAGAGTCTGAAATAGTCCAGATTTACTATTTTTCATTAAAAGCTAATGCTGCTGCCAATGACCTACCTCTTAACCCTCATTCTTGTGACGTTATTAGATGTGAATATTCTTTGAATGTTCTTGTGAGGATTTTCACTTGTGCCTAAACGAGGTAGTTATTCATTGTTTAATATGGAGTTATAGCCCAACTGCAAGCCTCCCTACCATACTACTGGAGAAAATGGTAAAGCATACTGCTAGCATTAACTCCCTTCCATTTTTGGCTATGCTGATAATGTTTGTTGTTGGGAACAAATGAACAAGTTTATTTAATTTCCTTAAATTTCATGGAGAATTACCTTCCTTTTCACCTGTTTTAATTGATAAATTTTCTTTCTTCTTTCATCAGTGCTGATGCAATTAATATTTCTTCTGTGTACAACATAACTGTGTATAAATACTTCTTTTTAAAATGAAATTGCTTTGTTTCTCCTTTTTATTTATCCTGTTTTCCCCATGTCTTTTGTGGTAAAATGGGAGAAACAGACAGGTTGTCATTAATACAAAATTAGTCTCCAGTGCAGAGAAGATTTCACAAAATATTAGAATGTTGAGCTATTGATATTCATGATGGCCAAGGCCTTCACTTCACAGTATGTTGCTTTTTAACTGTCGTGTAGGAATTTGACAGAAAGCAACCTGTAAAACAGTATCCCTCTAAAACTACAGAATATTGATTTATCCACCGATAAAACAAAGTATAATATATAGGTAAATATACAGTTTCACTAACAAGCACCAATAAACTGTCATTTTTTCATAAAATAGAGAAGGTAAACAAACTCTCAAGGTGATAAATGTTATTGTAACTGATATAAATTATCACAGGGCTGATGCAAGCTCAATGAAAACAGTGTAAATCACATTTATTGTCCTTGAGATAAACCTAAACATCCCATAGCTGCTTGGCACATTCATCTTACTCATCTTCCTTAAGGTCTCTATGCACTTATTTAAAATTTCATCTGGATTTGTATCATTTCCCTGCTTTATTACAATAATGGCAATGAGGCTGAATATATCTTGCAAATTATTTATGTGGGGCAAAATCAGTTTAAAACCACAAATTGTTTGCCTTGGGTATATGCTAGGAGCAAATTCTCAAAGATTTTTAAAAGTTTTGTTGGGGATCGCCATTTAAATGGTAAACCTTTAGAAAATACAGCTTGCATGCAATTGTAAGTTCCAAATCACTCAACAATGGCTTGCGGAAATAGTTATATGTATTAGACCAGACTAGTCTGAGTTTTTAAATAATCATCGCTGTTGATGCAACTGTTGTAGCACAAGTATTTTAAGTAAAAATATTTAAATTAGGTTTAACCGTAGGCACAAATATGAGTAATTTAATTTTAATAAAGTGCATTTAATTTTTTTAGAGTTAAGGTGTTTATTAATTGGTAGACATTCAACTTATTTCTAATGGAAATTTTTTTTTGTTGTATTTTTTGTTGTTGTTTTTCTGATTAGCTGGTGTATTGGTTTTGTGTGGCAAGGTTTTGGTAGCGGGGGGGATTACAGGGGTGGCTTCTGTAAGAAGCTGCTGGAAGCTTCCCCTGTGTTCAAGAGAGAGCCCATACCAGCTGGCTCTAAGATGGACCCGCCGCTGGCCAAGGCCAAGCCAATCAGTGATAGTGGTAACGCCTCTGGGATAACATTTTTAAGAAGGAAAAAAGTTGGGACAGGGGAAAACAGCTGCTGGAGAGAGGAGTGAGAACATGTGAGAGAAACAACCCTGCGGACACCAAGGTCAGTGAAGAAGGAGGGGGAGGAGATGCTCCAGGCGCCGGAGCGGAGATTCCCCTGCAGCCTGTGGGGAAGACCATGGTGAGGCAGGCTGTCCTCCTGCAGCCCATGGAGGTCCATGGTGGAGCAGATATCCACCTGCAGCCCATGAAGGATGCCGCGCTGGAGCTGGTGGGTTCCCGAAGGAGGCTGTGACCCCGTGGGAAGCCCGTGCTAGAGCAGGCTCCTGGCAGGACCTGCGGATCTGTGGAGAGAGGAGCCCACGGAGCAGGTTTTCTGGCAGGACTTGTGACCCCGTGGGGGACCCACGCTGGAGCAGTGTGCTCCTGAAGGACTGCACACCATGGAAAGGACCCATGCTGGAGCAGTCTGTGAAGAACTGCAGCCTGTGGGAAGGACCCATGTTGGAGAATTTCATGGAGGACTGTCTCCTGTGGGTGGCACCCCACGTTGGAGCAGGGGAAGAGTGTGATGAGCCCTCCCCCTGAGGGGGATGAAGAGGCGGAAAATAACGTGTGATGACCGTAAACCCCCATCCCCGTCCCCCTGTGCCGCTAGGGGGGTTTGGTAGAGAAATCTGGGAGTGAAGTTGTGCCCGGGAAGAAGGGAGGGGTGGAGGGAAGGTGTTCCAAGATTTGGTTTTATTTCTCATTACCTTACTCTGGTTGATTGGTAATAAATTAAGTTAATTTTTCCCAAACTGAGTCTGTTTTGCCCGTGATGGTAATTGATGAATGATCTCTCCTGTCCTTATCTCAACCCGCAAGCTCTTTGTTATATTTTCTTTCCCCTGTCCAGCTGAGGATGGGGGAGTGATAGAACGACTTTGGTGGGCACCTGGCGTCCAGCCAGGGTCAACCCATCACAGCTGGATATGGAATAAGCTCCACTTTCTGCCCTGTAGAATTTTGTAAATGTAGATTTTTGTATCATAGTCTGCTTCTGTATGTTTTACTCATGAGGTGTTTTTATATCAGTAAACTTTTAGATAAATCATATAGGTATGGCCAATATGTGATCCCATCATCAGTAAATCCCTGAAGGCTCTATGTAGGCCAAATTGTCGTACAAGTTTAGCACAGTAAGAAACCATAACAAAGCTTCCCTCTCACGATAATAAGTAAGAGTGGATTCCAGCTGGTTTTGGAAGAAATTCTATCATGTTAGTTTCTGTTATAGTCTTTGCATGTCTTCAGTGGAAAGCAATATGAACAGAACTTTATGCAGAATGTCAAATGAAGGGAGAAGAGCATCAGACTTTTCTGGAACTAGAAGATGCACCTATAGTGCTTATCCTGGCAAGAATGATCAGCAATGTTTAGTTTGGCATGGCCTTGAGTGTTTGCTTTCCATGCAACTTGAACTACAGCAAATATCAGGAAAAGAAATTAAAGTTGGTCCTAAGTAAATGCTGACAATAGTATATAAGCTTCTAAAATAAACCCTCATTTTTTCTGTGTACTCCGAGCACATATTTCAGCTTATGACTTCAAGAATATGTGACGTATAGGAGAAAGGGGTATTTTTAACAGATCTGCCCTGCAGGGTGGTTGTTTCAGTTATATCCATAGCTCAGATTGTTACCATTCCAGCTGCAGAATTTGCCAGTCATATCAGTAATAATAACAAATGCCTCGACATGTATTTAATTAAAGTAGAGCTCTGCTGAAAATGCAAAGGCCAATAATTTCTGATTTGCCTTGCTATTTTTGAGTTTTGTCACCTTAATTTGTAAATGATATATTTATCCTCCACAAAAAGTCTTCTTTATGAAAAGCTGAATGATTTTGTAAAGCTGATTGATAGCATTTTTGCCTTAAAACAATGCATGCCTGAAAATGACCATGCTTTCTTGACTTTACCTGCAAGGAACACTTTATGTTAAGAAAAGGATGGAAAAAAAAGTGTCATGCATTAACTAATCTAAGTTGTGACAAACCAAATACTGGGCAAAGATTATTTTTTTCTGAGACTTAAGGAAGGTGTAGGGGACCCAGGGAGAACACTGTTTGAGTCAGTAACAAAAATCACTCATTTTAGCAGAATTAATTTTTTGACAGGAGCGTTCTCCTGAAAAGAAAGGAAAGTGAGCTAGACTAATAGTAGTGCTAAATATTTGTGTACCTTCTGGACACTGCAATTCTTAACCAAGTATTTTTATTGCCCACACAACAACTGCAGAACTGTGTAGGAACTTCTGAATAGATAGTGGCTTTAAGGGCCACTCATTTTATAGATCTGAGTATCTGACCATGTTTCTCAGCCTTGAACCACAGAGATGTGAGCTGAAGAGTCCAGGAAGAAAGGATAGCCATACAAATCTGATTTGATTATTCAGTGGTTAGTGTGGCAGAGTGCAAGAAATTCTGGTTTGTTTCTTCTCTCTGTCTGGGAATTATTTAAATGCAGTTTACCTTTCCTCTAGTCTCAAAGCTGTTGTGCTGTCTTGTTGGATTCATGGGGTTTAAATCTCAGTTATTGTTGCTGAACATATTCTCCTTCACATAACAAAACAAAGACAAACCGTCCTGGTCCCAGTGAATGGTTTTCTCACATCCAGCTAAATCTGTTTTAAAGTTGTTGATCTTGAACTTGCAGCTCTGCGCATTGCAATGCCTGGACAGACTAGCTGGTACAGCATCTATATAGTTGCGTTAATGTAATAGTGATTAATGCCCAGAAGCAAGGTTAACAAGCCTAGCTGAAATGCTATGTAATTGCTACAACAGGGCTGCTAATTAGCCTGTGGGGAGTGTGGTTCTAAAATGCTTGCTGCTTATGAGAGCAAAACTAGCTTGGGTATCATTGCAAGGCACTGTTTTATTCCCTGAAACACAACCTGAGCTTCGATCTTCATAATAAAATGAGGAAAGGGAAAAATTATTAAGCAGCTAGATTTGAACAACCCCTTCTTATTTTGTACGGAATCCAAGTATCCAGTAGAAATTGGATTTTAACTAAAACTTGTTATGCTTTTTAATCTTACAAGAATTTCATAATTATGGCTTCATGGCTTCATTTTTTATTATAAAACTAATTATTATTTATTATTATTTTATTCTTTTTTGAAAGATGTTGCTTTCTTTCAAAACTAAAGGAAGTAATCCTTTTAACTTAAGTATCTATTTTACCAACTGCGGAAGTTGAAGACTACTATGAGTCTTCATGTTTGACAAGGCTGCTTTGAATACCTTGTTGTGACTGTTATTGTAGTCACTGTTTGAAGTATCAAGCATTATGTGGTAAGGGAGACTTTGGCTAAACAATTTCTTTCTAATTTTTAACTAAAATAATTATTATTAGCTTAATGTATCAAAAGCAAAAAAAAGCTTTATTTTGTAGTTCTAATCGCTAACTCATTTAAACTTAACAAATAAAATCTCACCTTAGTGGCTTAAATTTCCATGTCTTTCACTTCCCATACAGTGAAATACTTTAGACATCTTTATTTTTGTGTATTTAACACAGATTTCCCTACTTGCCTTTTTGTCAGCCTTGTTCCTCAGACTGGCATGCTTGATAAAGATTTAGGTCCTCAGTAAAAAATAAATATTCTGGTTAAAAGAAAGCATTTAGAAAAGTGCAGATTGTGTAATAAAAATAATATGAAATTATGAATCCCTACCTATTTTACTTTGGAATCCGTGGTGGATTTTTTTTTCTTTTTTTTTCTTGAGTAGGCAAATACATCCGTTTCTGACTGAATGCGTGTAAACTCTTTGTTCAGTGTGCAGGCCCCGTGGCCATGTCTCATTACATGTACTTCACTTTTGGATTAAAATGGGTCTCATCCCTTGGATAGTTCAGTAATCTGCATGCTATTGTATGTAACTGAACTGACCTTTGAATAGTTCCAAAGGGCTATGGGTCTGCTTGTAGCTTAAGGATATTTTGAAAATTTTACAGATGATAAAGAAGAAAGATTCTAATTCATCAGTTGGACAACTTATTACTTTGATGCTAGATTTGGTTCTTTAAACAATCATTTACGCTGACATGTGAGTTAAAAAATGAGCTTACCAGAAGCTTAGAGAACCATTGTTTCTGGTTCTTATAATGTCAATAGTAGCTCATCATTTTCTTTTTAATACAGCAAATGCCTTTTTTTCAAGGTCAAATTATGTCATTCTAATTTACTTCTATAATTTCTTTTCCTCTTCTTCCTTAAAATAATTTTTAAAGAAAACAATGTTTTCTTTTTTTTTTTTCTTTTTTTATTTTTGTACTGGAAGCTTGGTTGAGGTAATACTGCAGCATCATATTAAGCAAGAATTTAATCAGTAATTGATGATGAAATTTTTCTATATAAATCGCAAATTGATTTAGAAGGTTTTGAACAGTAGTATACCAAAGTTTGGAAACTATAAGATGAGACAGAAGCTATTAACTTGGGAGACTATGCAAGTGATGTTATATAATACTAGTATGGACATAACTAGGATTTGCAACTTAACAAAACACAGAAGAATGGATTTTCAAACAAAAAGCTGACACTATTTTTGGAGGCAAGAGTACTAATAACTTGGGAATCTGGTCATTTGTTTGGGTATAGTATGTTGTTAATGACTGTTACTCTAAATGTTCAAACTTGATCCATCTGAGCCTGGCTTTTGGTATTCATTGCACACTTCAACCTTCGAGACTCACCTGAGTTGGAACAAGGATACAATAGGAAATAACTGTAAAATCTGCTCTGTGGCCTGAGGACATGACATCCAGAAAGAGAGGGAGTCCATCAGAACTGAGCGGTGTGCCTGCTGTAGCCTTGTCCAGCGAAGCAGAGACATGGGGTGGGAGATTAGAGGAGGAGGGAATATTCATTGCATCCTTCCAATTGGCATGAATTTTTGGGCCTAGTGAGGCATAGGTCCTCAATAGTTAAACTCATATTTCCATTCCTCTCTTCTCTCTTAGCTCCCAGAG
Source organism: Haliaeetus leucocephalus (assembly GCF_000737465.1). Lineage (NCBI taxonomy): Eukaryota > Metazoa > Chordata > Aves > Accipitriformes > Accipitridae > Haliaeetus > Haliaeetus leucocephalus. The sequence goes on along the minus strand of NW_010972720.1, from coordinate 2,904,793 downwards.
TTGCTTATACCTGCTTGCTTGATTTCTCTGTGCTGTGCAGAAGAGTGAGAGAGGGCAGAAAGGGCTTGTACTAATGCATGGATGTGCTATTACTAATGAATTTGTTAAAAAAGCACACATATTTCACTTTTATTCACACAATGTACAAGTGAGCAAATTCAGGCTGCACTGCTTCCTTACCTGTTTTTTGCAGAGCAGTTATGTGATCATTGTTACAAATTCCAAAACTTTTATAGATTGCTATACATGTTGTTGAGAGAGCGCTTGTATCTCTTAAATAAGTGTTACCTCTAATAAAGTTTAGAAGTTTTTATGAATAATGAGCCCGGAGGCTGCATGAGGAAAAACAAATTTTCCAGAATAATATAGCAGCTCTGTACAGATGTTTACTGGGGGAAGGTGGGGTGAGAGGGGATTGTGTAGGAGGCATCTGTCAGGGAAAACAAAGATTTCCCATGAGAGCAAGATCAACTTAACTGTAACACAATGGCTTGGTGCAGAGAAAACTACTAGATTAATACCACATCAATTAATTTAAAATTTATAATTTCTACAAACTAAATTAGTATTTGTCTGTTGAACATAGATGTAGTTCAAACAGCATACATCTCCCTGTGAATCAGTAAACTTTTACTGTCTATTGTACAGTTTAAAATGTAGAAAGGTTTTGTTTGTTTGCTTTTGGTGTTTTTTTTTCCCTTTGGCCAAAAGTCTAATGGAATACATGGAATATACCTATAGCAATGAGGCAAAATAGTTGCTTTTGATTCCAAGAACATTGACTTTGTGTAAAATTACATTTTTTAAATAGAAGGAAGTCCGATATCAATGATACCTACGAGGACTGCACTGACAACATTTTATTATTTATGTAGACACTATGGGGCTGTTCCTTCTTGTGTATGCACACAGTGCAGAGCCTCTATGGGCATGTGACCTACCTCATCGTCTTTTTGTATTCACATGTTGTTCCACTGATTCCAGTTCCTCCCTGTGTCTTCCTCTTCCTCCCTATTCTCCCTTCCATCCCCCCACTGTATGATGGAAAAGGCCGGGTTTACACTGTTATCTACCATACCAGGAAAATGAAGCAGAGCTGGATCTCAGGGTTAACATTCTTTCCCATCAGTCTCCCAGGTGCTGCTTATGTTAGCCAGAATACTCATCTGTAAAGCAAATATTTGTCCACATAGACTCAGCACTTCTGAATGCCTTTACAGAGCATATCTGTAGAGTATTTGGATTATTTTAATGTTGAAGACACCTTGCGAAAGTAATAATATTTTACTATTCCTCATGAATGGGAGGATTTTTAAAGATTTACATCAGCAATGCATGATTAGGAGTCATCCTTTCTCTCCAGCCTGGTAGAAAAACAGTTGGATGTAAAGTAAATGTGAACATAGGTCCAACAGAATATAAAGAACCTGTAAAGAGGGAGCTTGCAAGTAAATTATTATTAATAGCCATCCTGAGAGACATCACCCTGATTTTTAGTAGAGCAGCAGCAAGGATAGGAATGGTGAACATAGGCTTTAGGATGGAAAATAAATCTAGTTAAAGGGTGTAGACTCCTCTTTTTATTAGTAGTCTCTGCAGCCACTGAAAGGGTATTTTGAGCTATTGATTCTCTAAGAAAAAATAATACCTGTCTTGCCACTTATGTAGGGGGGTGTTCAACATGTGTGTGGTGAACATTCTGGATGAGAGCATTCTCTTGCCACTGGTTCTCACTCAGGAAGAACTGTATTTTCTAGACTGCCCCCATCTGCCATGCCTCTTACTGTGTATTATCAGGGCTAGGATGGAAATGCTGGTATGAAAACACTTTGCCTGTCCACTGTTCTTGAAAAGCCTGGATGTAGGAATATTTGCAATGCCATTCCTACAGCTGCCAAGAAAACTGGTGCTAGTGCTTGGCTTGCTTGACTCGTACAGTGGTGGTAATGCAAAGAACATAGACATGTGCTCGTCTTGAGGCTAATGTCAGAGCAGTATCCAGCAGGGGGGGCATGTTGTCGTTCAGTGTCAATGAACTGAGAGAAAGGAAAACAGCTGCGCTAGGTATTCAAGTTTATCTACTACTTCTGTTTGTCATTGAAAGGATGGCACAGGTTCTGGTTCTGGCTGTGAAGACAGACTAGACTTTTATTAAGTGATAGTACAATCTAGAGCTCCTACGACAGGATGAAAAAGGTATGTAATGGAGGACTGGCCCTGTGCTTGCCCTGGCATTTCTAATTAGAGTTGGCTTTTATTATGCTGGTCATGGATGCATGTTAGTGGAAGGAGGCAGCCCCAGACAGAAGTGAAAGGCTTTGAAACACTCAGATGGATTTAAGGTTTTCTTTTCACAAGTTTGTCTACCTGGGCCACATCCAGGAAGCCTCTGAATGTGCTCTGGGATTGAAAGAAGTTCAGTAGACAAATACTCTGGTTTTAGACACCTGTGGAGGTCTTCTTACAGTGCAGTATAGGCAATAGTTTTTCTATGCTTTGTAAGTAGCACAGTAAATGCATGTAGTGAACTAGAACTTTTGCCTTCTGTAGCGTCATAATAGCTGTGAGTTAATGCCTCTCATTAGGTTCCCAAGTGCCAATTGTCATTCTGTTTATTTAATGTCCTGGTTAACTACAATGGCATTAAGGTGTTGAGCTACCAGAAAAATGAAAAAAGTCTGGGTTGAATGAATCTTTAAAGCTCTCAAGGCAAGTATATTTTCTGAAATTAGAGCAATAAACTTTATATTTAGTAGCACTTACTTGCTTAAAGCAAAATTCTGTGAGAATTTAGCTTAAGGGCTGGAAGCACATCTAGAGGGTTGAAGTGGTATGAGTAACAAGGGATTCAACTTGTAGGTGAAGAAACTTTGCATTATGTTACTAATGTGTTTAAGCAATTTTTTTTTCCAATGAATTTCACTGTTTATGACAGGAAATTCTGTGCAAATCAGGGAAAAAAAAAAGGATTTCAAACCATGGCATTGGAAATGTTCTACAGTGGGACAACCTAAGAACTCAGGCTAAACAGGTCACATTCAGGGACTGCATTAATCTAAAATAAAATTTTAAAAAAGAAAAAAAAGGAGGACTATGTTGAGAAGCAGTATATGAGGAATAGCTCTCTTGAACTTTGCAACTCCATCTATCTTTTTGTCCTCATTTGTCTGTTCTTTTATCATCTCTACTTGTCTCTCCCTGCATTTCTCCATCCATCATTGATGTTAGTTCCGATCAATCACTGTTCAGCCAAAATGATATATTTTTTTTAGATTTTAGAGTGTTTTTAAATCTGAATATGCAGGTAGAACTAGCATATGTCAAAGTAGTAGAATGAAGCTAAGAAATTAGTGTAAGAGAAGAAGTGTCTGATATTCAAGGAAGGCTAATTACTATGTAGGAAACATTTTCTATGAAGCTTATAGCAAAGCTACAGGAAAACAGATAGTGTAAATATGCAAATCATTTTTAATATTTTGCTGCACCATATTCAAAACCTTCTTTGTCTTAAAAGACTTCTTTCTTTCCTTCTCCTCTGACATGAAAGTACTATGTCATCTGACTTAGGCATTGATATTCATATATGCATAATTTGATGTGTAATCCTGGAGAAGTAACCTTAGACTCCAGAATTTCCTTTGATTTTCTTGCAGTTATTCTACTGTGAATGTCAATGGTGAACATATTTTGTTTCTATGTATTTTTTCTGTAAATATCAATAAATCAACTTTGTATTTGGAATTTTAACATGAATTTTTCTATTTGTAGGTATTGTTTTCACATACAAGCTATAATACCATATCAAAGTGCTGATGCTTATTATCAAATTTTGATAAGCACCACTAAACTAAAAAAAACAGGTCAAACTCTTGTAAACTGAGTGAAAAACATGAAACTTACTAATTTTTTATTTAATCTGATTGGAAAATCTATCAACCAGTTTTCCAGTTGAGAGGGTTTGAAAATTACATGGCCTTTACATATAAACATCTTGTTTTAAAATTCTCCCTTTATATAAAAATAGGAAAATGCATTTCTAGGCAATTTATTCTGAAGGTAATTGCAAGTAAACAATTGTCATGGTTTAACCCCAGCCAGCAACTAAGCACCATGCAGCCACTCACTCACTCCCCCCCATCCCACTGGATGGGGGAGAAAATCGGGAAAAGAAGTAAAACTCGTGGGTTGAGATAAGAACGGTTTAGTAGAACAGAAAAGAAACTAATAATGATAATGATAACAATAACACTAATAAAATGACAACAGTAGTAATAAAAGGATTGGAATGTACAAATGATGCGCAGGGCAATTGCTCACCACCCGCTAACCAACACCCAGCCAGTCCCCGAGCGGCGATTCCCCGCCCCCACTTCCCAGTTCCTATACTAGATGGGATGTCCCATGGTATGGAATACACCGTTGGCCAGTTTGGGTCAGCTGCCCTGGCTGTGTCCTGTGCCAACTTCTTGTGCCCCTCCAGCTTTCTTGCTGGCTGGGCATGAGAAGCTGAAAAATCCTTGACTATAGTCTAAACACTACTTAGCAACAACTGAAAACATCAGTGTGTTATCAACATTCTTCTCATACTGAACCCAAAACATAGCACTGTACCAGCTACTAGGAAGACAGTTAACTCTATCCCAGCTGAAACCAGGACAACAATAAAAATCTTGATTAACAGGCATATTATTTTTAAACTCGGATAAAATCTTCAGGTTAAAATCAATAGCACAGCTGATACAGTTAGCTTTGTTAGAAAATTACTATATGCTTCTTTGCTCTGTTGTGTGACTTGTTCTTCTATTTCAGCTTCCTAGTGAAATGAATGGCATTCTTCTACTATTTTGTAGAAGAATTTCTGCAGTAGAAAATGACTGTTTAAATTCAGTCTTCCACTCACATAGCATTATTTGACAAAGATGTAGTATATAATGGATCATTATGTACTTTAAAAGACAATCGGTAATTTGCAATAAAAATTATCTCCTGAGAAGCAAAAGAGAAAAATAAGACTGATGTGCAGAATATTCAAATGACTTTTCTGTTCTATTTTAGCTTTGGAAGTACAAAAAAGAGGTCAGTGTATGGTAGAGGTTTCTGAAAATTCTATTCCCAGTCTATCATTTTTCAATCATATGCATGACATTTAATGTTGTAATTGTACAGAAAATATTTTAAAATTACAAACAACATATTTCTTCTTGAAGGATTCCAGAGGCATTAAAGTTGCATAATTGATGGGGCAAATTAGAGAGATAGATGCCTGTGGTAGCTTTGTTAGTTGGACTTAAGTTTTTGATTGAACTTGTAATACTGTCTTCAGAAAACTGTTGGCATTTGCATATTTTGTTAGACATGTAGCTTCCCAGATGTTCCTTTACTATTATAGCACAAACATACTATAACTGATAGACCATCGGAGCTGTACAGCTGTTTAGTGTGTGGCCTTTTCTTGAAGCATTAGACTTAATGCTACATAAGGCAACAATTTTTTTCAATTACTTTTAGTATCTGCATGTGTACTCCTTGTATTTACTTTGTTTTATCTGAGACTCGTGGTTTGATAGCCTGATCAGAATACAATTTAAATGCACAGCAGCTGGGCAGCTCAGGAGTAGTAAATATGATATTTGCTGAAGAAAAAAGAGAACTTTTTCTGTGCCTGCTTGTATAATATTCAGTGTTCAGACTGCTTCATACCCAGAAGTTTCAAAAATTACTGTAGCATGTGAGTAGTTACTGACAAACCTAGAGAAATCTGTAAGGTCCTGAAAATCTGTCTGCCCAACATTACCTGGCACAAAAAGAGGACACCCCAGTGCTTCTTTTGTCTTTATTTTCCCAAACTCTGTGTGCTGTTAGATGGTTTGTCAAAGACATCCAGAATTTGATAAACAGGTTTGCATGCAAATTAAAAACAGAAAAAGAAAACAAAACCTTGCATAGAGGAGTCTTTCTAACTTACAACATCGCCTGGTCCCTGTCTTAGGGGTAACATAGCTAAAACAGAGCAATTGGAGTACCTCATGCCACCTTGTTCAACCTCTGTCGCTGTCAGTTTGAGAAGCCTGTTCTTTTGCTTCATGATGCCTTAATTTTCATTCATGTAAACATAGCTAGAAACAGGGTTATGGTAAGGCAATTCAATGCAGCCATCACATCATGACAATGATTTTGCATAGAAGTTGAGGAGTATCTCTGGTTCCTGTTACATTCTCTGGAGTGTGGTAGGAGCCTGCTTTGGGAAAGCAAGTGTAAGCAGGAGCTTGCTAGTACAATATATGTTGGCTGGGTTGCATCTGTCCCAGGTAAGCTATATCATGTGTGTTGTTCTGGTTCTGTCATGTCAATTCCAAGGAATCTTGAGACTAATTCCACATTAAACTTCATAGACTTTTCTTAGAGCTACCATTTGTGTTTGACTGCAGACTAAGGAAGTTATCTGTTCTTAGATTATAATTGGATCACTTCATTCTCACATTTCTTAGATTTTTCACAGCTAGAAGCACTCAATATGTCCTTTTATTATAGCAAGTGCTGGTAATCTGCCTTAATCTGTCTGACTGTAGGAAATGGATTTATCACGATGTGCCTAGTTTTCTGTACCTTAGTCCTACCTCACAATAGCTTGTGAGAATATTATTTATTATAACTAAATTTAAGAAAACAAAAATTTCACCTCTGATTTCACCTCAAAAGCATCAACTAGAAAGTATCAAATATGTAGTAGGCATCTGAAATATGGAAAAAACAATGAGTGCCATTTTATAGAAGAGTTCAGAGCAGCATATGCATGTTGCATGAATTTCAAATTCTAAGTTCTTGAAAATGAAAACAAGGCCTGGTACTGTGATTGTTCCCAATTACATCTGTGAGTGGGTGCTGCAGCACTAGCAGCTAATGTGTAAAATAATTTGCCATAGAATTCAGGGTAACATTTTCCCTCTCAAATTGCATAAAATAAGTCAGTAAAAAAACAGCTCTACTTATAGGATTTGTAAAAACCACATCACTGGTGATTACTACACCAGCAAAAGCCTGTGCTAAGTTATCCATGTGAGCAGAGCTTTGTGGAGTAGACCAATGCTTTTGTTCTACCCAGAACATACTTTATTTTTGTTTATAGATAGATGTATAGAAACATAACTGATCACTTACCTTATTTTTTATTCTCTCTCAATGTGGTTTAAAGGTGGGATACTACAGTTACTTTTTCTATAAGTTTTCTTTCTAGAAAGATATATACTGAATTTAGAACACAGAACTGCACTAGGATGCTGAAATATTGTTAAGATAGGTATATTTAGTGGGAACTAAAAGCAGCATAAATAATCTCAAGGAGGTAGACTTAAGAGATCCAAAAGCCTGAGGCAGTGCCTTAAGGTGAATGTCTCTGTGGGCCAGAAACAAATGAAATCTACTGATACTTTGCCGAAAGCTGTCATTTCCCTGACTCCATCAGTTGTTTGGAGTTCTCTTAAAAGTTTTATAGTTATTCAATACAATTAGGGATTCATGCAAGTTCTCTGTCATCCAAAGGATACAGTTAATCGTTATAAATTTCTATTTTGAACTATCTCCAGTACAACAGTTCTTGAAAACAGCACTTGTACTATAGTGAGTAAAATAGAAGAAAAAAGCCAGTTTTCAAGAGGGACTTTAGTATGTTAAAAATACAAACCAAGACTGGCTCATACCTGAAAAACACATATTTCTTAGCATGTTTTTTAGTTTTATGTGCATTCTGATGCACATCTCTTCCTTACAAGCAATGTGTCTTCTTGCTTCATCTCTATATACTAGCACGGTGGTTCATGTTGTCGTGGTTTAACCCCAGCCAGCAACTAAGCACCACGCAGCCGCTCACTCACTCCCCCCCCATCCAGTGGGATGGGGGAGAAAATCGGGAAAAGAAGTAAAACTCGTGGGTTGAGATAAGAACGGTTTAATAGAACAGAAAAGAAGAAACTAATAATGATAATGATAACACTAATAAAATGACAACAGCAATAGTAAAAGGATTGGAATGTACAAATGATGCTCAGGGCAATTGCTCACCACCCACCGACCGACACCCAGCTAGTCCCTGAGCGGCGATTCCCCACCCCCACTTCCCAGTTCCTATACTAGATGGGACGTCACATGGTATGGAATACACCGTTGGCCAGTTTGGGTCAGGTGCCCTGGCTGGGCATGAGAAGCTGAAAAATCCTTGACTATAGTCTAAACACTACTGAGCAACAACTGAAAACATCAGTGTTATCAACATTCTTCACATACTGAACTCAAAACATAGCACTGTACCAGCTACTAGGAAGACAGTTAACTCTATCCCAGCTGAAACCAGGACACATGTCATTTCCAGAATTGACTCATTCTTCTTTGATGGATATTAAATTTGATGCAGCTAGGCATGCATCTATATTTAGATGAAGCTGTAAAAAATTAACACTCCCTTTCCTCTGAATGTAAAAGACCATATATTTTCTAAGAATGCATGCAAGTCAGTGTTATTCACAAAGGATTGACAACCCAAAGAATGTATACTTGTCATATAACCCAGTGGTAATTTTATCCTCCATACTGAACTCTGTAGGCCATATTTGGAGTATGTACTCAGGCTTCCAGTTTAAGCTCTCTGATGGCTTCAATTCTGGTTTCAGCTATGTTATTCAGATCCATCTATCAAAAGTATAGGCTCTACCTAATAAGGAGGTTTGGTGACTTTGCCCATCATCACAGCATGAGGGTACTTACCTGTTTTTTCTGTACTCTACCCAAGTATTCTTTAGCACAAAACACACGGAACAAGTGTATTTCTTGGTTCAGAAGATAAGAGTCATTCTTCTCAAGTCAATCCTATCTTCTCTGATGCCTGAATCAATTTTTTTCTTTGTAGATTTTTCTGTTCACATGAATAAGTACTTTTTATTTGAATATAGTTTCAGCCTCAGCAGAGAAACTGGTGACTAGCGCTATCAAGAATGTGAGGCTAGGGTTAACTGGTGTGATAGAAAGTAGAAGAGAGAGTTTTTAACTTGCTTGGGCTGAGAGGATCTAGAAATTAAGACTAGCACTTCCTGATGCAGCACCCTAACTAGCTGAATACTCTTAACTGTACAAAAATGCCTTTTTCTGTTTCTAAGTATATAAGGAATTCAAGTATATTTTTATATGCTCCCAAACTGTACTTGGGAATGGTAACCTATATTCATCTCTGCCTTACATGCCTGAAATCTGCCTAACCTCAGTATACAAGAATTCAAGAATATTTATTGAGATACTAAACTGTCTAGAAAACAGGAGGTGTCCAGAATTGTGACTGTCATCTATTAATAGCACTGTAGAAGAGATAGAAATCTGCATGTGTCAGGGCTCAAAGAAGTTATATTTCATAATTAATATCTGGCTTTTAATATGAGGTGACAGATTAATCTACTTCTGGATTTTATGTGCGTGCTTCTGAAACATCTGGTAGCAGACACAGATGGACACAAGATTAAAGATGTGTTATACTGAGTTTCTGATTTGAATTTTGATATATGTTTTGTCTTCTTGATGGGGCCTGATATTAATGTTTGGTCTTGGGATTTAAGAGGGTGTGAATATCTGTGTCTTGCATATCTGTCATAAATTCTGAAGTAACTATATGTCCTGGGTTTGGCTGGGATAGAGTTAAATTTCTTTCTAGTAGCTGGTACAGTGCTACGTTTTGGGTTCAGTATGAGAAGAATGTTGATAACATACTGATGTTTTCAGTTGTTGCTAGTAGTGTTTATACCAAATCAAGGACTTTTCAGCTCCTTATGCCCAGCCAGCAAGAAGGCTGGAGGGGCACAAGAAGTTGGGAGGGGACACAGCCAGGGCAGCTGACCCAAACTCACCAAAGGGGTATTCCATACCATATGACATCATGTCTAGTATATAAACTGGGGGGAGTTGGCCTGGGGGGATCACTGCTGGGGAACTAACTGGGCATCGGTCGGCGAGTGGTGAGCAATTGCATTGTGCATCACTTGTTTTGTATATTCCAATCCTTTTATTAGTATTGTCATTTCATTGTTATTATCATTATCGTTTTCTTTCTTTCTGTCCTATTAAACTGTTCTTATCTCAACCCACAAGTTTTACCTTTTTCCTTCTGATTCTCCCCCCCATCCCACTGGGTGGGGAGGAAGTGAGTGAGCGGCTGTGTGGTGCTTAGTTGCTGGCTGCGGCTAAACCATGATACTATATAATTGTAAATAATGTAGAAAGAGATTTATACCTCTGGATAACCTCAATTGTCCCCAGTCACTTAAAATTGCACAAAGTCACCTACAGTGTTTTATGCACAGCTACCTTGCTTGCAAGTGCATGTTTAAGGCACAAGTAGTGGGTCTGTATGTATGAAGTAGTGAACTGCAGCAACCTTCAAGTTCAATTTAGGGGTGAGAGGTGGGGAGGGAATAAGGGCTCCCACCTCACAGAGACTATGTTCCATACAACAGGAGCAGAACTGACTGATACTACTAATGGGTATTTGTGAGCATAATGTGTATGTGTGTGTATGTGCACGTGGAATGTTGGCTTTCAATTTCCTGAAATTCTCCTTTTTTCATAGAGAAATAGATAAATATGTAGAAAGAACACCCCCCCCTCCAAAAAAACCTACATGCTTTCTACCTAGTTATATAATTAATTCTAAAATATAAGCAGCAGCATTGTGTGCGGATAAGACACATCATTGTGGAGAAGCACCATCACAAACTTTGTTCTGTATAAATGAACTTTAGAATAAAGCTTGACAGTGTAAAGAAGGGACTACAGTTTCAGAATATGTTGGTATGACTATGCATAAGTAACCACAATTTTGAAAAAAAAAACCCCGAACCAAACACCAAAAAACAACCCAACCTCCCCTGCCTTGTGTCCTACTTTACATTTTTGCAGATGTTACAGAGCTCAGTCTTATTACAAATTAATTATGATCATGTGACTCAATTTTTGTGAATAGCATTGAGATCAAAACCAGTCATGAAGAAGAAACACGTAGCTGTTTGGTGAGATACTAGGTAATGTCAAGATATGCCCCCATTCACTGAGAACTTAGAGTCTGGAAAAAGTTAATGGAAAAAAATCTGCAACATGCTACACTACACTACGTAGCACATATTGTTCTTGCTGTGCTTCATAAAGTATTTAAGTTTCAAGAGAGCCCCATTTATCATGGACATTCTCCTCAGATGAATAGAAAAAAACTGGAATTACTTTGGACAGGTATGATCTCTTTGGAAACCTGCATATGTATACTTACACACTGATTTTACTTGGGTTAATATACCCTGCTTTTCATTATGGTTTGTGATGTATAGCTTGTAGCTATACAGCTTTTGGACTGGAGTTGGCTTGTGTCTGGCTGACATGGACTATGGCAATTTTATTGTGGCTGCTTTTAAGTATATCAAAACCTGGGTTTATTATAAAACTTAGTTTAGGAAAAGGATATTGCTTTGACTTAATTTCTTTCTTTTTACCCTTTTTGTACAAATATCATGGAAAAATAAACACAATGTCATCATATTGAAGATGCATCTAAATTTTGTAATGCTTTTCAGGAAACGTCTAAATAGCCCTCAACAGCCATAGTGCTTGTGTGATGATGTTCTGGCTGCAGAAAAATGCCAGTTGGAGTTGGAGTTGAAATATTATTGCACCATTCATTTAACTTACCTTCAAAGTCTCTTGTATGGTACAGTACACAAACTACTAACCAAAAAACCTTACTAGCTGAAGATATTGCCAGACATATTTTCTCTGCTGTTTGCCATTATATTCTTTAAAAATTAAGCTTAGCCTAATTTGTCAAAAGGATCAACATTGACTAAGCATTCACTAAGTATTCACAGCGCCACTGAGTATTCTGAATGAATGCTCGTTACTCTCATATCTGAGGTGCAGAATAATCTTGTCCTCTATTGCAGTGGACATATTCAAACAGTGGGGTTCATTTCTTACATGTCATTATTTACAGGGTATTGTTACTACTAGTACCAATTTATCTTGGCACTGATTTGATTCATTGGACTATTTTGAAAGCCACTGTCACAGCCTACACACTATGAAAAATGGCCGGTGCTGAAGAAAACTGTTCACATGGGCATCTAAAAAAATCTCTCCCAAAACTCCTGGAAAAAGAAACCAAAAAACTCCACAACCCAAGTAATCTGTGTGCTTTAATGGGCTGTAATAGAGCGTTAGGGGCTGTGTTGAAGAGGAATCTCAATTCTTAACCAATATTTTTTTTCCTAAGTTGCCACTAATCACTTGCATCTTTTTGGCTATTACATATTTCTTAAGAGAATGACAGAGAAAGTATGTTATCATGAGCATGTGGGGTAGTAAGCAAGCTCCTTATATCTGGCTGCGCTTTAGAAAATGTGACTGTGGTGTTCACAGTGGAAATCTTGCATTTGGGCAGCTGCTTATATCATCCTCTGACACAGGTCTTGGCAACAGGGAGCTGAGTAATACAGATTGTGAAGAAAATGGCTCTGTTCTGCCACTTTACTTCTCAACTTCATTTGTTAACTTTGACTCTGCATGTGAGCTCCAACCAGGTGTGGGAATGAGTATTGTGTTTTATGGTGGTAGGAAGCACAAAGACCCAAAAGTTTCATTAAAGGTTCTAGACTGTAAATCCTTCAGCTGAGTCAGCATTAACTCCAGGTATGATTAGATCCCCAAAAGTAAATCACTCATACTCTTGCACTGAATGTGGAAGTGCTCTCCTTAATTAAGCAATGACTGTAGAAATGCTCTGTGGTTGAGGCATCACATATATTTGGGCTATTCATGTTTCTAAAACACATTGGAATTAATCAAATGTGCTCTGCTACCCCTGGGGACAGGAATGTCTGTTCACTAATAGCCTATTTCTGTAAGGTCTTTAATCTGTGTTAACAACTAATGGGACTAAAACCCAGCCAACTCACTGACTCCATTCCACAATAAATTATATTCAGAATGAAGGATTTAAAGAAAAATGTTATGATAATATAATACATAAAGAGCCTCCTGGTATCTAACTTTTGTAAACTAGTTTCTGTCAATGAATGCAGTTGAGGGAGAGGAGCACAGGTCAGCTGAGATGCTAAGTCAGTTGAGAAATTTTTCCTGTACTGATGATTTGGATGGAGTATATAGTACTGCATGATCCAAATGGATAACTGCAAAAGCAAGAACTCCCTGGCTCTGCTTTTAATTAGATGGTGGCTAAGAAATGTAGACCAAGATAAGACCAAGATCACTAAATTAATAGATTCAAAATAAGCAGTCCAATTTCAGCAGTGCAATAAGGAATAAAAGATGGAAAACAATGGATTAACTTTAAGGATACCCAGAAAACACAGAGAAAAACAGGAAAGAAAACACAAACAGAGGAGAAAAACCTGTTGGAGGAGGAAAAAGCAAACCAAAGCAAACCTTTCCCCGTACAATTCCCACATAATTGACTTGTTATGAAAATTGCTCAGGTGTAATATCTGTCAGTGTAATAAATTGCAATATAGAAAATTTCTGGTTAAGAGAATATTAACATCATGCCAATCTCATTTGAATGTGTCTTATTACATCAAATACTATGACAAATTCACTCATTAACTTCCCTGCTCCTTAGCAAATTCTCCATTGGCAAAGTATTTATGGTAGTGTGCCAAGTTCTCCAAGCACTGTCTTCAAATGAATAATTTGGCTTCATACTGTGTTATGTAGAATTAGTGAATTAGCAGAAAATTAATCTTAATCTAGATTGGATATGAAATATTATGTTTGATCATGACTGTAAGCAATGAATACTAGGATTACATCCAAGAACTGAAAAAAAATTATGGAACAGCCATGGCTGAATATTTTGAATGGTGAGGCAGGGAAGCACTGAAAATGGGAGTGGTGTAAATGACTGTTTTCTTGATTTTTATGTGTGTATGTGATTATCTTGAGGTAAAATGCACTTAAGCAACCTTAATTCTAAAATTGTCATGTCGTCTGTATAGAATATAGCATTAGTTGCACAGAATATGTAAAAGTTTTAGTTTGCTTATGAATGAATTTAAATAACAAACCAAGCTAACCCAATCAGAAACTTTCATTAGATTATTTAACCACTTGGCTACTGTGCCACTTGTTATCTTAGTACTCAACCTTTTGATTTGCAGTTTTGGCAAGTCTTGTCTTTCTCAGGGTTATTTTGTTGTTGTTGCAGTAAATGAAATATTTTGAAAGAGTATGCTAAAATCATTGATCTTTGCTGCCTGTTTCTCTTAAGCCGGTGTTTATATTCATAATTACTTACAGGTAATGTACAAATAAAGTGGTAACACTAAGCTAAATTAATCCTCAGTATCATATAAATTCTATAACAGAGGTGTATTAAGTATGGATTTGTCATGCAGTATATTTTTAAACAAGATTACAGAAGCTTATGTATTATCTGGAATAAGAAAAGAGATGTTTTGCGTACATATTTGTCCCTAGATTCATGTTTTAATCTATGTTTTAAGTTCTAGGAGATAAACCAACAAAGTATGAAGAAGCATTCCCTATACTGCCTATTCAAATATTAATTTTTTACTGTGTTAAGACATTGGCTTGGTTGTGAAGGATTTGGGGAATCGATGCCAGGCCAGAAATGAATCCTTCACAGAAGTGGTATCTTAACTGAATATCACCAGTGAAGATATGCCCTTTTATCAATGTTACTGGTGTTTTACAAAACATACAAGTAGCCATAAAATAACAAAGGGTTTATTTAAAATGGCATGCCTATCTGGATACCATTTATTATCCTGGCGTTTTCTTTGCAGCTAATAACTACAGTAGCTGATGAAAAAAGATTAATATTAGGAAAAAACTTGAAATAATACATTTTAGAAAAAACCACTTTTTATCTTAGTAATCTGTTTACAGCAGTGCCATAACTGAGGACCAGAAACAAGTATTTCGGAGATGAGAGGTTGTTAATATCTTAGATTAGTTTTGCTGTTGGAAAAAAATGTGATGTCCAATTTCATTCTTAAGAGTAAATTCTCATAGATAATAGCTGCAAAATTCTTTTGAATGGTTCATAATTCATAATGTGTAGATACCTAAATATATCTAATAATCAAATTTGTAGTTTAAGGTGTCTTGTAGAAGATATACATTTTGAGAAATGGGATTAGAGGAAATCAAAATGGTACATATATAAAAAAGTGAGCCAACTAGAAACATGATGGTTATGAAAATGATTAAGTTGTCAAGACCAGTATGAATTACTGAGAATTTGTATAGTGAACATGGCACTCATAAGGATGTTAAAGTACAGGCTTAATTTAAACCAATATGTTTTCAAACTTTGGAATCATAGAATCATAGAGTAGTTTGGGTTGGAAGGGACCTTTAAAGGTCATCTAGTTGCAACCCCTGCTGCAATGAGCAGGGACATCTTCAACTAGATCACATTACTCAGAGCCCCATCCAACCTGACCTTGAATGTTTCCAAGCATGTGGCATCTACCACCTCTCTGGGCAACCTATGCCAGTGTTTCACCACCCTCATTGTAAAAAATTTCTTCCTTATATCTAGTCTAAATCTACCCTCTTTTATTTTTAAACCATTACCCCCTGTCCTATTGGAACAGGCCCTGCTAAAATGTTTGTCCCCATCTTTCTTATAGGCCCCCTTTAAGTACTGAAAGGCAGCAATAAGGTCTCCCCAGAGCCTTCTCTTCTCCAGGCTGAACAATCCCAACTCTCTCAGCCTGTCTTCATAGGAGAGATGTTCCGTCCCTCTGATCATTTTTGTGGCCCTCCTCTGGACCAGCTCCAACAGGTCCATGTTTCTCCTGTGCGGAGGACTCCAGAGCTGGATGCAGTACTCCAGGTGGGGTCTCACCAGAGTGGAGTAGAGGGGCAGAATCACCTCCCTTGACCTGCTGGCCATGTTTGATTTGATGCAGCCCAGGATAGGGTTGGCCTTCTGGGCTGCGAGGGCACATTGCCAGCTCATGTCCAGCTTTTCATCCACCAGTACCCCCAAGTCCT
Organism: Haliaeetus leucocephalus; assembly: GCF_000737465.1. NCBI lineage: Eukaryota > Metazoa > Chordata > Aves > Accipitriformes > Accipitridae > Haliaeetus > Haliaeetus leucocephalus. The sequence continues at coordinate 2,888,731 of NW_010972720.1, read as the reverse complement.
TCTCAGCAGGGCTGCTCTCAATCCCTTCATCCCCCAGCCTGTATTCATACCAGGGGTTGCCCTGACCCAGGTGCAGGACCTTGCACTTGGCCTTGTTGAACCTCATGAGGTTCACATGGGCCCACTTTCCAAGCTTGTTCAGGTCCCTCTGGATGGCATCCCATCCCTCAGGTGTGTCAACTGCACCACTCAGCTTGGTGTCATCTGCAAACTTGCTGAGGGTGCACTCGATCCCACTGTCTACGTCATTGATGAAGATATTTAACAGTACTGGTCCCAATATAGACCCCAGAGGGACACCACTTGTCACTGATCTCCATCTGGACATTGAGCCATTGACCACTACCCTCTGCATGTGACCATCCAACCAATTCCTCATCCACTGAACAGTACACCCATCAAATCCATATCTTTCTAATTTAGAGAGAAGGATGTTGTGGGGGACTGGGTCAAAGGCCTTACAGAAGTCCAGATAGATTACATCCATAGCTCTTATAAAATAACAGTCAATGCAATAATAATACAATGCATAATACATGGAATAAGAGTCAACGCAATGAATGCAACTCTCCTCTTTTGAAGCTTCCTTTTGGATTCACTTCTACTGCTTTGTACCCTCCTCCTCGGCACTCCAGATACACAGTAGTCTCTAAGAGGCTGAGAAAGCAGTTCAGTGGGTTTCTCATACCAAAGAGCAGGATTCTGATAGGCAGCAAAGAGCATAAGAAAGTGGTATGGGGCCCTTTTTCAGACAGAATTGTGTATAGAAACAGTGTGGCTGAAAGAGGAAGGGAAAAGAAGTGCCCCCATCCAGGGGCTTTACAAGCTGCTTAACCCTGTAGCACTCTGAAGAGACTTAATTTGTAAAGGTCATTGTGAACTGGTGGAGGATTAGTGATCTCCTCTGGAAACATGGAATTTTCCTCTAAAATTCTTTGATCACCCTTAAGTCTATCTATTGCATGTCAAAGGAGCTCAGTCACTTGTTTTGACTTTTGAAAATATCTTATGGCCAAGTGTTGTGGGTTTTTTGGCTTTCCAATACCTTTGTTAGTATTTTTTAACAAGGGATAAAATTTTGCACTTAAAGACCTACATCTGATTGTTTTATTAGAATAAACCTAAGAGGTAACTTGATAATGAATACTTTTTATTAGGGAAAAATGCTGTATACTACAGAGGCAGTCTCCTAAATCTGAGGTATAAATTAGGCATACATTTCAACAGCGAGGGAGATTAGTCACTGTAGAAACAACAAAAGGAAATGAAGATTTTTCTGTCTTTTGTTAAAAAGGTTAGATGACTCTCTGGCTTTTCAAAGATGCATTTCAGCCAAATAAAAGTTGTTTGGATCAATAATGACATAACTGGTGGAAAGTTGATACCCTGAGTCATACAAAAAGCAAGGCTAGACTGAATGCTCCTATCAGTGCTATGAATAATGTATATAAGTATCAGGAAGTTTTTGCTTATGGCTTGAATACATTTCCCCTTTCATAATCTTCTTTCATTGTGCTACAGCAGAACTCCTTTTGTTATATTGAGTAGTATTGCTCTTACTATCAGAAGTACTGGAACTTTACTTTTCAGTCAAAATTATTTTTCATTGGAAAAATGCTGTTTCAGTATTTGGGGACATTTTACAGTTAAAAAAATTTTTAGAAAATTAAGTAAAGACTTTGGGTTTTGGTACTTTTTATGAAGTAAACCTGATTTTTTAATTTTTTTTTCTTCTTCTTTTTTAATGTTAAAAAGAAATTTAAATTCTATTCCTATTTTATTTAGCGCTCAAATCTGAATGCTGCCCATTATCATATCTGCTGCATTCTTGGAATGTACAGGTTTGTTATTACTTAAATACAAATCAATATTGTAGTTTGATCTTATCTTGCAGTGAAATCCTAACTCCCCAAACTAAGAATATCTAGAATTCCAGCTTTCATTTCTTAAGGGACATTTTCTACCCATCTGACTGCAAAGAAAAACCTTAAAATACAAACTGAGCTGGTAGAGCCCGGGCATTTCCATTCTGTGAAATATTTTGAAACATTAGATTTTTTTCTGACCCTTTTCACAGGTAGTTAGAGATATCTGAGTTTTTCCCTCTGACTTGAGTGGTGATTTTTAGGATTTCCAACATTGTCTCTGCTGAAGAGAGAAGAATTTAATGCTCTTAGTTCATAGCATGAATAAATCCTTGGTATATACAGGCCACAGGAGATCCAGCTAAGTCTGAGAGAATTAAGATTTTCAGTCTTCCTGCTGCAAAGATAAGGACCAAGCCCTGACCAGAGACTGAACTTCCAGGACTGCCTGTCAATCTGTGTATGGGCCTCATTTAGAAGGATAAATATGAGAACTGCAATTAGTGCATCAGGTACAATGACTGGAAACAAGAGAGTAGCTTAATTAAAGTTCACCAAAAGTGATATTTGTGAAAACATCTCAGCATTTATGTTTTCCCATATCTCTGTATTTAATCAGAAAATTCTGGCCTCCTAATGCTCTCAGATATGTATTCAAAAGTTTATATGGTGACTCATGCCCTATTTCTTATTCTTGCCAATCCTAAACTACTTTCAACAATTGAAATAGAGCAGGAAAGTGTCCTGGGTTTGGCTGGGATAGAGTTAAATTTCTTTCTAGTAGCTGGTACAGTGCTACGTTTTGGGTTCAGTATGAGAAGAATGTTGATAACATACTGATGTTTTCAGTTGTTGCTAGTAGTGTTTATACCAAATCAAGGACTTTTCAGCTCCTTATGCCCAGCCAGCAAGAAGGCTGGAGGGGCACAAGAAGTTGGGAGGGGACACAGCCAGGGCAGCTGACCCAAACTCACCAAAGGGGTATTCCATACCATATGACATCATGTCTAGTATATAAACTGGGGGGAGTTGGCCTGGGGGATTGCTGCTCAGGAACTCACTGGACAATTGTTGGCGAGTGGTGAGCAATTGCCTTGTGCATAGCTTGTTTTGTATATTCCAATCCTTTTATTATTATTATTATTATTATTGTCATTTTATTATTATTATTATCATTATTGTTTTCTTTCTTTCTGTCCTATTAAACTGTTCTTATCTCAACCCACAAGTTTTACCTTTTTCCTTCTGATTCTCCCCCCCATCCCACTGGGTAGGGAGGACGTAAGTGAGCAGCTGCGTGATGCTGAATTGCTGGCTGCGGTTAAACCACAACAGAGAGCAAATGTATGAGTAGATACACACACACACAAGCACAAATACATATGCACAAATACACACACTAAAATATATACACACATATATGTACACATACACATATATGTAAAACTTTTACAATTATAAGGAAAAACAAAACTGCAGAGCTAGACCTAAGAGGATGTGGGAGTGTAAATTTAAGCTACAGATAGAGACAAGTTCACAGATTTGTTCTGAATTTAATGTAGAAAGAGAATTGAGGCCAGTGAATGTACTTAAGACATATGCATCTTTTGCATATGTAGGCTAATATCTTGTTTCTAGCATACAGGCTGAGATAAAGAAATTCTTACGTGTGAAAAAGTTAACTTCTGGACCATCAGCTGGGATTTTGATATTGCACTGGTTTTACAACCTCATTCTTGCTGAGAGTGAGGTTTGTTTTGTTGTTTTTTTGTTTGTTTGTTAGGTTTTTTTTTTTAAGGTTAAAGAAATAAATAAAAGGTAAAGGTTGAGGCAAGGTGGATAATTTCAAAGTAATTAAGTTTTTCATGGTAAAGAATTAAATTCTCAGATAAGATATAGTACTCAAATGCAGAGAAGACATGCAATTCCAGTGATATGGATACAAATTACCTCCAGTTAGTTATGTAATTACATTAACATTTGCTAGTGGCATGTAAAATAGTGGCAATAACAAGAATAAATTACACCATATCTTGTGTGATATAAAATCCAAGCAATTGTATTCATGGCTGTGTGTGATGGTTTGAAAGAATGAGATTATAGTAACTTTAAAGGTTATATATTTTCTATTATCTTTATAGGCAAAAGTCCTACTGTTATGGTTTAACCCCAGCCAGCAACCAAGCACCATGCAGCCGCTCACTGACTCCCCCGCCTCCGCAGTGGGAAGGGGGAGAAAATCGGGAAAAGTAGTAAAGCTCATGGGTTGAGATAAGAATGGTTTAGTAGAACAGAAAAGAAGAAACTAATAATGATAATGATAACACTAATAAAATGACAACAGTAGTAATAAAAGGATTGGAATGTACAAATGATGGGCAGGGCAATTGCTCACCACATGCCAATCGACACCCAGTTAGTCCCCAAGCGGCGATCCCCCACCCCCACTCCCCCCAGTTAATATACTAGATGTGATGTCCAGTTAATACACTAGATGTGACGTCCCATGGTATGGAATACCCCGTTGGCCAGTTTGGGTCAGCTGCCCTGGCTGTGTCCTGTGCCAACTTCTTGTGCCCCTCCAGCTTTCTCACTGGCTGGGCATGAGAAGCTGAAAAATCCTTGACTATAGTCTAAACACTACTGAGCAACAACTGAAAACATCAGTGTTATCAACATTCTTCACATACTGAACTCAAAACATAGCACTGTACCAGCTACTAGGAAGACAGTTAACTCTATCCCAGCTGAAACTGGAACACCTACTTACAGGTCAGAATCAAGAATGACATATAATTTCATTAAATGTTCATAGAATAATTAAATTGGTTGCACTTTTTTCTTCACACGCACAATAATAATTTAATAACAAATATGTGTTATCTACTTCTCTTGTTTAAAGAAATCTGGGAAATTATTTTATTGACTCAAGACTGGGCTTCAGAAAGTGTCCACAATGTTTCATCTATATCCCTGTTCTATTAAGTTCTCTCAGTACACCTCTTATCCCTCAGAAATCTTCAGTTTGCTGCTTCATATTAGTGTATCACTTGTATATGGGCCTGGCATGGTTGAATTAGAGAATGTGTGTAAAGCAAATGGCTCTGCTGGGATCATGGACTGTGTAATTGCACCAAACAGTGCTGGATAAGGGGAAACTCTCCTTTGCCCTGATACTTGAGCTGATGTAGTAGTTCCTTACAGAATATTCTGAAAAAGAAAATGCCAAAAAACCCTTTTACTTCTTGATAGTTCATGCTGATATATTTCTGGTTTTGTTGTTTTGGAGGCTGTTTGTTTTTTGGGGGTTGTTTGTTTGTTTGTTTACTTTTAACTGTTCAGATTTAGCCACTATTTCAGCTTCTTTTTTTCTCAGATATGTTCCATGAATAATCCAATGATAATATCCAATAATCAAAGGCTCTTTTCACGTGTAGTACTCAACACATTGCCTGTTCTGATAATAATCTATGTCATAGGTAATAACAAGGATTGTTCAATATTCAAAGTGCTCAATGTGCAATATGCTTGTAAAAGAAGAACCTCATAGGTGGTTTTGAGTACACAAACAGTGGCAAATCCAGTTGCCTTCTGGAATCCATATAACTTAACCTATTTAGTATGAATTTACTAAGATGTCACATGTCACTGCAGGTAGGTTGGACATCAAAGTTAACTGGACATGCATTTGAGTAGACATGCATGAACTTTGGAATTGCCCAGAACTAAGCAGTAAATAGGAAAAATAATTTTCATTTCCATTATTAATTGAAATGGTTTACCAGCTCTCCTTTAGAGCTCATAGCTCCTAATTTTGTAGTCATGGAAGCACATACTTGGTTCCTGTACTTATGTCTGATTTTACAGACTTCAAAATCTGCTTCTGATTAGCTTTTTGAGGTAATGGTGATGTGATAGTACAGAAGGCTGAGGAGTTAGAGGTGACATGAAAGAACTGATACAGTTTTATATGACAAGTCAGCAGCACTGTCATTTTTGATTTAATTTGATAAAGTTGTTGATCAAAGTCCAGCAAAAATATATCATGATATTAAGAGCTGCTGCTATCTGTTAATGATATTTAGTCTGAATGGTTAAGAGATCTGTTAAAAAATGCTGGCAGTAATCTTTAGAACTGCACATCAGGTCACCTTAATAAGGTCTACCTTACCTTTAGAAATACAGGCCATCTCCTAAATGATTTTTTTGTGGCCACATATGATTTCTGTAAATCAAGCTGTGTGTTTCAACTTCAAGAAATTTCTGTCTGTGGTGTACTGGAGAAAAAAGGATAATTTGGGAACAAAGAAAATTCAGATAAAGGAATAGACCAGCTGAGCAAGTAATAAGTTAAACCTTGTTAATAATATAAGTTGGCTTGACTTGAGACTGAAGAGCAGTATTTCCATCCATTCAGAACAAGTACTCTGAACGTGGGTATTAAGATGTAATCTTGGTTGAACTGAGCATACAGGGTTTTTTTCTGTCACCATCCAGTCTTTTAAAAAATAATGTACTGGTTAGAATATTGATACACAAAACCAGAGATATATCTTTTTATGCCTTTCTCAATCTGACAGAGGTCAAACCATATCTCTTCTCATAAAACTATCCTAGCTAGCGAGTTGCATTGAGAAAACTAGCTAAGCAAGGTGGGTAGGCTCCATTGTTCTGCTTTCTATTCTTCTTACAGAAGTCATGTCATTGTGAGACTATCAAGAAAATAAAGCCATGAATTTAAGGTTCTTGTGGCATAAAGCCATGAAATTAAGGTTCTTGTGGCTTGAATGAGAGAATGCCAGAGGAAATATTCCTGTGAAACCTAATAATGATGTTTGAGGAAGAATAAATCTGGGTTTTCTGAACAGGAGACTATAGTCTGAACTTCTCTTATTCTATTACTTTTAGGTTAGATGGGGGAAAAAGAAATCAGGAATATTTCTTATAAGAGACTGTTTTTTCAAATATGATTCAGTGAAACCAGTCGAGAGGGTTTCAAATGACCTTTTTTGATCTTCCAAAATAGAGTCCACATTAAGCCAAATTTAGACTGAAGAAACTCCTACCCTGAGGATGTACATGCAGCCTTTTTTTGAGTGAGTTACAAATTCTTCCTTTTGGGATAATTTTATACATGATCATTTAATCATCCATTTCTATCTAGCCATGTTAAGAGATGGAGAAAAGAAGTTGTTGAGCTTTAGGGTGTGCAGCTGAGCTAGTGGGTCAATATCTGTTACTGAATCAATTTTATCTATAGCTTAGAGGTGCTTTTTTTAGAAATGTATTTCTAATAGAGTACAAGAATGAATGGTCATTAGAACAGAAGCGTGAAAATTCATATTTTCTTTGCTATCTTATGTCAACTGAGAGCCACTGAAACGCTGTTCCTCTTTCCCCTCCACTAAGAGAGTATGAAACTAACATTTTCTGCAGGTAAATGGAAGACATCTCCAAAATTGCACAGGTATTATACACTGAGAAGAGAGAGTTTTCATTTTAATGATTGACAGAAATCCATGTTTAAAAGTCAAGCAATTAATTAATCAATTTTATTATCTGCAGAATGAAGATTAAGATTTGAAATTGTTAGTTGACTCAGATGTATTAGTGCAGAACAGCTGTTTTAACTAAATCCTTCAGAATTACCAATTTCCAAGAAGTATAAGTGGATTGCTTTCAAAGGTCTTGTCAGAAATTGCTGTCTGATGCAAAGAGGCTGCTCCAGAATGAGTGTTGATGGGAATCTTCCATGCTGAAAGCATTCTTTTAAAAATATATTTAAAGGTATTCATTATATGTGCTTTCTCAAATTTTTAACCACTGTAGCAGAAATTATTTTGCAACAGAGAAAATTTTGGCTTACTTTTTTTTTTTTTTAAATTTACCTACTCCCTGTGTCATTGTCCCTTTGTTTTGAGAAGCACATTGCAAAGTATTAAAATAATTAATACTGTAGGTCGTTTGTATTCTTTCAGAAGCTAAGTGATTCTGAATAAAGACTTCTTTCTGAATATAATGTTATATATTTCAGCTTTATTTAAATTTTTAGATTTTAGAAATGTAATTAACTAGAATGATTAGACACATGAAAAGTACTTTTAAACTTGTTTTAAAATATATAAGAACTAATTATTTTCAGCTTTTATGTATGCCACTCTCCTGTGGTCATTAGTCTTGATTCAATCTTTCTACGAGCACGCCATTTAGATGAACTGTTATCACTCCTCTTGCAATTGGAAATCCCAGTGAACTTCTCTCAGTTGCAAAATAAATAAAATGCAGTACATGCTTCCCCTAGAAGGCAGTTGGTCTGTATCTGTGAAGTTCCAAAGAATCTTAGGCTATGTGTGAACCTTGCCATTTCATAGTGCTAGTAGCTCCTAATATAGCTCCAAAAAAAAAAAAAAAAAAAGAAAACACCGTTTTGTTTTTCTCAGGTCCTGGTGGTTGTGGATGTGGAGCGGTAGCTCGGCTTTTATTCCATTTGTCTCACAGCAGTTCTTCAAACATTCAGTGTTTATTATCACTGAATGTCTTTTGTCTAAATTGTTTAAGTTTCCTTCTTCTTACTGAAACATATTTTCCCCTTTTCTACTTTCATATATATCCTGTATGTCATCTATAATTTTCTGTCTTCCTATTCCTACACTATGATAAGAAAGAGAAAGGAACCTCAATGAATCCATTTTACAGCCATCTCTTCATTACAAACATGAGGCATTCAGACCCAGAGCAGCTGTAATCTAGCTAACTTAATTTAATTAACAAAATTCCGTTACTGATTGAGGCCTATGAGAATTCCTTGTACAGACATGGGTGATCTGTACTTTTGAAATTCTTGCTGCAATTCTTTCCAAAATAAGCAAAATAAAAGCTATATACTACTTTCCTAGGCATAGCTCTGACTACCACATTTTCATACACATAACTCTTATTGTGTGGATCATGTATCAATTTTAAAGGTAATTTCTTTGTGTGACTAAACATATGGTGCAGCATCTGCAGACTAATCTATGCTATAAGCATGTTACAAGTGAGGACTTTCACACCTGCTCTAAAATCTTATTTTCTTTAATATGCTAAAGGATGTTTTTACTGCCAGACCCTTTACTTAATGCCATGTTTTATTATGGTTTGTTAAAACAAATTTTGATAGATCTTAATTTTGGTGTCCTCTCTGGAAATATTGATGTTAATGCAAGGTACTATGGAGCTGTAGCAAGAGATGTAGCATAAAGCTCATGGGTATGAAAAATCAAGCTAGACCAATTTAATATTGCTATAAAACATATTACTTGTTTCTTTTATTTTCAGTTGCAATTTTACTGGGATGAAGAGATTTACTCATTTTTAATACATTATATATCACAGGCTTTAATCGATGCAATAATCCTTGTAAATACTAAAAATGTGGAGAGAATTGGAGATAAGCAATAGAGATCTAGAGTTATTGCTCTAACATGAATCGTTAGGAGAAGGCAGAAGAAAGTACTTCAGCACATAATTTGTCTTTTTATTCAGAAGTCCTATGCAGGAACTTCAGTAAAATGGGAAAAAGATTTACATTTTAGCAAGTGTTATTATCAACATTATAGTAGAAAATGATAACAGATTTTACAGAAAGGAAATACTGGTAATGGAATTTCATTAAATTCCTAGTAATGTGAACACTGAGTGGATTGCTTCAAATCCATAAAGCTTCATAATTTACATTTAAACAAATGAAATCACCCAGACTAAGAATGCCATACATATTTTGAAAGCTATGTAGTAGAGCTAGATGTTTTTTTTTTAGAAAATGCTGTGGTTTTTTTAAAGAAAAATGATCATTTAAGTACCTTTCCATTTAATTTAAAAAAAAAATGTCTAGATTATATAATATTCTATTAGAAACTAATTTCCCCCTACTACAAGAACATTCTAGGTTACAAGAAAATAGGAAGATAATAATTCAGTTGTGGGTTTTCTTTTCCTATCTGTAATACTGTGTTCCTCCTAAGTCTGTTCCTTCCTCCATTGCCCCTTACACTCCTTGATACCACAGGCTCTTTGCTGCCTCTTAAATTCTTGTTTATTGAAATAAAGCTCCTCCTTTATGATGTCTTTCTTAAGGTCATAAAGAATCATGCCCCTTGGGGGACTGGTTAAGAAGTTGTGAGCCATTTTAGAGACATTTGGATTAGGTTCACTGTGAATAAAATAAATGAAAATAGAGGTTTTGTAGCATTCACATCTCTGTTACAGCTTTATCCATCACAAACTTTTTAGCTTTTTTTGGAACACTTGATGTAGAACAAAACATACTTCTCATCACATTAGTACTCAGTTTTGTCTTATTTTTTGCTTGACCCTTCTCCCCTGAATGTATTTTATCAAAACACTAGCACACAATCTTTTTGGCAGTTTATAACCTTATCACAGTTCTGAACAGAGCTCTTTTTTTTCCTGCTTTAATGTAAAGTGAAACAGATTTTATGTGGTGAAGTGATAATATTTTTCCTACCTTAAGCTGAGATGGACTAGAAGATTCACCTCACTGCATATTTCTTATGACAGTGAAGGCCACACATTAACTTCCCATAGTTCTTCATATGGAAAATGGGTTGTTTGCTTCAAGAGCAGCTTATTTAGACACTGGCATCCCAAAGAAAGAGAGTTCAGAGGTTGGAGCGTGGTATTATGCTTTGACAATCTAGTAGCAGATTTGAGTTGAGAGCCATAAAAAATGCTGACTGCCACAGAAACTCAACAATTCTGATTATGCCAATAGCCCAAATGCCTCTAATTTTACTCCTGTCTGCTGAAAGGGGTATCTAACAGTGATATTTGCCTCAGAGACTATTTTATCCTCTGGATTCTTCTGTACCCTTCTTGTTGGTTAACCTTATATTCTATAGATAAGGTTAAAAAAAACCCTAAACAAACCTAGAATGCTTCCTGCTTTGTAATTGTTCATGCATGAATTTCCACAGTTAGGAAACTTTTCTATGAGATTTTTTTCAACTTTTTATGACATGAAGTTTAACAGTGTTATATCAAAGGATAATGTGCTTTTATTTCCTACAGAAGGGAAGGAGGTTAAAAGCTGTATTATTCAAGGATGTGGAACTTCCATGAGGTCAGGTTCACAAAAAAGTAAATTCTAAAGAAGGACACAAATAACAAATTTTGGCCCAGGTACTTGTACAGTGATAAATTTAACTGCCATGTCATGCTGGCAGATTGATCTTAACTAATGATGCTTTACAGTCATCTAAGTAATTTTCAGCCACTCTTGGAACAGCATAATAGTATGGAAGTATATTTTTTTCTGAAAAAACATTGTTCAATGATAAGCACTCTAATATATAAAAGGGATTAGGGTGAAATGACTACAGGAATAATTGTTTATGTCTATGCAGAAGGAATAAAAAATACGGCATTTTTAAGGTAGGTTATCACCTATAAACAGGAGGAAGCTGAGAATTGTAAGAAAAATCTGTTTACAGAATAAAATGCTGCTAACATTTTCTGAAGATATATTGTTTTAAATCTTTACAGCTTTATTATTCCTCATTTATTACAGTGTGAAATCTTGTGCCAGGAAACAGAATATGATTAGGATATTTGATATCTCCGTTTTTTTACAGTATGATTATGAACTATGTGTTACATCTTAGATATAGATTTTAGCTGCTTCTGACATATGCAACTTCCTGGCTCTTCACCAGAGGAAAATTGTTTCTAGTTGAAATGATCAACCATACTGAACCTAATGTACCTTGTGAGTTAGTTATGAAAGTCAGTGATTTAAAGGCCATTCAGCTGTAAGCTAATGGTTTCTACAGTGGGATGATAGAAGCACTGATACAGAAATCACTGAGAGAGAGCAGAGGAAATATGTGCATATAGAAAAACATTTCAAAACCTGCTGGCCATCCATGATTTTTCTTCTCCTATTGTTCAGCTGATGTGTGTTTGTTTTGAACTCAACCATCATGCCTGAGGACATACAAACAGATTCTGTACTTATGCTACAAGATGTTCTGAAGAACTTTTCAAGGTTATAGGATTAAAAATATTTTTTTTAGGTAGAAGATGGAAAAAATAGGGAAGTGCTGCTCTGAGGAGAGAAGAATATGTCTTCTGGATATCAGTAATCGGTTGACTCACCTTTTTGTTAGAGAGACTCAGTTTTATGCATAATCTCCCATTTTTTTCCTCATTAATTTGTAATGTGATCAAGAATGAAGAGCAGCCTAAGAAGATGATAGATGCCACCTGTATATTTTGAAATAAAAGAAAACAGGGGAAAAAAAAAAGTACTTTTTTATTGTTTCCAGAAAAACATGTTAAAAAAGGGTGCTTTTTCTTTGGAGCTCTGCTTACCTAGTTCCACTAACATTACCCTTTGAATTTAATCATTGCTTAGAGATGCTTGATGGGAATTCAGAATATTTTGACATTCTTGGACATTCAGGATGTGAAATTTCAGTATAAAATTCCACTCTACCTAATTGGAATGTTCTTCATTAGGATTCATTAATTATGATTTCTTCCTGCAAATCTACTGAAGCCTAACTAGACTTAAAGAGTAATTGACATTTAAAAGTATAATTTGCTTTATTTCAGTTTTGACAGATAAGTTAATGGTACTTATGTTCCTTTTTGTGTGCATCAGCCTCAGAAAGCTCAATTATTCCTTAGCTCTGATGAATGTAGAGATCTTATTTATTGCTTCAGTGCCATCTCTTCCTATATCCTCTTTCCTTTCTCTATTTTAAGTTTTAAGGACAAGTGAAGAAGTAGTTGAGAACATTATGGCCTTGTTTGTGTGTTCATATTGATTATCAACATTATTTTCTTAGCTTTCCTATTTGAGATATATCTTTTTGCATTATCTTTTAATTTAACCTTATATCCTAATGAAAGCATCTGATTTAATTGAATGAGAAACATTACCATTAAGATCTAAGCATTGTTCACCTCATTATTAATGTCAGTGGATCTGATCTGCATGCTGTGAAGTATAGCACAAGTCCTAATGGCATACTGAAATGAGTCTCACAAGAGTAGGAAGGCAGGATTATCATTGAAAAGTAAAGGTTAGATGTCTAAGCTAAATGCTAAATCAAGATCTTTGTGAATAGGGGAAATCCCCACCAAAATTGTCTTTTGTGAATATGGCTAAACTGGAGGAACTTGGAATGCATTCTGACTGCATGTTAGGATGGCATCTGCATCCTGGCCATTGTGCCCTGTTGTTCCTCATGACTAGCTGCGTGAGTAGAAAGGAGTGGGACAGTGGCGTGCTTCAGTAAATTCCTCAGTCTGATTATCTGGGAACAAGAACTGAAGGTTGCACTCTTCTCTGAGTTTAGATACAACTAGGATGCTTGTCCTAGCAAAATAAAGGGATCATTTCTAAAGGACGTCTTGAAGAGCAATATATATTTTCCATGGCCCCCCAAAGCAATCAAAATGTATTCATGTGTTTAAGTGGGAGCATGCAGGTGTAACACAGTGCCTCAGAATAGCACTGAATGAGAATAGATGGCTTAAGTATACCTGGCACAACTGTGAAGGTTCACAACAATGCAAGGCATTTTTTAGTTCACAGTACAGTATCCAACACCAGCATGATGATCTATTTCTGTTTATTGACCCTGTTCCCAACAGTGTGAAAATTACTTCTAATCTGGGCAAAACAAAATTTAATATAAGAAGAAAAAGAAAGCTAGACATTATTTTTATAAGAAAAGGAAAAAATCATAGCTAATCATTCATACATCTATTAATGCATTAGATAACATCTATGATAGAGTACAAAGCTACAGGTGAAATGATCAGCAAATTCTAAAAGATTAATGTTACCTTTATTTTTCTAACATTTTAGTATCTCTATAGGTGAAGTCAACATAATCAATCTGTCTCATCAGATGGAGTAATTTAATCATTGAAAGAAAGGAAATCATATTGTTAGTATTTCAAAAAAGCTACCACTGTTTGTTTATCAGAGCTTGATTTGCTACAGCCTTGGATTTGTCTGAAAGTGTTTTTTGTTGAACACTCGAGCTAATGTTATCACACTGGATGCACAGATGGAGATATTGCTTTTGCAGTATAGGACAATCAAGCATGGTATCCTGCAGTCCCTGGTGCTGCGGGAAGAAAACAAAAATTTTGGAAGTTTATTTAAAAAGGTTCTCTTAAGGACCCTGTAGCCTCAGGGACCCATAGACTATGCTTTGGGCCTAAAAAGATTTGAACAACCTTTGGGGAAGCTTTGGAGAAGCTTTGGGGGATTGTCAGGGAGAAAACACTGCAGGAAGGCAACCTTAATCTCTAGCAATCAAGTTAATGGGCAGAAACCAGCAAGGCTTTTTATGCTGGGTAGAAGGTCTGGAGGAGTGGGGCAGCTTAAAGCCTTCTCCCCAGTTTGGGGAGAAAATCCCAGTGCATGGATGGAGTTGATAGCCAGGTAGATCCATTTGTTCTAGAAGATATGGGCACAGTGCCCTGGATTTCTGTAGTTACTCAACAAGAAAAAGGAACAGATTTCATCTAACATGTCTCTGGTAGTAGACCTACACAAAGATTTTATTAACTTTGAAACAATTTATTTTAATGAAAGCCAGAAAAAGTTACATATACAATTTGTGAACTACTTATGGCCTTTATTCAAAGGGTGCAGTGTGAATGCATTTAAGGATAGCTATTTTTTTAAAGTTATGCATTCCTATTCATATCAATTAGTATTCCTGTTGTACAAATTACAACTAACTAATCTGTAACTACTTTTGTTTAGTAAGTTAATCATGTGCCTAACAGCAGTACTGAATGTTAAATCAAACGTTTTGTGGTCCAGGCCAATGAGTGCCTATGCATATGTACACTGTATGTTTCTCTTGATATAAATACATAAAAATAATGAAAACTGGTATGACAAGAAGCTCTGCTGAAGACTTACTTGCTAAAAAAATCAGTTTCTTTTTGTCAAAAGATGAAAAGGAGGAAGTTCCAAGATCATGTGACACAGTGACATTTCAAAATCAAAAAGAAACTTGAGTTTTGCAAATTCACTGGAGTTTTAAATGTGGGAAAAAATACAGGAACACCTATGAGCTAGAATTATGCGCAACTCTTTTAAGACTTCAGAAGTATTTTGAAGAAATGTATGGACTCCATCTTCAAATAATAGTTTTATTTTACTTTTTGCTTACTTTTACTTCTGTTACAACCTAGTTTAGAAATAAATATATTCTATATTTCTTGAAGAAAGTGTTGCTAAAGAGATCTTGTCTTGAAGCTAGGCTGTTGGTATTCATTGCAAATTTTTCCCGTGCTAAACATATGTGTTATCAGCAAACAAGATGACTGGAGATCTTTTAAAATGTTCCTTCACATATTATGAAATATGACTGACTGTAAGCTTTGATGCCAGAGTTTATAATAAGTTTTCATATCTATGTCCTGGATCACTGCTTAGCATATTAGAATGACATTAGGAAAATGAGGTATATTCTCCCCAAATCACTAATGGATTGAGTTTTGAGGGAATAGTCCTGTCTTTCTTCTTGAAGAAATTTTACATGTAATTTCACCAAGACACAGGTCAAAGCAAAACAAAGCTATAAAAAAAATCTCCACTGCTTTTAACTGGTTTAATTTTCAGAAGGTTCTGAAGAGAGGCCAAGGGTTCTTCTTGAGGAATTTTCAAGGGAATGGATTGTCCCAAGTGGATTTGTGGCACAGGGTCTCCTTCTCTGTCAGCAGATCTCTCCATATGAAGAGCTGCACCCTTTATTCAATCTGAGTTTGAACTATTAGTGTTGCAGCAACCTTGCAGCAGTCCTGTCAAGCCAATTTACGAGTAACTCTCTAGAATATAGAGGAAAGACTAATTACACAAAATTCTAAGCAAGAAAAAAATTAGTGTAGCATTATTCTAGAGGGAAGTAAATGTTTGAAATGCAGTGTGTTTATTCTGTTATGGCTCCTTGAATGCACAAATGTTAATCTCTTCTGCTTCTTTCAGAAACAAGGATCCTTCTAATAGGATATCAAATTTTGACTCTCCTCCTGTAGTTTATCTGTAATGTTCAGGAAATTAATTATATCACTTTACAGAACAATGCTGTATATTTCAAAGGCTCATTCACTGTCTTTATACTATTGTATCATATAATAAATGGAAATGCACATGTTTATGGTAAACTAAAACCAATAATTACTTCAAGATTTAGAAAGCAGATGTAATTTCTTCTAATGAAAAGATTTTTTTTTTTAAAGTTTATTTTTCTTTATTTAACTGTTCTTAGGCTCTTAGCAATGAATATTAATATTGTTGTCAGTCTGGTAAATACTAAACTAAATAATTAGCATACATGAGGTATAAATTATTATAGTAACATGAAAATAAAACCCCTGCTTTGTCCAAGGGGGAAGGGTAACTTTTTTTCCCTGTCATCCTATTGAATTACTTTAATATTAATATTTCACTGACAAGGTGACTTTCTTCTACAAGTCAAGAATCTGATATTTAACCTCGTTATTGAATAGCGGCTATCTGAAATAACATCATTACTAAACAGAATTAATATTTTCATTCCAGGTACCCATATCTTGATGCAAAATTTCATTTGAATGCAAAATCTATATTGTTTATTGCTATACTGTTTAATAGGTGCTCTTCAGTTTTAAATTATCCTCAATGGTTTCATAAAAGCGCTGTCTTAAATTCCCACTAGCAGCTAACCTCTGTTAATAAGGACAGGAAAAAATAATCGTAAGTGTTATGCTTTCTTTTTCTCTGACACAGTTCAAACAATAGACAACATTGTGTAAGACACAAAAAAGACTTTTATGGAAAAAGAAGTATGTTCTGCCAAACAAATCACAGTGGGCACTTTAAGCAAATTTAACAAGTAGGTAGAATAAATATGGTGCTATATGATACATATTTTATGAGACCGCAGGCCCTTACATATTTTTTCATAAATTTTTAAACGTGTGCAATTTTCCACTCCAATAATTTAAAATGAAAAATGCTTTACCTTTAGAGAAAATTAGTTAAAGCACTGAAAACCATTGTATGAATAAAGAAAGTTGTTTAAGACAAAGAAAATAGATTTTTTAAAATAAAAACCCAATTTACATAATTTTACTAAATGCTTGAAGTAGAAAAGTACTCTTAAGTGGTGGTATGTGAAAATATAGACACTCTAGAGGACATGGGAGCAACCAGTATTGTTAAGCTATGTAAATAATTGTGTCAGTACAATGCAGACTAAACATACTGAGTTTTTATAGCTGCTACAAAACTGAATATTTAAGTAGAATTAAAGGGAGAATAATTGCTTCGTTACAGCAGTATGAGAGAAAGCATGAAAGTATGAAAGAAAATTTAGGATCATGAAGTAATTCAGGTTGGAGGGAGTATTATGGAGTCATCTAGTCCAAACCCATACTCAAAGTCAAATCGTAACAGGTTCTAGAAATTAAGGAGATTTTGAAAGAATTTTGGTACTGAATTAAAAGATGTTGGTTGTGGCTACAAAAGGTCTTGAAGGGTCTGTGTCTTCAGAGTAAAGACACATTATTTATGCTCAGTGTAAAAAAAATGCAAGTTGGTGAAAGGATGAGAAGGAATAGGTACAGGATGAAGCCAACAGACTAGAAAATGATCCTTACTGAAGCAGTCTGAAAGCATAGGAGAGGATTAATTCAGTGTTTGTCAGCACCAGATAATCGGGTGCTGCAGTTTTTGAGGTATGACATAAAGCCTGGCTGAGACTGTAGGTTGGGTAGACAGGCAGAGCGAGCCATATGCTAGTGGTACTGCTCAGAAAGGTCTCAGTCAAAGGTGGTTGCTGAAAGCGTAGCCTGAGGATCAGCAGAGTGACATTGCAAACAGTGACTGGGAAAAGATTAGGAATTATTGAAGGCTTTGCTAGAGCACTGCTTAGGCATATTCACCTTTAGCTGATGACTAGACCTCTGTGAAGAGGTCTTAAAGGCAGAGAGTAAGATTTCAGTTCAGAACAGACACACAGATCCTTGAGTTTCTGCCATAAAGGTGGTGGTTAATTTGTGGTCATGAATGGGATTGTAAGAGATGCTGTGCTAATGCAGGATCTAATTATAAATTAGCAAGATTACAATTTACCTCTTCTTTTTGTTATGGCATTCAGAGAAATGGTCATATAAACTCTATTTTTACAAGGCATTGAGTCCCTAGGTATTTTCACACAAAGACTTCCATGATTTCTATGTCATACTTTTTTTTTCCCATGTGAAATAGATTTTTTTTAGCTCTGAAATAACACCAGATTTATTTCATCAAAAAGAGCAATCATACAGAAAGACACGGCAGTAAATTTCCAAGGTGCATAGAACTTACTGTTTGTTAAAGTCAGGAAATGTAATGTTCTGAGTTTTACTTTAAATTTCTGTTACTAAATTTCTACTACTGAACAACTGGAACATACTCACTAAATGTTATTATTTGAATAAGAAGCAAACAAAAAAGGGGGTTGGAAAATCCTTTAACAGAGCTAAATGAAACAGTGTTATCCTGGTAACATTGTCAAGTAATATATTATTTCTTATTTGCAGAATTTGTTTTTTATAGAAATCATTGCCAAAGGAGAAAAAGAGGGCCATATTCTAAATCTTCTTCTATTTAATTGTTTATATCTTAATTATTTTTATATTTTTATAATTATCTTTTGAAATGTAATTGCAAATAATTTCTGAATGTTCCTTATATATTCTGATAAAGTTCTATACCATTTTTTTAACTTCTAAAAAACGAAATCTGAAATTTCTTCTGTAGCAATCAAGTGGACGAACTTGTCCTGAGGTCTGAGTCAACTTGCATTCCTTCCAGCTCTCCCATTAGCTCAAATAATGATTGGCAGTGCATCTTGATATATTATACTTGCCTAAAGATGCATTTAGTTGACTTAGTCATCCCTGTAAAACTTACTTTCAATCTTGTAGTTAAATCATCACACTTCAACTATAACCTTTCTCTTTGATACCTCTTTGTGTATATTAAGTTATTCAGCTTAATGTGAATATGACCAAATCTTTCCTTACTCTTTCTCCCCAGCCTTTTTTTCACTAAATTCTTCCTCAGTTAGTATGAGCAGCACGAACAGTATGAGCAGCACCATAATCCTGTCTGTAATTCAGACCTGTAGTTTAGAAGCCATCCACAACTCAGACCTCTTAAGACAACTGTAGAGGACCCAAAAAAGGTAGAAAGAAAATCTGTATGGGAAAGGAGGACATGAAGAAGATCTGGAATTTGTGCCTCTTTCTTGACTTCTTTCCTTGCTTGCCTCTCCTTCCTAGTGCTGCCCATTTTACTATCAGTTCCATCTTCTTTTGCCAACCTCATATTAGCAGCATGCAAAATTAGGCTTTTTTTTTTTTTAAATCATCCCAATTTCTCTGTTCCATTTCTCTTGGTAGAGTCATAAGCTGTCAGCTGCCTTAGGATTTTTTAAAAGAACTATAAGAATTAGAGATGTGCCACTAGAAAGTCCTTTCTTCTCACCTCTGCCTCTGAAGAGACAAGTCTGTAAATTTTAGTATTTGTTGCTTCTCATTGCTAACTCTTAAGTTAGGACTTAAGAAAAAAAGTAATGAAGCAATTTTTCTTTCCTCACCTGTTAGCTTATACTATCCAGTCTTATTCTACAAGAGAGAAGGTTTGAGATTTTCTAACAGAAGATTAGAATCTTGCTGGTGATTTGCTGTTCTACTTACATTCATAGTGTGCAATGGAATATTCTGATATCAATAATTAAAATTTTTATACATAAATTGGAAAAAAAATACAATTTGTGCTGAACAACACTGTTTCCCTTGCATCGTTCTTCAGGAATATATATATACTGCTCCATGCTGCTTTCAAACTTGCTAGAAAATCTGAAATTTGTCTTTGGTCTTAATCTACAAACAGTGAACATAACACACATGTAAAGATTTTAAAGCAGGCTCTTTAAATCAGGCTCAAAATTGAAAATCTGCTGCACTACTTAATGTATGATTGAAAGGCATCTGGGGCTTTCAACTCTAGGTTGATTTTTTGGTACTCTGAAAAGTACTAAAACATAGGTAATCATATATGACTTACAGTATCGAGAAATATAAAAACTTGTTAGTAAGAAGGTACTATTTTTAGATGACCCTAGAATGCAGTTATGATGATAAAAGGAGTTGAAAGAGTATATTTCAGCATTTCAGGTGAAAATACACATTTTTCTAAAAAATATTATCAGCTTTGTTGTGCCAGTGGGCTTTAAAATACGTCATTGAATGTTAGCATGTAAAACATTCATGGTAATTGGAATCTGGGCTGTTCCAGAAGGTATTTTAGTAAGCTCTAATTGTCATTGTTTGCCATTGCTTATTTTAGCATTGTTTATCTAAGGATCCTTTACTTAAGAATAATAACTTTTTTGTCTTATTATCACTAGAAAATTGTCTAGCTTGTTATTTTTTACATCTACAAAGTGCACTGTCCTGTAGAGCATCTTAAATGTATTTGTTTAATGCAAACTGAACAGGACAGCCTGAATCATTAATTATTAAAATGAGTAATTTAGCTAATTAGCTAATAGAATGGTCTGATGGTGCAGTCATTCGCTTAGGAGAAGGAAATCACATTGACAAAAGCAAAAATTTAGTTGCTTATTAAATAATGGTATAATTTAATGAAAGGTGAAACTTAAATGTGAAAATATACAAAACCATAAGCTAGTTTTCTGAATATTTGGCTCTCTTGTTTGTTGACGCATGCATTTAGTTTCTTTCTTGTGTTTGTGAGTTGCTTGGATTTTTGTTTGTTTCATTTTATAGTCTTTTTACATTGAAGTAATTTGTCTGAACTGTGGATTCAGGGTGAATAGTGATTTCACAAATGAAATGACTTCTCTATATAAAATATTTTTGTTATTGTTGTCCACAGATGGTAATCCAAGTATACACGTCTGTGCAACTATCTACTTGGGTCTCCAACTCATCCACTTGAACTGTACTGAATTGCAATAAACCTAGTATACTTTAAAAGTTTGAGATCGGTATGAAAGATTTGTTCAACAATATTAACTAAAGCAGTAGGACAAATGAGAAACAGACATTAATTTCTCTTAATATGTACTATTGTGCTAAATTAATCTCGTGAACATTACTCACAAGAGCATTTTCTGACCATTATAAACTATTTTATTTCTTACAAATCCTCTGTATAATTTCCAGCTCAGAATTTAAACTTCTGAAGTTTATATGCTCTGACTGTCCAGTGGGAAATATGACCAGCTAATGCTGTTGGTTAATAGCTTACCTCATAAAATTTGCCACTGCATGGTTACACCAAGAGCAATCTGTAGATTTCCTCATTCCACAATTTTCTCTTGGCAGGAACAGGTGGAATTTGGATTTTTCTTTCACATTTTCCATGAGGGTATCAAAATGTTGTTCAAGTTGTTATTATATTTCTAAATGACTATGAAAAGGAATTGAGCATGGGGTTTTGAGTAAAAAATTTAAATTAAATACATTGACCTATACGCCTATCTATTTACTTATTCTTCATTATTTTGTCAGCTAACAGCTTGAACCTGTAGATCTATTTGCAGGTGAATGATGGATCGGTAGGTGTCCTTTTGCAAGGGAGTTAGCATATTTTGCACAGGAAGTTTATGTCTTGGGTTGTAAACATGTAAAAACTGAAAAAAAATTAAAGAGAAAAGAAAGCACTGATGTCTCATCTCAAGCTTTCAGAGAAGAAGGAGTAGGAAATATTAAGTCTGCTAATATTTTCCTTCTATACATTTGAAGTGACCTGACCTCAATTCTGTGGTGCCAGTTTTGTTTTGTGATTGATGTACAAATACACTGTAGTGATCAAACCCAAATCTATTAGTCAGAGATTAAATAAAATTCACAACTTAAGTTGCTCCCAAGAATTATTGCCCTACTATAGCTTAGAAAATATTTTTCAAGTACTTCATCTACGCTGGTTTTAAACATTATCATGTTTTGGGATACCTGTATTCCTTAACTTATTTAAGGCAGTGTTGTATTTTTTTTAATACCAAAGTTGGTGTTATTAGATCTCTCTAATTTCTGTTTTTACAAAGAAATATTTTAAAAGTTGTAGAGATCAATATAACATCTGGCATCTGTTGTGCATTTGAAAACACAAACAGAATTTATTTAGTGACCTGCCTTTGAAAGCAGCAAAACACCATCTGCAGTGTACAAAATTATTTGATCTTTTATCCATAGCAACAAGTTGCATCAGATACATGGATTCTCTACAGCCTTCAAAGCAATGAAAGGGGATGTATTTGAGGAAGGTTTTTTTAAATTTGGGAATTTGCTGTATTGAGATATGGAGTAATCATTGCTTGTAACTTTCAATAAATATTGTCTTGGTTTGCTATTCTGTTTACATAATAAACTAGATGTAATCATGGCAATCTTTTATTTTTACAATGGTTTATTATATTGGGTTTTTATTACTATAATTTTTTTATCATATTGGAAAAATACAACTACTGATAAGTAGATGTAATGAATGGTCACTCTTGGACTGTGATTCTGTTTGTACAGCCCATAGTAACACAAATATAAAAAGAAAGATGCATTATAACTCATATACCTTGCTGAAAAGTACCAATGGTTGCACATTTTCCACTGATGAAGTATAAGTTCTACAGTCTATAATGGGGAATAACTAAGCCACAAAACAGAAATCATGACAGTTGAGTTTTGAAATGCATCAATGCCCAGTTTATGGCAAAAACCCCTGATACTACAGAGACAAACACACCTTGCGTACAAGGTCTTAGATGGAAGTTGTTTAGATCTGCTCCAGTGCCTTCTCTCTTGAAAACACAGCACTAAAGGAATGGACAGTAGAGGCTGACTACTGATGAAAGGGTAATTGTCAGGGTATACTGTAACTTTTTTGTTACTTGTGCTAAAGAAATAACCAATATCATTAAGCTTAGGAGGTCTCCATGAAACTCTGATTCCTCTTCACATTTCAAAAAGTCCAAGCTAAAAGCAATGCAGAAGGAAGCCATCAGAATCTGCTGGATCCCATTCAAATAGTTTACTTGGTTATCTTATTCAATTACAGCAAAGCCCAAATAAGCCACACAAAATCTGTGCACATATTTTGAAAAAACACCATTATTTCAGTTTTCAGCCAGAAATTACTTACTGATAGATACATCCATAAGCCTAACACATGGGTCTATCTATAAACTAGACCATGAAGGAAGAAAAAAAAGTGTGCTTACTCAGAGGACTAGATGATGAAAACTGATTTTCTGGATTTTTTTTTTTATAATGTCTGCAATTAAGTTATATGAACATACACTAATAGCTCTGACATTAATACTTCTGAAATTAGAAAGTGGGCAGCCCTAAGAGTTCTAAAGATTGGGTAAACTAGTCAGGAGAGAGGGAAAATTGATGCACAGAATGATAGTTTGTCAATATAATGTTGGGATGGGGTTTATGTAGCTGGAAAGACAGAGATAAAAAGCGACCTGAAGCAGAATACAAGAAAAAAAAAGGCAAGAGCTTGAAAGGCAAATATAAGATACTACATATTTTCTTACTCTTGATACTGTGCAATAAATTATATCATATTTGTTGCTACAAAGTGAAATGAAGGCTGATGCATTTTGCACTCTCGTATTTCTATATTAGGACAACAAATTCATGCTTTGATACCAGTCTCATTCTATTAACAGTGTATATTTCTCCACAGTATCTGATCTAACAGGAAATTCATTTTAGCACCCTCTCAACATCTCCTAAGGCATCTTGTTTACAATGATTGCTCAGTAACATTTCTTTGAAAAGTGTGTATAGCTGGAGCAAATAATATTTGTGTCTGGTTAGAATATCTGAGTGAATTTTCACACAGTTGTGACTGCTATGTAGGTGCTTGTAAAATCCATGAAACCATCTTGTGCCCAGTCTATGGCCTGACTTTTTTTTTTTTCTTATTTCTGAATAGGCTGCATCACATACAGACACTTCACTTTATGTTATCTGATGTCATACATTTCCTTGCTTCCATTTTTAGACTTTTAAATGAACCTTAGCATCAGATGCATCCTTCACCAGGCAGGAAAAAGGATTCCTTTTTGACACTTGCAACTCCATTCTCCTATCTTCATTGCAGACTTCAAACAGTATTCCCATCTTAAATAACCTTGGTCATTATTACTGGAAGCACAGAGGGCTTACCTGAAATATTACACCATACATATGGTGTAATATATATACACACATGATGTTTTGTGGTTTTTATTTCATATCCCAGGATATTTTTCTGGTAAAATTAAGTGAAAGCAATGAGATAAGAATTTATTTGCAAATACACATACACAATTTATAGATACACATACATTAATTATTGCTCCTCTTTGAAAATCAGTAGCATGGAATTAACGTGCAATTTTTCTGTCTAGCCGCAGAATCATTGCATTTTTATTAAATTACTCAGTTTGGTTTCTATAGTCAATGGTGTCTCTAAAGCAGTATTGCTCTTCAGTAAGCATTTCTCATCACACACAATGGAAGAGGCGATTTTGTGGTTATTTTGAAACAGAAGGAATTAGATCTACCAGTGGAAATGCTCACATCTGGATATTAAAAATACAAGTGCTCTCATTTTGTTGTGCAAGTACCAATGACAGCTTTCCTTTCTGATCTCATACTTTTCGATAAAACCCTGTTCCTATGAACTGCCTGTATTGCTCTGAGAATGCTAAACATACAAGTAATTAGAAACACTTTTTTAAAATGATACTTTGGATTTGTATTTCTCATTTTCCTATGAGTACTTAAGTCCTTCATTGCTGAAATTAAAGAATTGCCTATAAAACATTATGTTTCTTTAAATACATTAGGATTTCTTACTTTGTCCACAAGAAATCCAGCAGCTGTGCTGTCTGTCTCCTAACAGGCAACAGTCTTGCTCAAGAAGCAGATCACAAAGGGAATTAAAGTGTTTTTACTGAGGATCTAATGTCAAACACTTGGCATTAGTAGTTGATGAGGGTCTTCAGAGTTGTGTCTTAACCGAGGTGCCACATTTTAATGATGGTACTTACTAAAACGCCTCATGAAATGTTACACTATTTCACTAAGATGCCATTTTTACTCTTTTTCATGAATCTCTATAATATTTGCCATGCTACCTGCATTTACACACGGATGTGCTAGGTAGTGCTTTTCAAAGCCCTCTCCCCAGTCTGAAAAGAAACTCAGTCCATCTGGGAAAGACTACTTATATTACCACAAAGGGAATTTCTTGCACACTGTAATTGTCTGTCTTCTTTTCTGATGATCTGCCTCTTGGTGTTGTGAGTATTCTTACTTGGGGTATTTTGTCTCATATGTTGCAGTTATATAAGAAAGTCTGAGAATCTGAATGTGTTAAAAAATGTATTTTATAGCAATGTCATGTGATATTTTAAGTAGGATAGGCAGCTGGCAAGTGTTTTCTGTGTGTCTGTCTCTCCATGACCTCTCTGAAGCTTGTCTATCACAGTCAGATCTTTACTGAAATAGCTGTTGAAATCTTTTGAGTTTGAACTTACATAAAGATTATTTCCATGATTTCAAACCAAACCACAAAAACCCCCTTCTAATAAAAGGTAGCTGCTCCAGTGTACTGGTTTTGGCTGCCATAGAGTTAATTTTCTTCATAGCTGGTATGGTGCTATGTTTTGGATTTGTGACCAAAACAGTATTGATAACACACCAATGTAATAGCTATTGCTGAGCAGTGCTTACACAGTGAGTAGGCTGGAGGGGCACAAGAAGCCCAGAGGAGGCATAGCTGGGACAGCTGACCCCAGCTGACTGAAGGGATGTTCCAGCGTATATGAGGTTTGCACTCAGCAATAAAAGCTGTGGGGAGCAATGAGGAAGGGGGATGTTTGGAGTTATGGCATCTGTCTTCCCATGTAACCATTAGGTATGACATGGCCCTGCTTTCCCAGGGATGGCTCAACACCTGCCAGCCAATGGGAAGTAGCGAATGGATCCCTGATTTTGCTTTGTTTGCGCGCAGCTTTTGCTTTACCTGTTAAACTGTCTTTATCTCACCTTGTGATTTTTCACACTTTTATCCTTCTGTTTCCCTCCCCATCCCATGGAGGGGAGTGAGTGAGCAGCTGTGTGGGGTTTGACTGCCCACTGGGGTTAACCCACAACATCCAGGTTGCACGCTTTTACCAACTACCTTTAGCTGGCTCTGGTGTTTGTCAGAACTCTTCTCCAGTAGATTCAAATTGCTAACACAACACAAAGCTGCAATCCCTTGTTCCCCTCCACCACCCTGTTTCGTTTGTTTGCAAGGAGAGTTTTCCTACTGTTGATAGGCGATACCAAGCATCACAGGTTATGCGAACGACTGGGAAATGGTGAGGCGTCCTTCATGATTACCCTCATCTGGTGGCAATGAGCTGCTGGATTAGCACTTGCTTGCTTACTCTAGGAAACAGAGAAACGTAAGCAGCAAAATAAGTAACAGCTCATCCTTTTTTATATTCTCCGCATACTTAATTTTCTCTCTCTCGGTTTCAGTATTTCTGCTTCAGTCTCACAAAGGGGAGCAATGTTGCCATATATGAAGTTACCAGTGTTGTACTCCAAATTGTTTAACCTATCTGTGTGATTGCATATGTGTATGTAATTCAAGCCTTAAAATATTTCAGTAACAGTGGTGTAATTAAAATCATAGTCACTGGATTTACATGTAAGAGAAATGATAGTCTAACTATGGATATATTTGAAAAGCAAACTGTGAAAAACTCATATATTTTGCTATCAATCTTCAGTTATGTTCAATGCTGCTTTTAATACAACTAGCGGTTTGTTTTATTACCTGGGGGAGTATATATTTCTTGGTTGTTCTCAGAGGAAGCTGCCTTTGGAAAACTATAAACTGCTAGTCACTGAATATATTTCTGATCCTTATCATTATTTTAATTTCATTTCTTTCAGGGTCAGCCTGTGTGCCCTGAAATTGCTTTTTAAAACTCAGATTATCATAGCTAGCTTAGTCTAAAAGCTAGAGACAAAATAATTGGGATTTCTGGGACTCAGTGCAGAAACAAAGACAGTGTTTACAAAGAGTTGGGAAATTAAAAAAAGCTGACTATTCTCAAGCTTTCATAGGAGACTCCTAATATAAAACCCCTAGCTATCTAGGAGTGCCTGTTATGCAAACAGAACAGATCTTAGTCTTTTTCCCAGGTTGTTTTCTTTATGTCTCCAGGAAGATGCTGCATCTGTCAATCTTCTACCTGCAACCTTTTTCTGGCAGTAAATGTTCTCTCTCTTTCTTGTAAAAAAATGAGCAGAACTCACCTTACCCTGTTCTTTCAGCACATTTAAAAAGAAGCTTCTTTACAACAGTGTACTATAAATTTTTTTATAAAAATAAATTATTTTTATAAATATAAATAAATATCCCTTATTTGCAAGGGAAGCTGAGTCATAACCACATCTCTTGCCCATTCTTAGGAGAGACTTTTCTGTAGCCTGAGAACGACAGAATTTCAGCCAGGCTGCTACAACAGCCCAGCTCCAATGGAGCGATACTGGAACAGAAGTGATACAGACAGATGCTCCTCTTTTTTAAATTGTTTGCCTTCATAGATCTGGTGTATAAGGGATTGGATCTGTAGCGGATGTGCAGGATTATAGCCATGTCTGTGTCATTCCAGACGTTGGCAATTCATCAGATCATTGCTTATATGAATTACCATTTGCCACCTGCATAGTCTTTAAATGATAATTCTAAAAGAGAGGAGATGATAGCTTATTATGGAGGAGGGTCTGTAGAAAAGTTTGAACTGTTTACCGGCCAAGTGAAGATTAGTCTTTTTAAATCTTGAAACAATGCAAGAAGTTATAGTTGGGTCTTTTTGCAGGTTGTTCCATTCCTCCTAATGGCTCTGACTTTCTGCTACCATAAATATATATATGCATAATATAGGCAGGGTAAGCAAAATATCCAGACCAAAGGGTGGACATGAGAACTCAGACACTTTGTAGGTGGATTATAAAAATAGTTTGGGGTACTAAACCCTTTTGCGGTGTAGGTAAGTGGGTGATTCCTTTATCTCACTTTAGCTTAAGGAACTACAGAGGGTAAAGACCACAGACAAGTATTTATGATTTTAAGAAATCTAACATACTTGTAAGATTTCCTTACACTATTAGAAAGGTTCTTACATGCTAGCCTTTAGCAATGAGCCTTACTGTATTTTGTTTTTCACTTTTTGCTTTTCTGTGTTTTGCTTCTTGCAAACTGCAAAAGTGTATGATAATAAATAAATAATACTGTGTTTTCTTCTCACAGATGCACTATCTGAGTGCAAAACATCTGGCTGTGGTTGGGGTGGATTAACTGAATGGACAGAGAAATTAAAATAATGGTGTTAGTAGTAGCTGCTTTAGAATTTACATATTTTAATTTCTTTGGATTTGCTATCACTTTCAGCCCACTGAAGGTCACTGTCCATAAAGCCTTTGGCTCTGAAAGGCAGGTGAAAGCAGAAACATTTTTTTAAAGTGGAATCTGTGACTTAGGGAATCCTAGATATTTCTTGTAGTACTACCCAAAGTAAAGGCAACTCTACATTTGAGTTGACTACTCCAGGGAAAATGCTGTCTTAAAATAAATGAGCTCCTTGGCTTTTGGGTTGGTTTTGTTATCCTTCTGAGTCCCTCTCCAACTGTGCGTGCAAGGGCTGTGAAAATAACAACTGACTGGAGAGGATATTAATGAGAAACAAAATGGAAATGAAAGTAAAAATTTATTGCTATTTACTAAATATCAGCATATAGAAACAAATGCTAAGCTTCCTTATTTGAAAATGAGAATTAACTTTCTATGATAGAGCCAGGTTAGGTTACTGTAACCTTGCAGCTGGCAGCACAAAGACTATGGCAACAAGAAGTTTAGTCAGTTTTTTCTTCATCTTAGATTACTTTGTCCACTTAGAGTCACTCCAGTGGTGTCCTTTTGTTTTTTTACTGAAGTGTTTCAAAGTCCTTCTAAAGGTCTAATCTAACTTTCAGCAATAACAACATGAGGAAAAAATGCCTGGTCTATAGACATGTTTAAAAAAGGATGTCAACTAAATCTTAGCTGACATAGGCATATGTCTACTGCATTTACTCTGGTGTCCACAAGTTAATTGTTAAAGTTTTATAAGCACATTCATTTACTTATACAGCAGTACATCTTGTTGCTGTATTTGCCAGAAAACAAAGTGAAACTTACTACGCATAAAGTAATCTCATAGACTGACAGCATTTCTATTCACTAAACTTACTGAAATATGTACAGGCCTTATGTCCTAGTGAAAAGGCTAAAACTGCTTGCTTGCAGTCCCTTAGTTTAAAATCAAAGCAAAAAAGCAATGTGTTCTGGTTCTTTTCTTCTGTTAAAAAAATTGGGTTAAGTCATCTGTGAAGGAGCTATCATATCTCCTTTAACTGCTGCCACCGGTTACATCCAGAGGAGAGTCTCTTTACACTGTGTTCAGACATGGGTTGGCAAAACTCCCGGCAATTCCTCTTTATGCTGCAACAGGAATGTTTATACAAGCATATTAAATGAAAAACTTACTCAAAAATACATTTTGCAATATAGTGATGCTATCAAAGAACAGCATGTTATATGGATGAAACTCCTTCATTGGTTGTGCTCTCACTGTTTCTAGGGTTGCCATTTTAATGCTTACTAGTCTTGTTACAGCTGGAAGAAGAGCTCAAAATCAAAGGCAATGAGAAATAAAAAGATTCACAAAATGCAAATGTAGTCTATACATTTCATACTATATATTTTCCATTTCTCTCACACACTATATTTAATATCTCTATATCTTTAAATTGATTTTTTTGATACACAGTATTGTCCTTCATATGTGTTTTTCTGTTATGTTTGAATGTATCAATTTCTTTTCATAGCAGACAGAAATGTGTAAGAAATAAAAAATTACAACTACTTATGGATGTGTAAGCCACTTGACACAGACCCTCAGTTTTTTCTGGTGTTTGAATGGAATTTCCTGGAATTACAATTCATGCCCCTTGCCTCTTGTCCTGTCACTGAGCACCACTGAGAAGAGTCTGGCTCCATCTTCTTTACTCCCCTCCACCAGGTGTTTATACACATTGATAGGATTCCCCTGATCCTTCTCTTCTGGACAATAGTCTCCCACCTATTTGTTGCAGTCAGATTTCTCTTTTGTGAGAGGAGGGTAGCACATCTTATATGTAAGTCAAGAATTCATTATTAGTCTAGCTGAAATCTTAACAATCTAATCAAAACATTATTATTAGTCCAGTTGCAGTGTTGCTAGGACTGAGACTTTTAAGGAAATACAGTTAAAATTAATATACTCAAATTTCTGAGTATCTACCTCTTTCTGTTATGCTCGCCTGCCTTCCACTATCCCCCAAGCCCTGAGATTGATGGCTTTGGGCTGGCTGTGGGCAATGGTGTGGCAAGTCAGCAGCATTTCAAGTTCTTTGCCAGAAGTATGATGTTGATGGTTTCTTAATCCACATGTGAGAACTCACTTAAAGTTGCCCCTACACATTGTTAACACACTCTACATCTTACTCTTTTCTTCGTTGTTTCACAACTCCATGGTGCATCCACATTTGTTATCTATGGTATGCATTACCGTTCTTTGTTCTCTTTGTTATCCCCAACACTGTTTTTGCTCATGTCCCAGGGCTGCATTTCTTTGATAACCAGTAACTGACTGCTGGTGAGTAGTATTGGTGAGTTTATAGCCCTGGTGCCTCTGGTAACCTCCTGTGACTGTACATTCAAGGTTCCTGCTATAATCATGTATCTGCACTCACATGCATGGGGCTTTATGCTACAGTCAGGATAGTTCATTCTACACATAATTGCTAGTTGCTATTACTAGCCATCTCCTACAAACCCCACATATAGCAGTAGGTGTTATGCCACTCACCTCTACGAAGCTAAAACAAATTTGGCAATAGTCACCAGTGTGTTAGCTACTGCTACAAGCCAAATCACAACTCCAGGCAGGCCAAGACAAGCCCAAAGCGTGAAATATCCTGAGGTCTGTGTTGTTAGTTCAACAACAAGCCTATGGCCATGTACAAGCAATATTTACTGGGCTACTGGGACACAAATGCTTTCAGAAAATCATTTCTGAAACATATATAGCTGTAAAAGAGAAAAATAAAAAGTGTTATGCTGTTTTTCTTACTTTTTGTGATCTTGTCTTACACTTGCATTAATAAACCCAGTTCTCACTTAATAGCGATGTTTGTAATGAAGTGGAAACAAGCCTTTCACATCAGAAAGTGATACCGCTTATTGCTTGACTTTTGACCTTAGCAGAAATCATAGAATCAGAGAATGGTTTGGGTTGGAAGGGACCTTAAAGATCGTCTAGTTCCAACTCCCCTGCCATGGGCAGGGACACCTTCCACTAGACCACGTTGCTCAAAGTCTCATCCAACCTGGCCTTGAACACTTCCAGGGATGGGGCATCCACAATATCTCAGTGATGACTTCATTTGTGTTACCATCTTCCTGTTTTTTAAGCATGCTCTATTTATTAAACCAGGGCCTTATTTAAACTTGCAAAATACAAAGGTGAACATTTCTGCAGCTATGCTGCATCATCCTTCCTTTTTCTCTGTACTGTTTGAAGTTCTTAAGTGATAATTCCTTGTGTCTACCCATGTTATGTTCTTACCTTTTTAGTTGTCCTTCTGTGGTTTTGCAGATTATCTGTTTCTACAGCTGCAGTAAGCACTGAAAATGCCAAGTTAAACAATAAATAAATATACCATTTTTCTAGTTCTAAAAGCTATAAAGCCTAGAAGTCTTTTGCAATTTATAGTGTTATGAGTTATTTTCCCTTTGGACTCTTTTACATGTTCTAAACAAATAGGAAAGTTGGAAATTAAACAAACCTGTTTGGCTTAGATAATCAAGCTAGAAAACCCTCCTACAGCAAGGATTTCAAGGATTGAAGATGGGAGATCTTACTAGATGAGAGAAGCAAGTGAGCACTGACTTCCAATATCGGAATGTGTCGTGGTGTGCAGTTTAATTGGCACAATGAAGCTAACATAAATAAACTAGACTCATTGAAGTGGACCAAGCCATAACAAAATCAGTACGTAAATCTGCCTATAAAATTGTGCCACAGAATCAACATTTTGAAAACATTTAAAATACAAAGGAGCATTAAGTTCTTGTCCTGGTTTCAGCTGGGATAGAGTTAATTGTCTTCCTAGTAGCTGGTACAGTGCTATGTTTTGAGTTCAGTATGTGAAGAATGTTGATAACACACTGATGTTTTCAGTTGTTGCTAAGTAGTGTTTAGACTAAAGTTAAGGATTTTTCAGCTTCTCATGCCCAGCCAGCGAGAAAGCTGGAGGGGCACAAGAAGTTGGCACAGGACACAGCCAGGGCACCTGACCCAAACTGGCCAACGGGGTATTCCATACCATGGGACGTCCCATCTAGTTTAGGAACTGGGAAGGGGGGGCAGGGATTTGCCACTCGGGGACTGGTTGGGTGTCGGTCGGCGGGTGGTGAGCAATTGCCCTGCGCATCATTTGTACATTCCAATCCTTTTATTACTACTGTTGTCATTTTATTAGTGTTATCATTATCATGATTAATTTCTTCTTTTCTGTTCTATTAAACCGTTCTTATCTCAACCCACGAGTTTTACTTCTTTTCCTGATTTTCTCCCCCATCCCACTGGATGGGGGGGGGGAGTGAGTGAGCGGCTGCGTGGTGCTTAGTTGCTGGCTGGGGTTTAACCACGACAGTTCTAAATGGGCCCATGGACATTGCAACTTATCATTGATCTTTATTAAATAAATAGAGTACATAATAAAAGCAATGGTAAGCAATATCTCTTATGCCTTTAGAAGGCTCAGCATAAGCTATAAAATTAGCTAGTGGTAAAGGTATGACTTAGGTACTTGGATTCTGGCTTTCTCCAAATAAATCAGAAATCGGTTAGGGGTTTTTTTAGCCTGTTTTTTTGTGCAGAGTAACCAAATGACTATCATATCTGTCACTGATCATTTCTCCTTAATTTTCTCTAAAGCATTCTGTCTCATGAA
This sequence comes from Haliaeetus leucocephalus, assembly GCF_000737465.1. Taxonomy (NCBI): domain Eukaryota; kingdom Metazoa; phylum Chordata; class Aves; order Accipitriformes; family Accipitridae; genus Haliaeetus; species Haliaeetus leucocephalus. The sequence goes on along the minus strand of NW_010972720.1, from coordinate 2,855,678 downwards.
GCATACCATTAATATCCTGCTCTTAAGAAAACTGATATATTTAAAGGTAAGGTACTATCACAAAAGCTTTAGATACAGCAATTACTCTGATTTGTTGGGGGTTTTTTTTACCATTATATTAGCTATTTAACATAACCTTTGGACTTGTTTGGCTTTTTTACCCTTTTTTTTCTTTTTTTCTACATAATTTAAATTTAAATCACAGGATACCCACAGTAAGTGGCATTTTAAAGGTTCAGAGGGCTCTGCCTTTGTGCTTCCTGCCATGGAACCCAGTTGTTAAGATAGCCTTTGTTTCAAGTTATGGGTTTTTGTTCATTGCTTGTTTTAAAGAGGCAAATTAATCACTGAGCATAACTATGAACAGAGGCAATATTGTGTACTTAGCTAGCATTTTTTAATGTCTCTTCTGTACCTCAAACCTTGTTACTTCTCTTTAGTAACCTAGATAACATTTGTTTTCCTTTAATTACTTCATAGCTTATATCTCTCTTTCATTTGTGTCTGCTTAAAATTTCTTATTTTTCATTTCCTCTTTATGAAAAGTCATTTTTTTCTAACTTTTGATATAGGAGAAAGATTTTCTCCTTTTATCTACTTCTTCATCTGCTGAAAAAGCATGGCTGTTTTTCTGTGGCTGTATCAGGATGAAACTTAATTTCTCTTGCTTTCTGCTATTTCTGGTGATAAATTTGTGTTTAATTCCACAGACTTGTAGGCAATATTTTGAGTAGGAAGTATTTTAGACAAATGAGACAATCGTCTGGAAGAGTCAATACAGTTGTCTGAGAGCCATATCTCTACATACCTCTGCAAACCTTTCTTTTTTTTTTTTTTTTTTTTTTTTCAACAACATAGGCTTTTTTTACTCCACCTATACCAAAATCATCATTTGTACTATTTCCACACATATCAGAGGAATTTTCTGTGAATGACATTTTCTCCTCTGGGTCTCAGACACTGTGTGACCTGTTTATATAGCAGCAACTAGTCTGCAGTGAAAGGGTTGTAAAGATGTACAGAATAAATGGAGGAATAACAGCTGTGTGGGAATTGGTTGCCTGGGAGTAGAAAAGGGAACACAGTTACTAATGGGAAATTGTAAGGCATATCTTACTTTTATATTTAATACCTTATCAAATATGGAAAAACCCCATCAATAACTTTACATTGCTTATGTTATAATGGCTTTCACTTAGTGATGACAAGTAGCAAATGATTATTTTACAAGTGCCAAGATACATGTTGTCCATCTTTCTTCTTAAGGAAGAAAGATTACAGGAAACAGAAAACAGAATCTCTCTTGTCCTCCCTTTTGCATCCAAATACAGAAACAAACCAACAAGAAGATTTTGCTGAGCCACCACAGCTGGGTGGCTGTGTTTTCTCTCTCATAGTGCTGTGGTCACACAGATCAGCTAAATAGGGTCTACTGAAAGGAGGTCCATATATTAAGGGAATGGTCATATGGGGATATTTGACCTTTGCGCTATTCAGGTAGTTCAAATAATTCTACAATGTAGGTTACGTTACACTGGATCTTTTAGAGAAGCAGCATTTTAGTTTCAGGTCAAGATTAGAGTCTAGGGAAAACATTCCCATTTTACATTCATCCTGAAACATTTAATGACTACTTTTAGACTGCTGCTCTATTAACCCCATATTACTATGAAAGCACATATACTTGCAACAGTTTCCTCCATAGTACACACCTTGATGTGTGATCATTCATATTTAACATTGCAAGGAGGCATTTCTTGAGTTGTGTCATCATTTAAATATTCAAATATATATCATTTTTATTTGGGATATTGTTGGGATTATTGATAATTACATTAGGGAAAAATATGTGGGGACTCAAAAAAAAAAAAAAAAAGGAGGATTGCAAACTTCTCATGTCCCATCTATATACAAATTTTTTTCCTAACAGAAATTTAATGCTAGAAAGACATGCTGTTGTCTGTCACTATCTGCATAAATTTATGTTACTTAAGAATCTTATTTTAATGCCACTTACTGAACTTATTTTTCAGGAAAAAGTCAATTTTGAATGTGGGAGATAACAGATTTGTATCTCTACCTACATATTGGACTGTAATTTTGAGGAGCAGAGAATGGAAAAGGGAAGAAGAGGGATCTTAACAGTCAAGAGCAATCAGATTTACTACTCTCTAACTGTATGTAAATACTTACAAGAAATCTTTCTACCAAGCAGAACAAAAATGGTTTTTGTCCTGAACTCTTAAGGAGAAGAAACGAAGCCCCCTGCCATGTGATGGGGCTGAGCAGGGGTCACCTCAAATAGACACAGCCCCATCAGCTGACCTCCTGCTCAGACCATGAAGCTTCTAAACAAGAAAGTTATTTTAGGAAGAAACAGCCTACAAAGGAGAATAGGGTGGTGACCTTCTGCAAGAAAAATGACACACAGGAGAGTGGCAGAAGCATATGATATTGCAGCCACTAGATTGCTCTGGCCTAAGTAAAAAATGTAGTTCAGTAGTGGGTGAAACTACAGAGGCAAGAGTGCTGGATCCACTTCTGGGACAAGTTAGTCCCTCTACCCAGATAGTGTGCTGGGGAAGTCAACCAAAATACTTCAGTTTACTGAAACCAACAGAAATTTACAAACAAACTGAATGACACTGGCAGACTCAAATACAACACCCGGTCCTGTGTCTGAAGCTAAGAAAATTTTTTTAGGTCAGAAACTGTTATTTTTAAAGACAGGAAGAGTGCATGCAATGATTAAATCAAAAGTGTTTTGGAGGAATTTATACAGTAATTTGTGCACCATTTGACATTTAATACCCTTGAAATCTAAATGTAATACAAAACATATGTATAGATATTTTATATACTTTTCTTGGAAGCAGCATCATTCCATTAAGTAGTGCAGAGAAGAATAAGGGAAAGATGATGTCTTTTTTCACTAGACTGTAAAACTGATTGCTAGGTGAGTCTTTGTTCAGAACAGAGAACCCCCACCTTTGTGGGATCAATGCTGTTGTCTTCTGGAGGATTTGGAAAAGTACAAGGTCCTTAGAAAGAAGGATCCTTTTAAGTAAATCCTGCAAGACATGGAATTAAAACAGGATTTTCAAAAAGTTATTTTGTGTGAATGTAGTGATCTTTCTGAATGTTTTAAAAAGGTTAAATATTTGAGGAAGGTTGTAGGGAGTGGATTTGGGGGGTGGTGTTTTTGTATTATAGTTCAAATATTTTGAATGTGGCTTTTGTTTTTCAATGGAACTGAAAATCAAGATCTTTATGGGTTTGATACTGATGAAGAACCTGAAACTTAAGACCACATCAAATTTAATCCAAGATGTTAATTCTGTCATAACATCTTAGGCACTATTAGATTCTTACAATTAAAATGCATTTCCACACTGCTACAAACTGAAAAGGATACCAACTATTACCAAAAGTATATCTGCTTTTGCTGGTTTGTACTATATGTCTGTGAGAAGTGCAACTTTTTCTTCACTTCATGAAGTCTTACAGGGTTTTTTTCTGCTCTTAAATAAAGAAGGTTGAATACTGCGCAGAGGCTGATGATGCCTTTTTCAGTTCTGTTACCTGAATTACAATGCACTTCCACCTCAACTGTCATGAAGGTGACTTTTAAACAATTTATGTTTCCTAAAATGTTATTCAGATTACCTTGACATTTGCTGCATTTTGATAGAGGGTTTGTGACTGGAGACTGTTATTAACTGACTAAGGAGTTATTCAGGTATGTGGTGGTTGGCTTCTCTGTCCTCCTCAGGAGCAAAGTACAAGCATAACTTTCTTTATTTAAGATTTGCATACTGTATTTCAATTCTAACACCTGCGGCTGGAATTGTAGCACTAGTCTGATTCTGAATAACCTTTACCACAGCGTACTAGCTGAGCTAGTACATACTACTGCTGCTGGTTAGAGGAAGCAGTTACACAGACATAGACAAACACACCCCTGACAGACTACGAGTTATCTGAAAAGAGATTTCTATGAAGTAATACTAATGTGACCTGAATGAATCAAAGTAATATGCTGTGAATCTCACCTGTTGTCAAGGTGATGTAGGGTTAAAAAGTAACTTGATAGGGTGGCTGCTGTGACCTTTTTTATTATTGTTTGGGGCAGATCAGATTTTTAAAAAAGCAATTTGAGCAGGTAGTTAACTATATTCCAAAAGAGACTTCATGAACAAAATAATATGGGTATAGAATGACATACTGAGGAGAGAAGGGTGGTGGAGAGAGAAGGTCTTTAGGAGAGAAATAAATGACGATGAACATTGTTGTGTGGGAGAGCTGCTCAGATCAGGAAAACTGGGGTCTCTAGAGAGCAAGGGGTAGGATAATTAGAGAGGTACGTGAAATTAGGTCTGAGCAGGAGCATCCAGAGCATCCAGAAAAGTTTAAACACTGATCATCAAGTTGAATTGTCTTTATTTAACAATACACAGTGAAAGACCTTAGCATGTGGCTTTGTAATGCACATTCTGTATACTCCGTGAATTTTCACACAGAATCACACTGACCCTGGAATCGCTGAGACAGTGAATTTGTAGCATGAAACAGCAATAAGTCAAAATGTAGTCAAGGCTCAGCCATTCATGATCCAAGAGGAAATTTGGAAGTCAACTCACTAAACATTATCAATCTAAAGGAAGTCTGTATCCAGTCCAGAACAGTTTGCCTCTGGGTTTGCCTAGTCATAACAACAGAGTTTTTGCTTTCCTTATAAACTCTGCCATACCAATGCATTTGCTGATCTTCATTTGAGGTGACAAGCATCAGTGTTACTTCAGGTCACTGTAGTTTAGATTTTGCAGATCTTTGAAAAATCTGAGTCTCAACTCAGGCAACAATGTTTGATGTATGTTCATCCCTAATGAAATGAAAACTGAGTTGACCTGATATGGACTGACTCTAAATGAATCAGAACCATAAACGTTTGGAGCAAGACATAATTATGGTCAAAAAATGGATAGGAAATCCCACTTGTAATTCTATTTGTATGCATTTTTATAGAGCTGAAACTTAATGAAACAGCAAATATATTGATGTGGACTTCTGAGCTAATTAATGGGTCAGTGGTTGTTCTATTATATAGATAGTTCATCAAATTACTTAGACCAGCATTTCACAACAACTGTAAATTGTTTAAATTATTCCTTGGTTTTCAAAGACACAGGACACATTTTGGCATCAATTCCAAAGAACCTGTTTATAAACATTAACAAATATCTCATCTATTTTAAAAGTGAGACTGTCATTAAACAGGTAAAATACTGATGTGTTTCATCTCCAACAACTAGTTTAAATATCTAATCTCTAAACACAGACAGTAAAAGAAGGGAAATCTTATTCGTAACATGGGAGATGAAAGAGAGTAAATCCATGCTTTCTGAATGAAAGAAAAAACCTTTTAGTTGGCAGATATTAAAAAATCTATTGTATTTTTGTACTTTTGTACTTAGCTTTTATGTTGTGTGTCTTGGTACTGAGTTTACTCTCTTTTTACACAGATAGGAGATTAATAAAATTGATATATAGACAAAACCATATAGGAAATTCAATTACAATAAACTATGATTTCTTAAAGACACAGTGAAACCATCTCAGATGTCATATTTTGTCTATCTTTTAATAACATGGAAAATTGCAGTAAAAAGTTTTTAAAAGTTGAATTACCATTATTCATATTGTGCAAATAAATAAAACTGGCTTATTTTCTTTCTCACAAGCTAGTACTCCTGAAAAATCAGACTAATTTTCTCAAGTACAAAATCTAAACAAAGATGAGTGGAAAAGTTTAGATAAGCGGCTCCAAGGGTACTGACTTTTCTGTTTTGAATGTTAACAGATTTTGACAGATATAAGCTTTGACATATAGGGTGGGTTCATATAGATGTAAGTCCTTCTGCATTGAATTTCAAATTGAAGATGAATTCATAATGTTAGTAGTAACTGTACAGTGAGCTATCATGTGCAAATGTAACGAGGGTATGCTAAGACAGACAATTTACTGTGTTTTTAATGAGAAGTGGTAAGAAAATTATCTTCATGGCTATTATACTTGTCCAGCTTTCAATTTGTTAATACTTTCAAGTGGCTGTGATTTTGATATTTTTTTTTTATTATCAACTTTACTTGGAAAGTTTCCTTCTCACCCTTTCCTTTTTCTGTGTGTTAAATTATATTTTAGTATTACATCCTTGGAGGCTGTAGATTACTGGGACACCTGGTGACTCCATTTACTTTCTAGTAGTATGCATACATGGGTACTTCACTAGGACCCTGAACTCTTGCAAGGTTGAGCTGAAGTGTCTTCATTGCAATGGTCCTCATAACATGCAAAGGAAGTGTGTGCATTTCTTTATCACATGAATAGTTTTGTTACAGAGCAGGTACTAGAATATCGGAAAAATCATATCCATATCTTGGCCACTCAGTAGAGAGGTGCACAACATAAAATTTGAATAGGAATGATGACTCACGGGAGAGTTTCAGGAACATCTAAGCCCTTAGAAGCCCTGATTAGGCTGGAGGAAGGAGCAGAAAACTTTCCCAAAGAGATTTGCTATGGAGAAATAGCCAGTGGTTCTAGGGAGGTTACTGTCAGCTTAACTGAACACTTGATTGTGTGGCTTTATAGGTTGGGTTTTTTTTCCTGCAGCCTGCTTAATGCTTTCGTAAACAGAGATGATGTGAAACTTGAATCATCACCTGTGTAGAGCTGAGATGTTTCCATTAAGTAATTGTCACATCCCAGTTTCTCAGGATGATGACTCAGGTTTGCTGATTCCCAGGTCAGGATTAAGGTGAAACCACACCCGGGATCCTTTAACTCACAAAATTCAACTTTTATTCGCTCACAACAAGAATTGGCATGCTCACGACAAAAATTGGTATGAAACTATGTCAGTAAACTGTGTAACGTGCTAATCCTACATCACTAAACATATACTACAGGCCTTGCTTATTTGGGAATTGGTTCAGGGAAGACAATAAGGAGAGCCCTCCCGTTGAGTCACGAGGTTCAGAGTGGACCCCCTTGCCTTCTAGACTCCTCCTCAGAGAAGGGCCCGGGGTGGCTGGATCTGCTCCCAGTCCCAGACCTGGTCAACCTGCCTAAAGGGATGAGGTGTAGGGATTACAAAAGGGTGGGGGGTGGGAGAGGGAGAGAGAGAGAAGAGAAAGATACCACCAGTCCTGGATCTAGCATTGGTTCAGTTCAGCTGAGGGGTCTGGTTCTGGTGGGCTTGCACCCATGGGGCTTCAGCTTGTGTCCTTTTATCATCCTTGCCCCTCCTTTGGGCGGGCACTCAAACTCATTAGGCTAATGAGGTAGTCTTTGGGCCATGGGCTTGGGGTGTTGTTTGGGGAGTAACTTCCCCTTCCCTGCAGACATGAATGATCTTTGGCCATGCACGGTGAGTTGCCCTGCTCAGCACATCAGAACAGGGAGCGGTGCACCGTCCAGCACGGCCTCCCCCTCCTGTTGCTGATGGGTGCTGATCAGCTTCTTTTCACCTGGGGTTCCTTGCTAGGTGGAGTTTGTTCTTATGCTGAACTTGCCCCACCACAGTGTTTGAGACATTAAACTCCTTCAGTTTCTCACAGTAATCAAAACTGATTATTTTTTTAATGATTTACATTTGGGGTAGTGTTTGAATTGCTGAAGTCGTCTTTTGGCAGGGGGGGGAGGGCGGGGGGGAGTGGACTAGATTATGTCCACATGTCTTTTCTGTCTCTTCCAGGCTCAACTATACTATGATACAGAAATACTTATTTGCTGTACGGAAACTGAAAATTTGATTTTTTTTCTAATTTTTCACTTGCAGTATCTCCTCCCGAATAGTTCTATTTATTTACTTTGATCTTCATGTTCATAAAAAAAATTGTTCCAGAAAAAAGAAAGGTGTTACAATCATGTCCTTGATGCTTTTCAAGGGTTCTGATAACTAGAACAAACTGGATTCAGTGTCACAATACCAAAAATAACTTATCTGTTTCAAAATTAAACTTTACAAAAAAATGAATGCTGCTAAAAATTCTTTACTTTCCATTCAGGAGTATATTTCATTGTTTTATATCTTTATTATTTTTGACAAAATTAAATACAATGCAGACAATGAAATACTTTAAGTACAAGTAAATCTTTAAGTACAAGTATTTCTTTTATCATTCAACTTGAGAGGCTTTTTGTGATTCAGGTTTCTCACATAGAAGTCAGAACTTAATTTAAAAAAAAAAAAACAACAAAAAAGGGAGCAATTTCTAAGGTTCTGTTTCTCTCTAGTGAACGGGATCAGGGTCCTGTACTGAGAAGCATGGTAGTTACAACAGGTTTGAAAGAACTAGCTTGCTTGTTTGTTTGGGGGGTTTTGTTTGTTTATAATTGGGTAAAGAAAAATTATACTAACACAAGTAAAAGCATTCGCTATTATGAATGATGTAGAGCACTGAAGCAGGATAGCTTTCTGGAGAGCAACCTAAGGAGGATTGTACTGCAGGTTTTCACTTTTCGTAAATGCGGCCAATTGTGTGACAACTCTGTTGATCCCCTTTGTAATAGTGTTTGACTCTATTGCCCTGTTTCCAGTAGATTATGCTTGAACTCAAAATATTTTAAAGGGTGGAACTACTTTTTATAGTTGAAGTTGTTGCAAATACTCTGATAAAGAAATTAAAATTTGATTATATAAAAGAGTTAGGTTTGATTAAGTAGAAAATTGTGAAGCATAATGTATGTATAGGAGTGTTAAGTTTGAAATGTAGTCATAGAAATTTTAGGAACTGTGTTATGTGTGACCATAGGAACCTCAGTATTGTTAAGTTTGAAATAAGCTAACCATAGAAACTTCACCAGGAACTTACTGGTTTTCTTATGTTTTATTTCAAGAAACTAAGGAAACCGTCATGGACACCAGTTTGCTGCTTGGAAACCCCCTTACCCTTCCCATCTGGATTTGAGTATCGAGGATTCCAATCAGTAGAGCTAAGTGAAATTGACCAATGATTGTTTTTAAATAAGAATATTGATAAGGTGATATAATCAAAAGACCAATCATTATAAAGGTTAAATTTAAGAGCAAGCATAGTATGCATTTTTATGTAAAGAGCTTATGTAACAATGACTTGACAGAAAAAGTTTATAAAAACTAATGAATTTAATGTTAAGCTGGACACGCCTTTGGAAGAGTGATCCACTGTGTCCCCAGCACTGCAATAAACGAAGTGCCTGCTGCTTAACGTCACATTGGTGTTAAGGAGTTTTATTCCAGATTTTGGTAACAAAGTGGATACTACTGTAGAATTTCAAACACAGGATACAAAGACTTCAGTTTTCAAACTGATGTGTCAATCCACTTTACATATATATATATACACTGTACAGATGTTTGGTTTCCAGAGTATTATTTCCACTTTCTTTTGCCAATCAGTGCTCTGATAGAGAAAATCAGCTGCCCTCTGTTTCACAAGTCATTGTTTCTCAGAGAAGCTATTTGCAGCTTTTTACTCCCAACAGTGAGTCACTTCTTTCTGTTTTTCAAAGGCTCAGTTTTCAACTTTCAGTTCTTTCAACAAAATTCTCTACTCTATGTCAAAAGACCATTAAACAGAGCTCATACTTTCTTAAAAAAACTGTATTACTCCCGGAATCACAGTATATTAATAATTTTGTGTTATCAGATGTACTGAGAGGAGTTTTTTCTACTAACTAATTGCAATGGGTAACTCCAGCAAAGAAAATCTTTATTAAAAAGGGAAGAGGTATTGTTTTACTAAAGACTGACAATTAAGTTTTCTTAAATAGTGTCTTTGAGCTTTAAAATCAAACCACTATAAAATATTTTAACATATTAGGCTTGTACGGCTAAATTTGTTACTTGCTTAACTTAAGATGTTAATTTCTCAGACATCAAAGTGCATATTCTGAATTGCAATCAGGACTCTTTCAGGCTTTACAAATGCCCAGACTTAAGCACAGAATCTCATATGCCAAGGACTGACTCTTACGTTTTAAAGAAGAATGCATCCTATTAGTCCTTTGAAACTGAAACATGGTCAGCTAGTGTTTACTCTAGCTTCAGTATTGAAAAGAGTGGAGCTGTTGTCTACACAGTAGGTTGCAGAAATGGAGCTGTTTTCTACACAGTAAATGTATCCCAAAGAGGAATTTTCTCTCTTCCTAGAACTGTTGCTAAAAAATGCATACAGAAGATTTTTTGAACTAGAATGCAAACATCTTACAAAATTATTGAAAGCCACAGAAATATCAAACATTGTGCTTTGGTGCCCATTATCACTCTATAATGATATTTTGTCCTAACTAGACAGTGTTAGACATGCAATACTTGAGACATAGTAAGTATCACGATGCTCTTTTTGTAGTGTAGACAGTAACTCAACCAACTAAATAGTCTGTCAATCAGCTTATGAACTGAAATGGATGGGTGCCATATTACTCAATACAGATTCATACAATATTGCTTTACTCAGATAGGACATGACCATGGCAGAGGACTCCTTCATGGTTTGTTTCCGGTGAGATGAAGGCAGGAAGAAAGTAGATAGAGTGGATAAATCACTATCATTTAGATGTTGCCCTGAAACATCTTAATCAAAGAGGCAGTTGCAATAATTTTATTTCTGGAACTCTAATTGCATTCAGATTTCAGATTATATATGTTTAAAGATTAGCTTTTAAGACACCATATTTAAAAAAAAAACAAACACCACCCCCCCTCCCCCAACCAACAAAAAACTGTGTTTAGTGTTTAGTTTTGGAGCAATACTCCTGAGGTAGTCTTGAAATGCTTCTGGTTGCTGTGGCAATTGTACTTCTATTGTTGGAAGCTCACTGAATAGCTAATATTGCAGTCATTAAATAACATTTCCTGAAATGTGTGTTTGCACTATTATGTAAGTAAATAAAGCGCAAGTACTCAAAAAGCATTTATAGGAGGATTCCTTCTCCTTTTCTCATCATTAGGTGAGATGCAGTGTCTTGGAAGAGTTTCTTCATAAAGCATTTTGAGAGCTGTGATAGTTTTTAGTGTATAATAGGTCAGCAGCAGTACAATTGTTCTTTAAGACTGCCTGCTTTTTTTTTTTTGTCTTTCCCTTTTTTACCTAAGAACATATTGTTGATTTTTTTATTTAACATAAGCCCTAAAAATTGGAGATATACCATATTTTCATGTGCATAGCCTGTGGGTTGTCTGGAGAAATAAGCAAGCACACTGGCTAATTCAGCAGACTGTGGTTAATACAAGGTGAAGTTTACCCCGAATCCATTTTCCCCAATAACTTACCAGGTCTTTTAGCTCTGTATTCTCTGCCTCACTCCCAGAACCAGGGTGCCACTCCCAAACTCTGAAGTTTATTTTATTGGCAGCTACATTTGCACATAAAAGAAAATGTATTGTTGATAGGATGTTATTGTATGAAAATACAGGATGTAAATGTTTATAAAAGGTAGAGAGACCAAGCTGTTAATAATTATGATAAAATTAAGATATGATGCTAAATTAATATAAACCAAATGAAGATTCACAGTACAAGATTTGTATAATGTTCTTACAAACTACACTGGAGTCTCTTCATCTTCTGTTAGCTTACCTGGTTAAGAACAGAAAAATGCTTCCTAACATGTACCCTAGTAGTTGAAATGGTCTTCTTAGAAAATATTTAAGTTTTCAAACAAAAGAATCTTCTCTTATTTGGAGTAAAAAAAGTACAGTGGGAGATAATACAGACTAAGTGACAATATTCTCTAAAAAATAGGTAACTTCTTGTATTACACAGAGGTTTACAAAAAATGAGTAATTCCTGTATGTAGTCATTAGAGATTTACGAGCAAGAATGGGTTATGGAGTTGAAGATTTGTTGTCAGGTCTTTCAGTATGCCAACCAGCCCCATGCTTGGAAGCAAGTCTAGAGAACAGTTATCCCTGTTACCTGGGTGTAGACAGAGATAAAAAGAAATGTATTATTCCACATCTCTGTATGTTTCTGATTACCTCTAATACTTTAGCTAATGTCCCAAAGTGACTGGAAGCAAGGCACTATCAGTTGGAGGTATTACTGGATGGGAAAAATAGTAACCACTGCCTTAATACCAGATCTTCAAAGCATGTCAACAGACCTATGATAATTTCTTTCTCTTTGTTTTCAGTCCCAGCCCTGACAATAAATATGGCCTTGAGCAAATCACCTCATTTTCCCTTTATGTCTTCCAACCTCTTAACTTCCCTGTGATACAGATTCTTGCTATCTGTTAGAATGAAAATTGAACCAATGACCAGTCATTGCAACACATTTGTGGATTTAGTGTGTTCAATACCCATTTTTCAAAAGTTTGTTACATTAATAATATGGAAATTATTTGAAAGCATAATGCTGGTGATCTATTGCACTAGCTCTTTTTAGGATAATGGTATTCATGCTATGTTGATAGCCTATTGGTAATCCTTTTCCACTAAACAATGTAAAACATTGTCAAAGAAAGATTCTGTTTGCTTGAGCACCAAGGAGCTTGCTTCATCTTTAGGATACCTTGCAGGTTTGGGGTGTAGGGCTTTTTTTGTTGTTGTTTGTGTTTTTTACAGTAGGCAACCACTCCAGCACATGGACCACTATAATTTGCTTAATTACAGAGTTACTAAAGAGTATAAAAAGTAACCTGATGTAGCAATCTCATTTACTGACCTTCTGACAGACTGCTAAGGGCGTCATCTAATTCATTGCTTTCATATGGTTCAGATGCTATTCACTAGTTGTGCTAATTTTATCTCCAAATGATCTTGATGTTTACAATAAAAGCAAGTTCTGTAATGATGAAAGGAACACAAAGAGACAAGTCCTTCTCAGACCTTTAAGATTTATGCCTTTCATGACTAACTTCAGTTGGAAGCTGAAAGATGTTTTCTTAGCAGTACATACTATGTCTTTACGGTCCCTTAAAGTGAAGTGCTGGGAGTAAGAGAATGTGCATTTAAAGAAATAAAAGGAGTAGTTAATTTATCTTGCAGTTTTCTGTTAAATAAGATAGTCTATTAAAAAATCTATTGAATGATAATAGGCAAACTACCTGTGAATGTTATGTATATAAGACATTCAAATGTCAAGCAAGATATTTTGCAAGAAATCTGCTTATTTTTTCTTTTTATTTAGCAAGAGCAAAAAATAATTTTCTTGTAGCGTGATCAAATACTATGGATCATATATAAGCAACATCTGTATGCTCATCTACATATAAGCCACACTCACATATCCACTGAATCAAAAGCTAGTTTCAGTTTCACTATATACTGAACAGAAAATAGGAATTACTAAATTAGATTGTTTCTGATACAACTGTTATGATTTTATTTTTAATAAGCTGAACTCATCCCAGTGGATTTTCAGGCACAGAAAGGTCAGATGAAATGGAGTATGGTGCATAAATACATGTGTTTCTTCCTACAGGACTAGCTGGTCTCACTGCTCCAAGGACATAGGGCAGGGCAACCCTTTTACCAGTGCCACTGCATGTTTAGTTCATGTAACAGCTCACTCATTTCATTGTGCCACATGGAAAAAAAAAATCCCTCTTATTCCACTTTCATTAATAGAGAACTCTGAATGCATTGCATTTAGAATCTTGTAACTCCACACCTGACTTAGAAGTTTTATGAGTTTGAATTAAATTTGGCAGAGTTGTGCTGAATTACTTTTGAAATCCATTTTGAGCTTCTAACAGTATAAGGAAAATAAAGTTTTCCTTTGTTGTTTGCTACAGAGTTCAAATATCCACCAAGTGACTAATACATTCTCATCCTCACAGCAATATCAGCTAATCTCTTTATTCTGCTTGCAAAATAAGAAATTTGTTTATATTTTGAATTTCAAAGTATTCTGTAGTCATAAGTTTAAACATTCTTTATTTTAAAAGCTATTAGTCACATGAGTAAAGAGATAAATTTGTTATTTTCCTTAAACCTTTTCAAGTTTCATAGAAGTTTCCACTAAGCCAAAACAGCACAGAGGATTGCCATTTACCTAGATGTCCTGGTTTCAGCTGGGACAGAGTTAATTGTCTTCCTAGTAGCTGGTACAGTGCTATGTTTTGAGTTCAGTATGAAAAGAATGTTGATAACACTGATGTTTTCAGTTGTTGCTCAGTAGTGTTTAGACTACAGTCAAGGATTTTTCAGCTTCTCATGCCCAGCCAGTGAGAAAGCTGGAGGGGCACAAGAAGCTGGCACAGGACACAGCCAGGGCACCTGATCCAAACTGGCCAACGGGGTATTCCATACCATGGGATGTCACATCTAGTATATAAACTGGGGGGAGTGGGGGCGGGGGGATCGCCGCTCGGGGACTAACTGGGCATCGATCAGTGGGTGGTGAGCAATTGCACCATGCATTATTTGTATATTCCAATCCTTTTATAGTTACTGCTGTCACTTTATTAGTGTTATCATTATCATGATTAGTTTCTTCTTTTTATATTCTATTAAACTGTTCTTATCTCAACTCACGAGTTTTACTTCTTTTCCTGATTTTCTCCCCCATCCCACTGGATGGGGGGGGCAGTGAGTGAGTGGCTGCGTGGTGCTTAGTTGCTGGCTGGGGTTAAACCACGACACTAGACATCTTGCTTTTAAAAAGGAAATGTTTAATATCAGCAAATATGTTGCAAGTTCTCCAAAGCAATATGTATCTCTAATGACTTATATAGAGCTGGGTAGTTTAGCCTATGTGGTGCATCAGGGCATTTTAAGAACCTTTGAAAATGGAGGAAAAGTCGTATCTTGGAGATGAAAGAAAGCAGCAGTAGAGGAATGTGTATGTGTATATATGCTGGTTTTTTTTTTTAAAAAAAGCAGAAGGACATCAAAAGGGTGTGCAAAGATAACAGCTTTTTCTCCACATACTTAAAGCATTTTGCTACTAACTGAGTTGTGACATGAAAAAGCCAGAGGGAAAAAAAAAAGAAAAAGAGACGTGATATTAGAAGCAGTTTCAGAGCTTACTGTCTGTTTTTCTTGTTGTTTTTCCCACCTCCGCTTCCTTTTTCTCTCTTTCTCCATGCCTACAGTTTCAAGCTGTTTTAAAATTTGGGTTGGAATCCCTAGCTAATATTTAAAAACTCTTTGGATATAATGCATTCTGTAAAACTGTATAAACTAGTAGCCAACAATGTCTTACATTTAGATTTGAGAAATACTGAAGTTACTATTCAGTTAACAGCTTTAGATTGGAGCGTTGGGCAGTGATTAATGGGATGAAATTTAACAAGTCCAGATGCCAGATTCTGCACCTGCAACAGAGTAACACTGGGCCCAAAAATAAAAGGGGAGAGGAGTGGCTGTAGAGCAGCCCTGCAGAAAGGGATCTGGGGGTGCCGTTGACAGCAGGCTCACTGTGAGTCAGCAGTGTGCCCTGGCAGCCAAGAGGGCAAAGCCCATCCTGGGGGGCATCAAAACAAAAGAGGTGATCATCCCGCTGTATTCAGCCTTCGTGCGGCCTCCCCTTGAGTACTGTGTGCAGTTCTGGGCCCCACAATTTAAGAAGGATGTGAAGGTCCTTGTATGCATCCAGAGAGGGGCAACAAAGGTGGTGAAAGTGCTGGAAGACATATTCTATGAGGAATGGCTGAGGACTTTGGGTTTGTCTGGGTTGGAGAAAAGGAGGCTGAGGGGCGACCTCATTGCTCTCTACAGCTTCCTGAGGAGGGGACGTGGAGAGGGAGGTGCTGATCTCTTCTCCCTGGGATCCAGTGATACGACACATGGGAATGCTTCAAAGCTGCACCAGGGGAGGTTTAGACTAGACATTAGGAAGCATTTCTTTACCGAGAGGGTGGTCAAACACTGGAACAGGCTTCCGAGAGAGGGGGTAGATGCCCCAAGCCTGTCAGTGTGTGAGAGGCATTTGGACAATGCCCTTAACAACATGCTTTAACTTCTGGTCAGCCCTGAAGTGGTCAGGCAGTTGGGCTAGATGATCACTGTAAGTTCCTTCCAACTGAAATAGTCTATTCCATTCTATTCTATTCTATTAATCCTACTTTATCCTATAGTTGTACTTTTGAAAAGATGCATCCTAACTGATATCAATAGCAAAGGAACTGGTAGATTGTAGGCTATGAACTCACAATGCATCTTCCAAAACATTTGAGAGATGATAGATAAAATGATCATAAAGGATGCAACATGTATGAAATCAAACATGGTCACATGAATCATCAAAGAGAAATAAATCCAATGTAAATATAAAGTTTCTTTTAAAATGAAAAAATGTCCAAATATTTTATCATTGTAATTTACTGAAGTATTGAAGCATTATGTGGAATGAAAGTATGTCTTGAATTTCATTTCATATGATCTTCACAGATCATCCTGTAGTCCTTTTGAGATCAGTGCCTTCTGTCTGTCAGATATTATGTAGTAGGTAACCTAACAGAAACTCAGTCATTCATACGTCTTATCAATAACTTCTCTGCTACAACAGTTACAGAGGACATGTTGAGTAGAACAAAGCTTGATATTTGTCTATATTTGGTCTTTAGGCGACAGGTGTTAAGAGTTTTCTGACTTTAACACTGGCAGATACCACATAAAAGCTGCTTTTTCATTCACTGACTTGCTAGTTTCCTCCCAGCTCATGCCCAAAGCCTTTATGTAAGTATTTTAAAACTGTCCAACCCGAATTCCTGTGGATCTGTTTCATGGACTAGCTCTCAACAGGATAAGAAAGGAAGAGGCTGGATAGATTGTAAGTATTCCTTCTGACATCCCATGACACATCTCTTTTGTGAGGAGCTTTCACCATTCAACGGCACTTTCTTCTGGAACAAAGTAAATGTTCACCCCTATTAAGCAACTCAAGCTGTGTTAAGCCATTCTGAATTTGGCTAGAAACTAGCTTCTGAATTTGATTTAGTTTGTGTATATGTTACTGCTGTCGCCCATAGGTTCAAAAGCTACTGACCTTCAAAAAAGCCACAATCAGATCCTATTAATCCAAAGCAGTAGTTTCACTTCTTTCATACGTATTCCTCCAGTTTCTAGAATAATGAACACAACTAAATTTTGCAGTATCAAGAAATGTTTGACCTCCAAGAAACAGTTTTTCACTTTTATAAAGCTTGGATTTAAATTAAAAGCTAAAACTTCATTATCATTATTGTTTACTTAGCTCACGGATGGGTTTTTAGTCTAACAATCAGATGTGAAATAGCTGTATTTCTTAATTGCCTGCTGATTTAAATAAATGCAAATTGTCCTGTAACTTATTATATATGCTAATGTTGAAACTTTCAGAAATATATGCATGGTTGTGAAAAGCCTAAAAAATTCAATTTTCCAGAACAGTTACTTGGAATCTCTAAGCTTTATTAGTACAAGATAGATGTTGCCTCATTTCTTTCTAGGTTCTTGCATAAGTACTAGGACTCATTCTCTCTTATGTTCTCACTTATTTGGCTTCTAGAAGCACGGGGTGTTAAACTAATTTCTTTCCCAATTCACTGAATCAAAAAAGAGGTTTATGTTAAATTACACTGTAATAGAATATAGAGGTCCCATATTAAAAACTTAATTCTAGGAGGTACAAGTGGTTTTATAAGATGATGATGATGATAATAACAACAACGACAACAATAATAATAATAATGATAATAATAGTAAAAACCACCCCAGAACTGGAAGGGAGAATGGAGAGTTCCCCAGCTGTGAAGCAGAATGGTGTCTCCATAGACCGTTTGTAACAGGTTTAAGAACAAGTTTACTTTTTCAGGCACTTTCAGTGAAGGGGTCTCTACAACCTCTGAGCTTATCTATTTCAGTATTTAATTCTCTCTACTGTTAGATTTTTTTCACTTTATCAGACTATTTTATTTTTCTTAATTAGGAATTAAGCCAACTATATGTTCCCATATCCAAGTCTTTCAATGTGCCATATTTTCTAGATGTCTTTTATCCCCTCTAGCTCTTCTTTAGACTTTCCCCAGCTTTTCTAGGTTTTTTTTTAGGAACATGATGAACAAGATATAGTTGTATTTCTGGACCAGCTGCCACTTTAACTAGTGCCAAGCAGGCTGGTAGTTCTGCAGATGTTCTTATTAACCAATCACTTGTTGATTCATTGAGGTTTTGACAGGCAATGGTGGGATGCGGTAATGGTGTCAATCTCAAATTTGTTTTCTCATCCTCCACCACTCCCATAATACTGTTTTCTAACCAGACTACTTTTTACCAGAGATTTTATTGTTCCTTCCTAAACTTAGGAGTTTTTTTCTTTTCTTACTTTTTTTTTTTTTTTTTTTTTTTTTTGAGTTTCAGTTTTGGCTTTGCAGAGGGTCAGGGGAGTTTTCATTAATGTGTGAAAAAAAACCACTGCTACATTTAAATTTTAATCTACTCTTCAAAGTGTTGACACCCCTTCTTCCTCAATACAGTATAAGTATCTGAAAGTTATATTCTGTCCTCATTTAGGATAGTTACCATTTGTCAGTAAGCTACTAATAACTAGTGTGAGTGATTTCTTCCCCACTCCCCCCCAGTCTGGATATTTAGGTAGGTTAGTTTGTAACCCTTTTTCTCACTTTCTAAAGTTCAGGAAATTCAGTAACCTGCATAAATTTTAAAAAACAGTTGTTAGTGAGGTAGAGGTTACTCTAGCTAATTTCTTCTGCACTCTCCTGTGAATTCTATTAAGCTTGGTACTCCTTATCCCTTGTATTCTTTCTTTTTTATTTCCCTAAACTACTCTGATTTTGTATCACTTTATAAATGCAGTTACTTTTTGGGGGGAAGGCTTAAATATAAAATTAATGATGTCATATTTTTTTCTGTGTCATTCATGAATTGCTTTTTACATTAGTAAAGTACATTTTATAAGCACACAAAATAAATAGTATGATCGTTCAACCTGATAACAAGCAATGGTTTGTAAAATCATTCCTAGTAATGACTGTTTCTCCTCTTTTTTTCATATCTGTCCTTCTTCTGTCTTCAAGTAGCTTCAAACAGCTTTCAAAACAGCTTTTCAAAATAAGGTATAAGTGAAAATCTCAATTCTTGAATAAACCACAGGAATAGATACCCAACAAAAGTGGAAACTTTCATCTAAAATTGGGACTTTTTCTTATCTCTCAGCTTTACACATGAACCTAGAGGCTTTTAGGACTCTCACCATATCTTCAGTTTCATAACACTGATGTCTTTGTCTGGGTAATGATAACACAAATACATCTGGCGTTAACTTCTTAATGGGAAAAGTGATCAAGTTTGGATAACTTATTGTTTGGAATATCCTCTCTTTTGTGTTCATCCATTGATGGAAATGGCCAGCTCTTCACCACACAGCAAAAGAACTAAGAGGATAAATATTATGCTCAAAAATTCTACTGGACATATATTAACCATTTTCTGGGCTCAGCTAGCCTGCTGACAGCCTGAGTAAATTATTTCATTAGTCCCAAATGTTTCAGAATAATATTATAATATTACTTCTCTTCTCTTCTTACTTCTTCATTATTTATTACTTGGTTTAATTTATTGCGGTTTTTTTGCTTTGACTTGTTTTTATTTAACTGAATCTACTTCTATAGGTCAAATAATCTGATTTTTTTTTTCACAGAAAGAATGTATAAGCAGTTTATGAAGACTAGTAGAAGTAGGAAATATTTAAGAAAATATAAATTTTCTTCAGAAATACAGGCATCAGACTTTCTATGAAACATTCTCGTTAAGTAACACTAATGTATTTCACATCACCTAACTTTACTGTTAAGACAACTGTAATTTCAAGTGGCGTTTTAGTGATGTTGACTTCTCAAGGAAGGCAACTTTATTTAGTTTATTACCTTTTAGGTAGAACACCCTTGCTGTGAGAGCTATAGTCATACACAACAAGACAAAATGAGGTTGCATGCAGTGGTAATGTGGTGTGGGCAGATTTCATGCTTTTATCTTGCCAGGCACTTTGGATTCAATCCCAATAGGGACTTTGGGCACACATACCAAGGATTGACAAATTTAACTTCAGAAGACATCTGACTCCAGGGTAAAACCTAGAACTCTGAGTGAAAAGCCTAGTTTTTGTAATGTGTATCTGTAGAAAGGATTAGGCACTTCAGAATAAGAGCCAAACCACATTAAAAAAAAAAAATCATTATAGGTAGGATGAATTAAAATCTTATTTCAAATGGTTAAGATGGAAATGCTTGGATTTATTCTCTATGCCTTTGGTTGTAATCACTCCTACATTTCAGAAAAAAAACCCAAACAGATATGTCATAGTACTGTTTAGACAGAACAAGATTCTTCTAACACAGTGGAGGCAGACTTGACATCTTCTTCAAGTAGTCCTAACATCGTACACAAAATGTACAAGCAGCCATAGGAAAAGCATATGGAATCCAGGGTTCATTTCATTTTGTGGAAAGTGGAAAAAAAATCACTGGAAAGGCTGTAAAATCCTTGACTATAAAGAATCCTATAGTCTGAGTTCAGTCTATCCTAGAGACTAGGGTCTCTCCTTGACTTCCTAGAATTTGTTATTGACTCCTTTCATGAAGAAGGTAAAATGGGTCTTCCAGGTGAGCACTCTGAGCTATTGGATGATTCTTCCCATTCTTCCCACTGTGGGGCCAGGTAGATGAATGTGCTCATGAATATGTGCATTAGTAAGCATACTAGTTTGAAGAGGAAATTGAGACTTATGGTGTGAATTGTTAGTGTGTAGACTGTGGTAAATTGGATTATAAGAAAATCTATAGGTACAATTGTTGACATTAAGAATAAACCAGAGAAGATATTGTGATCTGTGAACAAAAAGAGATTAAAGACATAGACCGAGAAAAAAACACTGTTCATACAACAAAATCTAAGTTACCTTGGTAGCAAATGTGTAGGTTGAAAGAACTGTCTAATTCTCATGACTTATGAACTGAATAGGTTAGTGAATTTCAGCATTTTCTGGGTATGAAATATATGCCAAAAATACTGATTTGAAACTCCTAAAAGTACAGTACCAACCACAAGGAACATGGAGCAAAGCTATTCAAAGGAATCATTTCCATGAGAGTGGTTACTGTAGCAAGCATTAAATTAGTCTTTTGAATGTTGCTTTGTGTGCAACATTGTTGCATTGTATGGTACATTTTGGATCCCCATAAATACCTACCTGCCTGCAACAGCCTGCCAAATTTTTGTAGCATCATTTCACATCCAGAAAAACCCAACACAGAAATGTACCCCCTGCATAAAAAGCAAAATAATCTGCAGATCTAGGGCTGCTCTGGGGCAAATCATCTCTCTCTCTGATCTTAATGAGATAAACAGCACTCCTCTGTAGTGTATCATCAGTATGGAGTATTTGGAAACAAATAAATTTTAGTTGAATGCTTATTCTATCCAGCTGTGTGTCATGGTTTAACCCCAGCTAGCAACCAAGCACCATACAGCCACTTGCTCACTCCCCCTGCAGTGGCATGGGGGAGAGAATCGGAAGAGTAAAAGTGAGAAAACTCCTGAGTTGAGATAAGGACAGTTTAATAACTAAAGCAAAAGCCACGTGTGCAAGCAACGCAAAACAGAACAAGGAATTAATCCACCACTTCCCATCAGCAGGCAGGTGTTCGGCCATCTCCAGGAAAGCAGGGCTCCATCACATGTAATGGTGACTTGGGAAGACAAACACCATCACTCTGAATGTCCCCACCTTCCTTCTTCTTCCCCCAGCTTTATATGCTGAGCGTGACATCATATGGTCTGGGATATCCCTTGGGTCAGTTGGGGTCAGCTGTCCCAGCTGTGTCCCCTCCCAACTTCTTGTGCACCTACTCGCTGTTGGAGTGGTGAGAGAAATAGAAAAGGCCTTGGCGCTATGTAAGCACTGCTCAGCAATAACAAAAACATCTCTGTGTTATCAACACTGTTTCCAGCACAAATCCAAAACATAGCCCCATAATAGCTACTGTGAAGAAAATCAACTCTATCCCAGCCAAAACCAGCACACTGTGAAACATGAAAGAAACCTGTAGTAAACTGAGAATCTGTTTGAGGTTTAGGCTATAAATACTCCATAAAACTACACGATAACTTCAAAGTTCCCAACAATTTTTGCTGTAGTTTCATCTAGTCAGGTTGATTGCTTAACAGTTGGACTTGGTGATCTTAAGGGTCTTTTCAAACCTAAATTATTCTGTGTTCTGTGATCATTTGGACAATGCCATAATAAGCAAGTGAAATACATTTCAACTTAACAGAAGTGTATAATAGCTTCACTCCTAGGATTGAGTGATAATGAAGCTATTACCAGAAAATCTATTTGTTTGAAGGCATTGTATAGAAATATCAGTTTATAAGGTCAAAGCCAGTCAACTTATACTGTTCCAATGACGCCATGAATTTTCTTCCTTTCCTATATAAGAGCTCTTCAGAGAAAGTAACCTCATTTACATTTTCTAACTGAATTATTCTAAAAGTCCCCACAGGACTGAAGAAAATAAGTTTCATCAATGTGCACACTAACCTGCATAAAAGAGAATATATTTGAGCAAATCAAACATTTAAATACATAATAAAATAAAGGAGAGCTGCATTTCTAAAGTTCTCTTGAAGATAAGATACCAGAAATTAAAAATGCATTTGTTTTATGCAACATCTGTAAGAAAAGAAAAAATTTTCCTGCAAAAATAATGCCATCAAACAAAGTCTGAATTCTTTCTTTTCTCCTCTTTAAAGATGGTATCCAATTTATAGTTAGAAAAGCTCTTTAGAATCAACATCATCAAAATGCTTAGAGGGTCAGAACAGACAGGCACTAGGATCTTGTGAGATTAAAACCAAGTAAAATTCACAACTGCGCAATTTGGATAATAATGTATCACTTTTGCTGAGACAAATTACACCTTTATCTGATTTTGTATATTTTGAAAAGTGCTCTAAGTGTAGCTCCATGAGTTCACCAGTGTCTGCAGATTACTGTTATTAAATAAGATTCCATTATTCATAATGTTAATTGTATGTTGCAATAGTACCTACAGTATTAAAGTGTTTTCCAGTCCAGGCAAAAGACATGCTTCTTGTCCAGAAAGCTTATTAAATAATAAAATAAGCAGGCAGAACAGTGTGAGAGGAACAGGGGAGGGGAAAAAGAGTAAGTGCAAGAAATATGGTGATAGTTACTCCCTCAGGCCCTTCCAGGGCTTTGCTGTACAGTATTCTGTCTGGAAAGAAAAAAAAAAGGCGAAAAATAAAAGCGCCAAATGGCTTTCTTTTCTTTCCACAACTTAGCTGGGGTCACTGACACTGAATCATACTAAAGAGTCATTGCTGACAGGAATTATATTCTTGTGGCTGATGTGTATTTTCAAGATTATTGTTTCAATAAAAATGGGAATAAGAACTGGAGATTTCATTTTCTGTGAAGAAGAAGTTATGTTAATTATGCATATTGTGATAAAGGGCTGAATATATTGTCATGATACTTGATGGATGAAGAAACCCAGGAAAGCACTTGTGGATCATTTTGTTGGCTGATAAATATTTGTAAGGCAAGAGTGGAACAGTAAATTACATTTTATTTCTCTCTTTTTTTTTTTCTTTTTTTTTTTTTTTTTTATGACATAGAAAAGATTTGATATCTAACACATGCTGCCTATTAAGCTAAGTATGTAAGAGAGCCATGGTAAAGTGATTCAGTTCATCTGTAGACACTGCATTACATCCTACTAGCTGTTACAGAGGGGAATAAACTAGTTTGCTTCTGTTAGACTGAGCTGTCACATCAGTTTGCTGTGCTGTCTTATCAACAAGGAAAAGCTGTAAAATTCTCTGGTTTTCAAGGTGAACTTTCCCTCCTATCACCCCAAAGAGGGAAATCTGACTCACTGAGATTGAAACACTTTGTAATCTGATTATAATTTTTCCAAGGGGTAATCCACTTAATTTTAAACAAATTTAACAGATTCAATCTTTATTTCTTTCACATGGATCTTTTTGGAAGTGCATGAAGTTTTTCAGATGCTAGCTCCAGTATTTCTCTTCTGCCATTTTTTTTTTGGCTATAAAGGCAGTCATGAGTAAATCCCACCAGACCACCCAGCTATATATGTATATATATTTAGATGTTTAATTTTCCTTAGATTAGCTTTTTCCGTAATGTTTAAATCTATGCATCTGCCCCCCCTCCCCCCCCATTTTTATTGCATGGACAGTAGTCTAGAAAACCAAATAGAGCAGAAAGGCTTTTAAATAAGCCATCACAGAATAACTTGTAGCCCAAAGTCTTCATGTGAGAAGCAGAAAAAACAGATTCTCAGGTCTGTTTTCCTGGCTTGAAACAGGACTTTGTGTCTTCCTCTCCTGTGTTTCTCCATTTTAAGGATGTTTCTTTGCACAAAGTAGTTAAACAGTTGTTGATCCAAAACAGAATAAATCCGAAAGTGGAGCATGACACCTAATTTGAGACATGTGAACCCCGAAAAATACCAGTTTATTTTCTCCAGATGAAGTTTTCAGTTTAAAATGGATGCATTAAGCTTCATTAAACTTAATTTTCAAAGTAGATTAAACAACAGTTGCAAATGTCATACTATGATTCCTCCTGTCTGGCACTGCTCGATCAACACATATACTTGCTTTCTTACTCATTGAACATGATTGGAGGCATGTAGTTACACAGTAAACCCAACCATAGTACAGCAAAGTCCAGCTCAAGAACTGTGGTTACTTAGTTCTTAATGAGTACATCTACATATTGGTCTAGTAAAAAAATTAAAGGTAATTATTTTTTTTTTTAATTCAGTTTAAGACACCTGTGAATACTATTTCTTAGTATTTGTGGCTAATACTATTTTTTTCACTGATGTTGCAACTTTAGTTTGTGTAATACTATTTGCTTGGGAGTATATGAAGGACCAGATAAGATTTTGTTTTCTATAGAGACACCCTGATGAAGAATTCAAGAAAGCTTTAATTTGTGTACCTATCATTTGTCAACCTCTCCATGACCGCTGTATTTGGCAACGAATATATTTCTGGCTAAATAGAAATGCAAGTTTTTACTACAATTCTCTGCTGACTGCTTCAGACCTAAAGGGTGCCAGTGTATATATTTAGTCAGCCTGCAAAATGACTTTGATAAAAATATAGGTTTCTTTAAATGAAATACTTGAAAACATGCAAGTAGTCCCCTTTAAATTATGCATAGTGATCAGATGGCCACTATGAAATCAGAGATTTATTTTTTGAGTCTAGGCCCTAGTTAGACTTGGATCTGCCTGGTTGCAAAGCTTCCTTGCTTTACTGTGTGTGCACAGCAAGCATACATATACACACATACACGGAGAAAGCCAGAGAAAAACTACATCTTAACTGAAAAGGTGTGAAATAAAAGGTACTAGAATGGAAAGAATATTCTGGATGTTTTGATTGTTGAATCTAATTTACTGCTACGTTATTGTATCGTTTTATAATCTCACAAGCACATGTCATGCCTCAGCAGGGGGAAAGAGAATAATCGCACTGTAAATGGGGCTTTACAGGGGAACTGTGACTGAACAGCAGAAGGCTGCTCCTGACATTTGTGTGTTCTGCAGCAGTGCTGATCGGCTTTTATATGTAAATTAAGAGTATTGAGGGAGAACTGTTCTGCAGTTTTATGAGAAATCACAGTGAATGAACTCTGGCGATTGAGAGCTGGTGCTAGAGGTCTTTGTGTTGCCCACTTTGAAAGATGCATATGTTTGAAGGGCAGAATAACCTAGGTGAAGCTAAACCCTGGTTGTACAGAACAACTGTAAGACTAGAGAGGGGAAGAATTTATACTGATCTTTCGAAAAACACATGTAAAACAAGTCTTCCTAGAGAGCAGTACCATTTTATGTTAGCAGCTGGCAGGGAGTGAGGTAGTGTGAGTAACATGTCCCCCCACCTGCCCATGCTGGAAAGGAAAGAAAGGAAAAGAAAGCAGACTACAATATTTGGCTGTAGCCAGGAGCTGTCACAGGAGAGATCAAGACTTGGTTAATCTAGCCAAAGGAAACACAGAGAAAAAGTTCTTTATTTCTCTACTGGGGATTCACAACCTAGAACCCTGTCATAAACATAAGCACTTGTTGCAAAAGAAAGCATCTTTCTTGCTGAAAAATAGTTTGTTTTGAAGGACTTCATATCAAATGATCTTTATAGTTGATTCAGTTCATGGTAAAAAAATTTAGCTGGAAGAGAATCTTGTTCCTTAGAAATAAAAAATGTAAGAAACATGGATTTAACTCAGAATGCAAAATGAAAAATGATCCAAAAATTTTCATTTGAAATCAAAATCTATTACAAATTCAGCAGGCTATCACAGTCCCTGAATAGAGGAGACTGTGACTGGAAAAAGAAAATCAGGTTCTAATTAGAGACAAGTAATTAAACTACAACAATTCAAACGAAGCTTTAGAGCTGCAAACATTTTGCTTTCAAGAAAACTTGAGTATAGCTCTACTAGAGCAACTAGTGATCTGAAGATGTTTAGAGAGACTGTACATTATACATGGATTACCTATAATCAGCATCTTGGGCACTGGAATGGCCTCATAAATGTGTTCTATTAGTTCAGCTGCAGCACTCTGGAGGTCAAGAATAAATGCTTATCAGAAAAATGGTGTACTATCTAATAACACCATCGCTGCTGATAATTCAAGGAACATTTCTGAGAGTGCAAAGATGTTAATGTTACTTTACCATCTTATATTATGTGTTTCATAATTTGATTATAGATTTTTCTAAACTGGGTGCTACCCAGATGTTTATGCTGTTAGTTTTGAAAGTTTTTTGTTGGGTTTTTGGGTTTGGCGTGGTTTTTTTTTCAACCTAGCTAGTGCTAGGTGGAGTAGGAGAATACCAGTGAAATTTTTCTTAAGCAAGTGGTAGGCCTTAATTCACTAAATAAATGGATTTATCGTTCTACTGAATGAATTAGAAAGACGGGCTGTAAAAATTATTGTCTTTAAGAAAACAACTGCATACTAATCTTTCCCCTCTCTTCCACCTACATCCTCCTCACCATTGCCTCGTTCAGTTCAAAATACCTTTGCACCTGATGATTCAAGGTCTTCTGTGAATTAATCTGTAGGATTTGTACGTTATTTCTTTAAACATATGTTCTAAATGTGGCAGAAATCCATTTAAAAATTAAGATTTTGTGATTAAGGCAGCAAAATTTATGTTGCTCTAGAGAAAAGGATCCTGTCCATGCTTGTGACTCATTTTAAAAAAGGATTCTTAGTGGTCACTTAAACAAGACTTTCAGGTTAGTACTTTTGTGCTAGGCACAGGTGATGCAAACAGGCAACCAGAAAATATGATCCTGGGGGCCTGATGTGCAAAACTGAAGACCATGTAGAGAAAAACTTTAGTTAAATGTACTCTGAGCATATATATGTGAGATTTATACCCTGCTGAATTAGACTTATTCTTAATTTATTTATCTCAAGCTAAGCATCTGCTGAACTATGCCTTAATTAATGTGATTTAAGGTGTACTTGAGGGTTTCCCTGAAGATTATTTTTAATTCTTAATTTCTATTTTAATCTGTTTCCATTTATCACTCGGTGGCAGAGCACCTCTGCCTGAAGAATGAAAAGGACTAGCGATCAAACAGCAGTTCCTTCATTGGCTTTGTTTATATTCATACATATATATACAATTTTAAGTGCATATAATGGAATTAATATATTTACAATATAAACCAGCTGGTAGTTGCTCTTGAAAGCATAATGAGCTATACAGGAGCTTAAAAGACCTGAAAGTCCATTGCACTTGTATTAATATACAAGTTTCCAAGCACGTCTGGTCTAGTTCAGGAAGGAAACAAACGCCAAAAAGAAAAAAACCCAGGCCACTTATCTCTAGAGAACAGATTATGCTAAGACACTGTTTTTCTATATAAAACTTCTTCTTCAAGGGGGAAAAAAAAAAAGAATGCTAGCTTTGCAACAACTGCATGGGGCCACACACAGAAGCAAAAGAAATGGGGCCTATAGAGCCTTCTTAGACTTTTTTGCTTGTGTTCCAAGGAAAATAAACAGTGCTGAAAAGGGAGTGGAATTACTTAGTTTTAAGATAAGTGAATCCTCTTTCTCAAAGTATTTTCAAACTTTAGATTTTTTTTTTTCACTAGCTCAGAAAAAGAGAAGCACTAGAGAGAGCAATGACAACTTGCTGAAGTTGAACTGAATAAGACAAGAGAGCACTAATTGTCAGAGTGAAGATAAGAGAAAAATAGACCAGAAGTCTAAATGCAAGCCTGGGAATGACAATAATTCAAGAGAAATGAGGTAGTAAAGAGAAATTTGAAAGAAGACAGGTCTACATTCAGATTTAGAAACACTAAATCTCAGATGCCAGCAGTATTCAAGAGACAATACCTCAGATTCGCAAGGACTAGAGTTCAAGTAAAAGTTTGGGACTCTACACAGGATTTTTCTGTTGAAATTCTAGAAATCTGGAAGGTCCAAAATAGAGAGGGGGAGGGGGATATGAAGAATCAAGAGCAAGTTGCAATGCTGAAACCATACTGAACCAATGGGGAGGAAAAATCAACTGTAGTAGGGAGGGGGAAATACACAAATCTTTTCTTTCTAGTGATGAAACAAGCAAAAATCCTTTGAGATTAATGTGGTAGCTTTTCAAAATCAGACTAATTTAAGCTCTTTTCATGTATAGCTCTTGATGCTTTTTTCTTATGGAAAAACTCATAGATTACAGTTATTATTTTCTTTTGCCAGAAGGTTATAATCAAGGACAGAATAGACATATGGTAGATAACATAAACAGTCAAATTAAAGCCTATCAAAGTTATATATAACTTCACACAGCATTAATTCTCAGCATAAAACATCTGTAATGTACTGTGAGCTAAATTGCGAATATTCAATTCCATCTTGCTTTAACTTTATTAATAGTATCAATATTTACTATGCCATATGCAAAGATAATTAGAATAATAGCATTGCATTAGTATACATGAGTTGTCTTCATTTGCATGGATCATAAATGCTTTATAAAGCTTAATAGCAAGAACACATATGTCAAATTCTGTTTCAATTATTCAAGTCAATTTTACATCAGTTGGACTTGCCTGAGTTTCAAGGCACAACAGAGAATATACCTTGTAATGACACACATGGTGTGCTGGTTTTCACTGGGATAAAGGTGATTTTCTTCACAGTAGCTATTATGGGGCTATGTTTTGGATTTGTGCTGGAAACAGTGTTGATAACACAGAGATGTTTTCGTTATTGCTGAGCAGTCCTTACCCAGAGCCAAGGCCTTTTCTGCTTCTCCCACCACCCCACCAGTGAGTAGGCTGGGGGTGCATAAGAAGTTGGGAGGGGACTCATCTGGGACAGCTGACCCCAACCAACCCAAGGGATATCCCAGACCATATGATGTCACGCTCAGCATATAAAGCTGGGGGGAGAAGAAGGAAGGTGGGGACATTCAGAGTGATGGTGTTTGTCTTCCCAAGTCACCGTTACATGTGATGGAGCCCTGCTTTCCTGGAGATGGCCGAACACCTGCCTGCCCATGGGAAGTGGTGAATGTATTCCTTGTTTTGCTTTGCTTGCACACGTGGCTTTTGCTTTAGTTATTAAACTGTCCTTATCTCAACTCAGGAGTTTTCTCACTTTTACTCTTCCGATTCTCTCCCCCATGCCACTGCAGGGGGAGTGAGCGAGTGGCTGTGTGGTGCTTAGTTGCCAGCTGGGGTTAAACCACAACACACGGAATCACTTTGTTCCCAAATGAAGTGCAGCCATCCCTAGAGTGAACATCTGCTGTTTTTAATAGCGTACTGCAGCATTACACAAGATAGGAATCAAACTGTAGACTAACTATTGAACGACTAGGGTGTTTCTAACACACAAAGCTTATCCATCACATGATACTTCTCCCAATTTAATGTCTTCTTGATAACTAGTTGGCACCAAAATGGTACACAGAGGTGTTTAAAACACTACAGTTCTCCTGGTGTAAGTAGAGCTAAAGTATTGTGACACCTACTCACCGATTGATTGCATTTTAGGTAACCTGTGTGACTCGAATTTCAGAATTTTCAAAATCACAATTCTGGAGGGGATAAAAACTATCCATAAGTAATGTTCCAAGAAGAAACAGCAAATAAGAGAAACACTAGTGAAAAAAAAGTTCACTATGTGCAACTTGCCCCTATTTTAAAAGATGAGATGTGAGGTACCATCCAATTCCAAAATATGGAAAAACACAAACATAAAAATTTGTGAAATATTGAAGAAACAGTGTTGGTTTGTGTTTACTTGCCCATTGGTGTTACAGATACTGAAGATAATGCAGAGCCTGTCGCAGTCTACATTCATCTCCATGCCAGCCTCCTTCATGAGGTAATTTCTTCAGACAGCAAAATCTTCTCAGCATTGGTGGGCAAACTTTCCTCTGACTGTAATTAATACAAAGGAAGAACATCTTTATCTTTTGGGATTTGAGTTTATGAGTTCACAGCTGAAATGCATGTAACACAAATTAACCTCCTCACACATAACACACACAGCTTCTGAATTTTCCCACATCCAGAATCACATTTTACTATTACTTTCCCTGTCCCTATATGGCTACCTTTCTCCATTCTTGGACTCAACATTAAATTTTAAGAAAATTATATGGACTTATTTTTAAAAAACTGGCACAAATTAAATTTCTCTGCATCTTAAAATTCTTCCTGTTCTTTTATGACTTTCAGCTGTTTAAGTACTCTTGACTATGTAGAAAAAGACTTGATTACGGGCCCTAAGGGAAACATACAGCCTTTCTGCAATTTAATGCCTAATGAAAGGTAAAGCTGCAACAAGATAGTTGATTTCCAGGGGGAAGTCACAACTTAACAGCAAGTGCTCAGCACCAGATTGGGGGGGTTTGTTTGGTTAATTTTTGTTTGGGTTTGGTTCTTTTGCAAGGAAAGGTTTCAAAATACAGTACTGAAGAATATTGGCACAAAAACATTCAGAAAAAAAGGGATTTAAATGTGACACCAAAATTCCTCAGATGATATTCACACAACAATGGGAGAAAAATGAACAAAATTGTGCCAGCTTTTACAGAGGAGTCCCCACAGCAAGAACTCTTCTGTAATAGCTTTGGGCCTGCTCCAGCAGCATGTTCAGTATCTTTCACTTGGTAAGTTTTTGGAGGTGGTTTCACACCTCGTACAGGTGGCTACAGATGTCTTGCTACAGCTTGCAACAGTTGAGCACCTGAGAATTTGGATACTGGTTAACCATCAAATTTGAGTGTGTTGTAGGAAACTGAGATACTGAATGGCTGCGCACACAGAGAACCTGAAGCTAGTATGTGCTGTTTGCAAGGATGTATGGCATGTGTATGTCAGATGATTTAATTACCTCCTATATAGAAAAAATAATAAAAAAAAATTGACGTTTCCAAAGCTTCAAGTTCTGTAAGGTTTATGAATGTTACCAGAAATTAATGTAACACTGCTGACTGGGGAGCAGGGGGATATGTTCAGGGTGTCTGCAAGTCCACAAAGAATCTTCCAACATCTTCTAACATGAGTGTTTGAATAGTGACATTTGCTTAAAAATCAAATTGAGACCAAGCAATATGACCCAAACTAACATCAAAAAAGTGGCTCCAAAGCACATACTAGCTAAACAAGAGCACTGGATATGGCATTTCTTGACATTGAGTTACTTGTGAAATGTTTTGAATTCTATAAGGGTTGAACAAATTCTTGATGCTAGAACACGTAAATGTCCAAGCTTGGGGGTTTCAGCTCACACTTCAGCTCAAAGTTTTCTTTGCCAAAACAAGTGCAATCCACTCCATCCTTCAGATACTCAAGAAGGGTGAGCAGTGAGGAAATAGCTGGGACTCCAGCATAATCGGTTCAGCATGACCATGCATTCAGTGTCTGTAGTAAGTGCATGGGGGACAAGTCAACAAAAATCTAACCTTACAGATATGTGTTTATCCTCATACCTGGTTATATGATTGTATTTTTGTTAGCTACTCTCACTCTTAAGAGAGGGAACATGCACCAAAGATCTGTTGAGGAGTTAACAAAAGGGAACTTGCAGAGTGTACAAAGAAAGGCATTACTTATGACATAGTACCCAGGGTGAGCTCAGGAAGACTGATGCATTATTTCAACTTCTTTTTCCCTCCAGCCTGCTAAATTTCTTTCTTTCTGGGTAAGCCCCAAATAGCTGAACACAGGCAAAATGGGATCATTTTCCTTTAATTAAAGGGGGAATTTTCTTGGGAAAATGTCTCTGATTCCAAATACACTAGATGGGTTAGCATGCAGTTAGACAGTACATTTGGGAGATACTAGTTGCCTAAACTATTGTGTGGGCTGTGTTTAACATCTGAGCAAACACAGCATGTCTTATGGTAAAAAAAGAGTACTAAATTATGGATGAACATTTTCATTCTAATGAAAACATTATAAGCTGTAGCAAGAAACAGCACTAACAGTAAACAAAATAGCAAAAGAAATAAACCAGTAGAAATTACCTGAAGTGCCATTAAAAACATGTAGATCATAGTGTGGTTGCAGTTGTCATTATCATAACCATATGCCTCCTACAATGGTCCAGAAAAGCTGGGGGGAAAACAAACAATACTACTAACCTTATCTTTAACAAGTCAGTTTAAGAAAGTAATTTGAGAATGTCAATAATGAGCGATAACCAAAGGGCAGAAGATGCAAACCTTAGAGAAAGTTATGAGAAACTGAACAAGTTGCTGAACCCCCTCGTCCCCTCAGGCTCTGAGGTATTGCACAGCAAGCAGTAATAATTAAATTACTCACAGACACTTAAAAGGAGAGGATTGTCATGTGTTCTCACAACAGCACAGTCAAAATTAAAAACCTATTTCTTTTCTGCTATGGGCACGAATGAAGACTAAGCATACGTACACTCTAACTCAGAAAGCAACTTTCACCTTGAGGGTTATAAACCATGCTGAGTGAGCCCCTTCCTAGCTTAAACCCCTTATCCATTACCAGCAAAGAAGTTTGTGACTGACAGCATAGAAGTCCTGTCCCTGTCCACCCTGTTGCCCGTTATCTCTCCTCTAATCCTGCACTTTGAATAATTACCTTGTTCCTCATTAATCTGTTCATTATCAGCATTCAGGAACTCTGGAAAACAAATCACTTTTGTCCTGCATAAACTCTGAAATAAAGGTCATTATGCTTGACCCTTTTTTTAAGTCATTGCAGAAGGATAGGGGATTGTGTGGATTTTTTTAGCTTAGTTAGGTACTAAAATCACATTTAACCCACTTCCTCCAATTTGCTTGTGTTCCAAAAAAGAATCAAGCAAAAATACCAAAACGGTATTTTCACCCAAAGGTAAGAGACAGAAGACACGAAGACACCCAAGACACAAAACATACTTTGCACATAACTTGTTTTTTAACCTGCTTCACTCATAATCAGCTGTGCCTTAGAAAACTATTTCTTCTTCTTTCCAATAGTTTCCTAAGAACATCAGACTGCTGTGGCATGGATAAAGGCCTGTAACAGCCACTAGCCCATCCATTTCTCCTCCTGCTACAGAAATTGCAAGAATCCCCAAAATAACCTTGACTTTCTTGGGGCTAAAAACAGTCACAAAAGTTTTACATCTTAGAAGCATTTATATGCATAATTGTAATGTTTCTTTTTTTCATAGTTCTGATACAGAAGCAGAGAAGTGTATATTTATTGTATCAAAAGAAACAACTCCAAGATCCTGCTCTAGTATCACGTTATGTGGCAAAGCAGTGGATGCCTGTTGCCTGTCTAATCTGCTACCAAAGAGAAAGTGAGACAAAATAGTCAATGGGGTAATGGTGTGCACGGCCACAGGTGTAACATAACCCCCTCATGGAAGTTTTGAAATACTTAACTGTGGATAGTAAACATGAAAAATCTGTATTCCTAAATGAGAACTCTGCACCTGATGCCCCAATACTCTTCAGAAATAGCAACAGAAGGGTTTTTTTAACACAATGGTAGCCTATACTTTCACCTAGTTTGGGTTCTGTCTGTGCAGTAATGTCCTTACCCTCTCCTAAAGAAGGATTTTGGATCAGACTGTGTACCATTCTGGGCAGAATTTCACCATCTTTCCTCCCCTTTCACTAGTGGTGTCCCTCCTTGAGCCTCAGACCCATTCCAGCACTCTCCTAGGTAATTTAGTTTCTATTCTGTGCCTGTCAAAGGCATCTCAACTTCACACATCACAGCTGTAGCTGTCTCACCCTCCATAGGATCAATAACTTACTACATTACCTGTTTACCAGCTGCTGCCCTACCTATATAAACCGCCTGCTCATTTTACTGTGAAAACTTTGCTTCTCACAGCTTCTCACAGGTATAGAGCTCTGGAACTTGAGGACCAGGTCAATGAAGATCAGGTTGTAGATGAAGCCCTATCTAGGGAGGTGCTTAGGCTCAGTCAGGCAGCCCCACGCATTCTCACATTATCTGAAAAAAGAAAAAGGAGGTAATTGTCGTAAGCAACTCCCTTCTGAGGGGGACAGAGGGCCCAA